>NC_139344.1:154515750-155018250 GCF_055883805.1 Amblyomma maculatum | reverse complement strand
CTGCCGATAGCGGAGCCCTAGACTAGAGGCGCTGGCCATCCAACTTCTGCAAATTATCAATATATGTAAACGTTCTTTTTCTCTCTCACACACACACTATCAAAACTAAAATTTACATTATCGCTTCGAATTCGAGTCAGGCTGAACAAGCGTACCGCCCTGTACCACCAACCATTAGCTACTAGTTGCCCGTCCACGCTTATACGTGTCTCAAAGCCGTGACTGAAGCGCTCGGGTTTTGGCGTCGCGGAGCTAACTCCAGCTTCGGTTCCCTATAGGTCAGTACTGGTAGGATACAACTGTTATACATTTTCCCCTTGAGTGATACCGGTAAGCTACTAGTCATAATGTTTGAGGGCCTTCCAAACGCATTCCACCCCAATCTTATTCCCCTCGTTATATCCCTTTCGTGGGCCGAATATGCGGTCACTGCCTGTCCTAAGTATAGACATATTAGCCTACCACTTCCAGCGCTTAACTACATATTTTAAAGTGATATTCATTTCCAAGGCTGTTTAGCATTACCTTAAACTTCTGCATATTGTAAGGTAACGCGAAGGTCGGACTTGGGGAATCAGGCTTTATTGCAGACCTGAAGCCTTGGTCGCACACTGCAGCCAAACACACTCCGCGATGACGATGGGTATCTACAAGAGGGAGCAGGATGAAGATGAAGCAGCACGTTCAGCCGTGTGGAAGATGAAGCGCCACACAGTGCTCACACTATTTCGCCCGCGCAGTTCAAGCGGCCAGCCTGGCCGCAATTAGTCCGCAGGATTGCGCCGAATAAAAGGTTTCATACGTGAAACGTGGACAACTTCAGTGCCACGGTAACGACAGTCCGGAGGAGGGTAAACAGGGGAGACGCGATAGTTGACCGGGGAGGTTTTTGCAAGAACTGTGTAAGGACCAATGTAACGGTGCTGTAACTTGTCACAAAGGCCAGGAGTGCGTAATGGGGTCCAAAGTAACACCTCGTCGCCGGGACGGAACGAAACTTGGCGATGGGTTGCATCATAGCGGCACTTGCGGTCTTCCTGGCTAGCCTCCGTGTTGACGCGAGCAAGCCGGCGAGATTTGGCCACTCGGGAAAGGAACTGGTCAGGAAGAGAGGATGTGGAACTGGCATGTGTAGAAAGAAAAGAGGCGTCAAGAAAGGTAGCGGGAGAACGGCCGTAAACGAGGAAAAACGGGGTGTAACCTGTGGTCCGCTGTACAGCCGTATTGTAGGCGAACGTAACAAAAGGAAGTATTACGTCCCAGTTTCGGTGGTCCTGGTCGACGTACATAGACAACATGTCAGAAAGCATGCGGTAGAACCGCTCAGTCAACCCATTGGTCTGCGGATGATAGCTGGAGGTCAATTTGTGATGTGTGGTTGAGGCCTCAATAACTTCGGCTACAATCTTCGACAGAAATGTCCGACCACGATCGCTGAGAAGCACTTGAGGGGCCCCATGGCGCAGTACGAGCGATTCCAAAAAGAAGGTCGCGACCTCATGTGCTGAGCCATTAGGCAGGGAAGCGGTCTCAGCGTAGCGTGTTAGGTGGTCGACGGCGGTGACGATCCAGCGATTACCTCGTGCGGACAATGGAAGTGGCCCGTATAAGTCTATGCCAACAACGGCAAAAGGAGTAGCAGGGCAAAGTAGCGGCTGTAGTAGGCCAGCAGGAGGAGAAGTGGGCCGTTTGCGGCGCTGACATGGCAGACAAGAGGCGACGTATTTTGCCACACTTGAGGCGAGGCCTGGCCAGAAGAAACGGGTTTTCACGCGGTGGTAAGTTTTATGAAAGCCTAAGTGACCGGCTGTAGCATCATCGTGGAAAGCCGCCAGGATACGGGTGCGAAGCGCTCTCGGAATAACGGGGACCCAACGGGTGCCTTCAGAGAAGTAAATATAACGGGAGAGCCCGCCGTTGTCAAGTTTGAACTTTTGGAGTTGCCTGCGCATCCTAGCGGTAGGAGGGTGAGAAGCACCGTAGGGATCTGCTCGCTGGTGTGAAATAATGGCGTAGCGATCTGGAGCAGTGGCAGGAGTAGCACAGGTAATGTTTGGAGCTCTGGACGACATTGGGACGTCGAGGGTGCACGCAGGAAGGCGCGAAGAAGCACTAGGTGGTGATTCTGGGAGCGGGCAGCGGGAAAGAGCATCGGCATCTCGATGTTTGCGTCCCGATTTGAATATGACATCAAAGTGGTACTCCTGCAAACGCAGAATCCAACAGCCCAGGCGTCCAGTCAAATTTTTGAGGGTTGATAACCAGCACCGAGCGTGGTGATCGGTAACGATCGTGAAATGGCGGCCGTAGAGGTAGGGGCGGAATTTCTGAACTGCCCAAACGACGGCGAGGCACTCTTGCTCAGTGATGGTGTAGTTGCGTTCCGCTAGTGTTAGAGTTCGACTGGCAAACGCAATTACCTTTTTCCGAGAAGCGGTATCACGTTGCAGAAGTACGGCGCCGATACCGAGGCTGCTGGCATCGGTGTGAAGAATGGTGGCAGCAGTGTCGTCGAAGTGAGCGAGAACAGGGTCCGAAGTGAGGGCATTCTTTAGGGTTTGGAAAGCTTTTTCGCATTCTTCGGACCAATTGAAAGTAGTACGGTCTGTAAGGAGGCGGTGGAGCGGTGCAGCAATGGTAGCGAAATTGCGAATGAAACGGCGAAAGTACGAAGACAGGCCAAGGAAACTGCGTAGTTCCTTAGTCCGCTGAGGGCGTGCAAAGTTCAAAACTGCAGCCAGCTTGTCAGGGTCGGGTCGAATGCCATCGCGGCTGACGAGGTGGCCCGGGATCTTGATTTCTTTCTTGGCGAAATTACACTTTTTTTGTGTTCAGCTGGAGACCGGCGGATGCCAGGCACGTTAATACTTGATCAAGGCGGCATAAATGATCAGACAACGTCGCAGAGAAAATAACTATGTCGTCCAGGTAGCACAAGCATGTTTTCCACTTAAGTCCTCTAAGAATAGTGTCAATCATGCGCTCAAACGTAGCGGGGGCATTACAAACTCCAAAAGGCATGACATTGAATTCGTAAAGCCCATCGGGAGTAGCGAATGCGGTTTTTTCTTTGTCGGCTTCGTGCATCGGTATCTGCCAGTAACCGGAACGCAAATCCAAAGCGGAGAAATATTCGGCGCCCTGAAGACAGTCGAGGGAGTCGTCAATTCGTGGCATAGGGTAAACATCTTTGCGAGTGACTTTGTTAAGTGCGCGGTAATGAACGCAAAAACGCACGGACCCATCCTTTTTTTTTTTTTTGACCAAGACGACCGGAGATGACCAGGGGCTAGCTGATGGCCGAATAATGTCTCGCCGGAGCATATCTATTCACATTATCTTCTATGATTTTACGTTCTGATAAGGAAACACGGTAAGCGCGGTGGCTAACAATAGAAGTACCTTCTGTAATAATGCGGTGCTGTGCAGAAGACGTTCTGCCCAAGGTCGGAGAAGTGACATTAAAGGAGGCTTGGTGTTTTCGAAGTAATTCCTGCAAAGCTTGGCGGTGAGTCGCAGGAAGGTCAGGATTGATGGTGCCAAAGAGAACACAGAGAGAAGCATCGGAAGAAGCTGCTGGTGAGGAAGAGGGGGCGGTAAGGGTGGTGAGGGACACCGGGTGAATGTCCAGGACAGAAGGAAAACATGTCCCTTTAGTCGCACAATGGGCTCTGGGGAAGTGTTCGAAGCAGCGACAAGCGCTGTGCCATGCTCAAACCGAACAAGACTTGGTGGTAGCGCGATTCCACGGGTCAGATAGCGATCAGAAGGCACGATTAGCACATCTCCGTTACCAATGTCAGTAGAAGTGAGCTCGACAAGTTGTTCGCATCCAGGGGGCAACACTGAGTTAGTAGCGGCAAGCAGGCGATAACAGGGCTCGGGAGGTTCAGAAGACGGATCGCTCTCGTTCATGTAAATGACCCTGTCGCGACACGAAATATTGGCTGATGCGGCAGACAGAAAATCCCAGCCTAAAATAATTGGGTGAGCGCACGGTGACATCACGGCAAATTATACATGGTGGCGGACACCACCAACAAAAACTCGCACAGTACACTTAGCAGAAGGCCGAATTATTGCACCATTAGCTCCACGGAGTTCAGGTCCATCATAAGGCGTTCTCACTTTTCGCAAGCGGGAGCACAAGTCAGTGTGTACCACAGAAACAGCGGTGCCCGTGTCAACCAAAGCCTCAACAGATAATCCTTCAACCCGCGCTAAAATAATATTCCAGGGACATTCCGGAGGATTTTTGGGATGGCCGAAGAGTGCAGTTTTCCCTCCTAAAACTGCAGTGGTCAGTTTTCCGACAGGCGGGGGGTCGTCAGAGAAGCTTGACGGAGAGGCGAGGTTGAGCGGCGAAAAGGCGAAGGAGAACGGCGTCTTGAAGGCCTGTAACCGGCAGGCGGAGCGGGGCTTTCTGGCGGGGGTGATGAACGTCGGGGATAATCAGGGAATGAACGGTGGTTAGAGCCGGAAAAGCGAGGAGGGTAGTCTGCTTCAAATGATTCGTAGCCGCGGCGTTCATTCTGGAGCCTGCGCCGACAGAAGCAGGAAATATGGCCTCGGTACCCGCAGTAATAACACACAAGGCGGGCTGGGCCCCAGTTGGGGTAGTATGTCGGCGCCGCGGCAGGTGGTGCCAATGCAGCGACATGAGCAGTGGTAGGCACCGGTGGCGTAGGCGCTACAACTGCGGGCGGCAAGGACGTGATCTGGGCGTACGTTGGCACCTGACAGATGGTAGCAGCGACCGATGTTGGCGGGGAATAGGTCATTGAGGCCAGCTCTTCTTTGACAATGCTACGCAGGCCGGCACTTGAATTATGTGGCTCAGATGCATGGCGGCACAAGTTACCTTGAGCCGAGAGCTCTTCACGAATTAATCCGCGAATAAGCGCACGGAGGTCAGCTTCAGCAGTGAAACCAAATGAAGTGGGATCAGGCTGCAGGTGTATTGACTTTAGTTCATCAAGGCGTTGACATGTCAATATGATGGCGTCAATTGTGGTTGGGTTCTGCACGGCCAGGGCGTTATAGGCGAGTGGGCCAATACCTTTAAGGACGTGCCGAACCCGCTCGGCCTCTGGCATGGTGTCATTTATGCGCCGACAAAGTGCGAGAACATCTTCGATATAAGAGGTATAGGTCTCATTGGACCGCTGAAGTCGGGCTTCTAGCTTCTTCTTGGCGGACTCCGTGCGAACAGTAGGAGCGCAGAAAATCTGGTGTAACTTTTGTTTAAAGGTAGCCCAGTCCGGAATCGTCGATTCACGATTTAGAAACCACGTTTTGGCCACATTCGTTAAATAAAAGGACACATTAATTAATTTAAGAGAATCGTCCCATCGGTTGAAAGCACTGACCCGGTCGTAGCTGTCGAGCCAGTCATCAGCGTCGTCGCCGCGGAGACCGGCGAACATCTGCGGGTCGCGCTGACGGCTACTGACAGTCCAAGTGGCAAGGGAGCTGGAGTCGAGTTGGTAGCAGCCGGAATAGCGGAGTGACCCTCTTGAGTCATGACGATGGTGGTCGGGGTCAAACGGCGGCCAGAACGAAGCTCCAGGTGGATGCAGGTGACGAAGCAGCGGGGAAATCAAGGCGCACCTCCACCACGTGTAAGGTAACGTGAAGGTCGGACTTGGGGAATCAGGCTTTATTGCAGACTTTATATATCTTTATATTGCAAGGCTTTATTGCCTTGGTCGCACACTGCAGCCAAACACACTCCGCGATGACGATGGATATCTACAAGAGGGAGCAGGATGAAGATGAAGCAGCACGTTCAGCCGTGTGGAAGATGAAGCGCCACACAGTGCTCACAATATAAATGGCCCACCTTTCGGCTTCTCCTGATTAGATCATTTATCATTAGTTGCAGTTGGTCCCCTGAGTTACTTAACAAAGGCAATGTCATCAGCGAATCGCAGAATACTGAGATATTCTCCATCGACCTCCACAGCCCCTATAAGTGTTTAAACCGCGCGCGCGTTTTCCTATTTATATTGGGATTGCGCGGGCAGCGCGAGTGCGCATGAGCGAGCAGCTAATCTTAGCGGAAGGATATTGGCGGCGAAGAGACGAGGGTAGATAAGCGCGTCGGTAGCAAGGCACGGGGCCTTTTGCCCCGGCGAGCGTCACGGGCCAGCGGGGCGTGCACGGACGACGGAAAGAAGACCGGCGACACAAATATGGAAGGAATGCCTGCAGAAATGGCCTAGGCGTATTCACGTGAGTTGTTACCACGCGAGGAGCAATGTCGCTTGTTCCGCAGCTAGTGCTTTGGCCCCATCACTCGCCCTGTTCGCGCCGCAGTGTGATTTGTTTGCCGCGGTGAAGCCTATACCCTCGTTCGGTTTTATCCTTGGCAGTGTACTGTCGTGCTCGTCGACATCATGCCTCCAGTGCAGTGGCGTTCTTTTGTTTGTTCCTTTTATTGAAGACTTTTGCGTTTATCTGGAAGTAAACCGGTGTTTTTTAAAAGACACGAACTAATTGTCACTCAGATTCCATTAGAATATGCTGTGGAAGTGAGGAATCGATTTCAAGAATTAGATCTAGAAGACAAAGAGCCCGAAGAGATGTGGACTGATGTTCGTGATATAATACAAGAAGTTGCTACTAAGGTAGTTCCAAAGCAAAAGAAATGCAAAAAAGCAATCTGGTTATCTGAAGAGGCTTTGCAAATAGCTGAGGAAAGGAGGATGGCAAAAGGTATAGGGGAAAGAGAAAGATACAAGGTTCTCAATGCGGATTTTCAGAAAATAGCAAGGAGAGATAAGAATGCCTTCCTGAACATACAGTGTCAAGCAGTTGAGGACAACAGCCAATTAAGGAACACAAGAGCTCTGTATAAGACAATCAAAGATATCAAAGGAAGCTTCTGTGCTAAGCTGGGCTTGATAAAGGACAAACGAGGCAAGGACCTCACTGAAGCCTCAGAGATAAAGAAGAGGTGGCAGGAATACACCGAAGAACTGTACAAGAAGGACCCGGATGTGCAAACCCAACATAAGACGGTTGTGATTACTGATCTCGAGCCGGGCATCCTGAAGAGTGAAGTTGAATGGGCCTTAGCCAGCCTTGCTAAGAACAAAGCTAGCGGAATTGATGGTATTCCAGCTGAGTTGCTTCAAAACCTCAACCACGACGCTGTTAACACACTGCATACATTATGTCAAAAGATTTGGACAACCCTGCAGTGGCCACAGGATTGGAGGAGGTCAGTTTACATCCCCATTCCAAAGAAAGGCAGTGCCAAAGATTGTTCCAACTACCGCACAATCGCGCTTATTTCGCATGCTAGCAAGGTGATGTTAAAAATCCTGCAAGGTAGGCTGCAGCAGTATGTGGATCGGGAGCTTCCGGACGTGCAAGCTGGGTTTCGCAAGGGCAGAGGAACTAGAGACCAAATTGCCAACCTTCGCTGGATCATGGAAAAAGCAAGAGAGTTCCAGAAACCCATTTACTTCTGCTTTATTGATTATGCGAAAGCGTTTGACTGCGTAGATCACAGCAGATTGTGGCAAGCTCTCCAAGAGATGGGAGTTCCAATTCACCTCATCTGTCTCCTCAGGAACCTTTATGAAGGGCAAGAGGCCACAGACAGAACTGGGCATGGTCTTACTGATTGGTTTCCGATTGAGAAAGGGGTGAGGCAAGGCTGCATACTGTCGCCCTGCCTATTTAACCTATATGCAGAGTGCATCATGAGAAAGGCCGGTCTGGACGAGTCTTCAGCTGGAGTGAAGATTGCTGGAAAACGTATCAACAACCTTAGATATGCGGATGATACCACTTTAATGGCAGAAAGTGAAGTGGAACTCAAGAGACTTCTGATGCGCGTACAAGAAGAGAGTGAGAAGTTCGGGCTTAAACTGAACATTAAAAAGACAAAGATCATGGCGTCTTGCCTTATCAAGTCCTGGAGCATCAATGGACAAGAAGTGGAAGCTGTAACAGATTTTCTGTTCTTGGGCGCCAAGATTACCTCGGAAGGAGACTGCAGCCATGAAATTAGGAGACGCCTGCTTCTGGGAAAAAGAGCAATGGTTAGCCTTGACCGCCTAGTAAAGAGCAGAGACATTAGTCTGCCAACCAAGATCCGTATAACCCGTGCTATGGTCTTTCCAGTTGTGATGTATGGATGCGATAGTTGGACTGTGAAAAAGGCTGACCGCCGAAGAATTGACGCGTTTGAATTGTGGTGCTGGCGAAGACTCTTAAGAGTTCCTTGGACTGCCAGAAGATCAAATCAGTCGATATTGTCGACTATAAACCCTGACTGCTCATTGGAGGGTCAAATTCTAAAGTTAAAGCTCAGCTACTTTGGTCATCTGATGAGAAGAGAGGAGTCGCTGGAGAAAGATTTGATGTTGGGAAAGGTTGAGGGTCGCCGGAGAAGGGGTAGGCAGCGAACGCGATGGTTAGATGGCATTCTCGAGGCATTGCAGATGAAGCTATGTGATGTTAGGAAGATAGTGAGAGACCGGAAAGCGTGGCGTGACATGGTCCATAGGGTCACGAAGAGTCGGACACGACTGAACGCCTGAACTGAACTGAATTGTCACTCGTCGGGCGAGACCATGGCTCGCGGACCCCTTTTCTGGAGGCGAGGCCTTCAACCTTAGTGCCTAACTGATCCCATTCCATGAACTTGAATACAAATGTCCAACTTGTTGCATCCTCGAGACTGTGGACCATATATTATTGGTGTGCCCACTGTGCGCGTGAAAGAAATGTGCTAGCCGCTTCCTTGAAGCGTTTAGACAAGAGGCCTCTGACGGAGGAACTGTTGCAGGGCGCTTGGCAGGACAGGGGGAAGGGTGTCCAGGCAGCGCGGGCTCTTTGCTTTTTTTTTTGTGCGCCTACGGACTTGATCCGCGCTTGTGAAGCAAGCTGCTGTGTCTGTATATACCGGGTGTCCCAGCTAACTTGAACCAAGGGTTACAAAATAATATATTTGAGGTAGGTCAGTGAAACTAGTTGCATACAACTACCAGCCTGCTTGCGCACTACAGGCAATTTTTTGTTTTGCAATTAGTTAATTGCCTAATTATGTTAATTTTTCTAATTTAATAAATATGCACCTTAGACCAGAAATGTGAATTGGAAAGTTGTAGAGCACCTTCAGAAACCCCCATTCCATTAATTGCGATAAAGAAAGTCTCACGTGTATCTTTTTTTCCGGGCTCAAAAGAAAGCCCGCGAAATACAAATAATACCACGTGACTAGCGCATTTGAGCGCAGGGATTGTGGTGCTCTCAGTCGTGGTTTGAGCGAACGAAATCAGCTGCGGCCGTGACCCGATGGTCCCGTTGCTGAAGCAGGCAGAAATGTTGGCGATGGTTCGAGCGAGCTCGAGCTCGCCCGTCACCACCGCGATTTTGGCTAGGCCTGCGCAACGCAGCAGCCTACATCACGACAGGCGGATGGCGATAAAGAACCGGCAAATGAAGATGCAGCGCTAATTTTTTTGAGTCACATGATGTCATCTCGCCCCTTTACCCAAGCCGGTATGCGCAGATTCAGTGGCTGATACCTTATCACTGATCCGTTTGCCGTAAAGTTCGCTGATGGGAGAGAAGGAGGGTTTGTTAGAATCCCGGTGGTGTCGGCTCGCCGCTCTCGGTGCTACTTGCACCATCACGTGGGCCGGCTGTCGGACGCGGGCGAAGAAACCATCGCAGGCATATCGGCCTGCCGCTTTAGCGGGGCAAAGGAGACACGGCCGCAGCTAATTTCGTTCGCTCAAACCACGACTGAGAGCACCACAATCGCGGCGCACAAATGCACTAGTCACGTGGTATTATTTGTATTTCGCGGGCTTTCTTTTGAGCCCAGAAAAAAAGATACACGTGAGATTTTCTTTATCGCAATTAATGGAATGGGGGTTTCTGAAGGTGCTCTACAAGTTTCCAGTTCACATGTTTGGTCTAAAGCCGATATTTAATGAATTAGAAAAATTAACATAATTAGCTAATTAAGTAATTGCAAAACAAAAAATCGCCTGTAGTGCGCAAGGAGGCTGGCAGTTGAATGCAATTGGTTTCACTGACCTACCTCAAATGTATTATTTTTTATCCCTTGGTTCATGTTAGTTGGGACACCCGGTATATATTTCATTTACCTTCCCCCACATCGTCACCCGCCCTGATCTTTTTTCTCCCCTTCCTCAGTGCGGAGTAGCAGGCCAGCTTTTAATAATTCCGGCTTGCCTGCCCGCCTGCCCGCCTGCCCGCCTGCCCGCCTGCCTGCCTGCCTGCCTGCCTGCCTGCCTGCCTGCCTGCCTGCCTGCCTGCCTGCCTGCCTGCCTGCCTGCCTGCCTGCCTGCCTGCCTGCCTGCCTGCCTGCCTGCCTGCTGCCCGCCCGCCCGCCTGCCTGCCTGCCTCGCGTACCCTGTTAAACAGCCTGTGTAAAGTCTGAATAGGTTCTTCGCAGAAAGAGGTCTATGTACTGAACAATATTGTCTATGTCCTGTATTAGAATGCACATGAGCCGTGTAAAGATAGCCGATGCTGTCTTAATGCCGAAGGGCATATAGACGAACTGATAATGACCACATTGGGTCGAGAACATTGTTTTCGGTCTCGAATATTCCTCTAAGGGTACTTGCCAATAGACTTTAGCAAGGTCAAATTTCGAGAACTTAGTTCCCACCTTGGTAAAGATTACATCAGTTCTTGAAATGGGCTCTGCATCCGACAAAAGAACATCATTGATATGTCTAAAGTCGATGCAAGTGCGATAGGTGTTATCTTTCTTCTTAATCAAAACTAGAGGAGAGTTGTAGGGAGATTCTGATTGCTCAATGACCCCTAATTTGATCATTTGGTCGGTCTGTTTTTTAACTATGTCCTTCATGGCAAAAGGCAATTGGTATTGCGGAGTATTCACGACTTCCTAGGTGGCGAGCTTAAGTTGGCACTCCATGAGATTAGTCTTTCCAGTAATCTCGGAAAAGATGTCTTCATACATTTCAAGCAAACACCGTATCTCTTATCGCTTCTCGTCATCGAGTGAGACCTGCACGGCTTCAATCCCTTTACTGTGGTCCGTTGTAAGGATAGGTGGTTGTTCTTCCGAGTCACCTTCTTCAATTACAATGAAAGGTGATGCCTGCATGGACTCTTGCGGGGCAGGTTCTTCGTATCTTTTAGGCATAGAGAGAGATAGATATATAGAGAGAGATTTAGATATAGATATACATAGAGAGAGATAGATATAGATATAGATAGAGATAGAGATAGATAGATAGATAGATAGATAGATAGATAGATAGATAGATAGATAGATAGATAGATAGATAGATAGATAGATAGATAGATAGATAGATAGATAGATAGATAGATAGATAGATAGATAGATAGATAGATAGATAGATAGATAGATAGATAGATAGATAGATAGATAGATAGATAGATAGATAGATAGATAGATAGATAGATAGATAGATAGATAGATAGATAGA
Source organism: Amblyomma maculatum (assembly GCF_055883805.1). Lineage (NCBI taxonomy): Eukaryota > Metazoa > Arthropoda > Arachnida > Ixodida > Ixodidae > Amblyomma > Amblyomma maculatum. The sequence continues at coordinate 155,006,776 of NC_139344.1, read as the reverse complement.
TAGATAGATAGATAGATAGATAGATAGATAGATAGATAGATAGATAGATAGATAGATAGATAGATAGATAGATAGATAGATAGATAGATAGATAGATAGATAGATAGATAGATAGATAGATAGATAGATAGATAGATAGATAGATAGATAGATAGATAGATAGATAGATAGATAGATAGATAGATAGATAGATAGATAGATAGATAGATAGATAGATAGATAGATAGATAGATAGATAGATAGATAGATAGATAGATAGATAGATAGATAGATAGATAGATAGATAGATAGATAGATAGATAGATAGATAGATAGATAGATATAGAATATGTTTGATTGATTTGATTGACTGATTTTTTGATTGATTGGTTGATTCAGGAAAGGCGGGGATGTTAACCTGAAATGCCTCCGGTTGGCTACCCTACACCGGGGTAAAGGAAAAAGGGAAAAAGTGGAAGAGAAAGGAATGTGTAGCAAAGTCACAATTTGTCACTCAAGCCGTTGGCTATCAGGTAACTAAACAGTGCCCTGTATGCCATGAAGGCAGTTGACTACTACTGCTACTACTAAGTACTTTGGGGTATTCTTGGGGAGGGGATACTGGACGCGAGTTATGCCGGCCTAAATCATGGCGACACTCTTGACATCCAGGGGAAGGGGAGGTGGGATGTGAGGGGCGTTGGGGGGTTGTCATCATAATGGTGCTGCTCTTGCCATCATCTGCTTCTTCGCCAGCGCCATGGTCCGCAGGTCGGGTGGAAACTACAACTGAACAGCCAGGCTTGTCTCCTCCAGGAAGGCCAGCAGGAGCCGGTGGGCTGCCAGAAGGTTCCTGGCCGGGAAGAGCACCTGGTCCTCCATGGCAGCAGGGAGACCAAGAGCCCGGTAGCCTGCCTCCATCCGTCAACAGTGGTGGGCGTGTTTTGCACACACACAGGAGGTGCCCCAGGGTTCCCGCGTTGCCACAGGAGGGGCATTTTGGGGAGGGGGCCCGGCCACAGACATACAGCTCCATGGGTGTCCAGGAGCCTCCGATGCGAAGGCGTAGGAGCAGAGCTCGCTCCCTGTGGGCAAGCTTGTCCGAGAGGTGGTGAAAGGTCCTCCCCTCATGATGCGCCGATCAGGGTGCAGGGCCTTTACAGCCTACTTGAGGGGGAGCCTGGAAAAATCGTAGATACATCGTTAGATATACTTACCTCAATGGAATGAGCCGCTTTGGTGAGTGCGTCGGCCTCATTGTTGCCCTGGATGCCAGCATGGCCCGGGACCCAGTGCAGCGACAGAACGAAGCTGGCATCCTCCAGGGCCTGGATGCGCGCTCATAGGTGGCAAGCTGATAGCTTGGAGCAGGATGGCTTGATCAGGAAATGCAGTGCCGGCCTCGAGTCGCACAGGATGGCATAGGGGCCTGGGGTTCTGACCTGTATCTAGGTAGTCCGCCGCCAGGTGGAGTCCCGCCAGCTCGGCCGCAGTAGAGCTGCCTGAGAAGGAAAGCCTGCAGGAGCTGGACACCCCCCTCTTTGGGACCATCATAGCCTCTGCAACCTGACCCGTGGAAGGCAGGACCGAGCCGTCGGTGAAGAGCGGGATGCTCTCTTTGCACTCTTCTAAGAGGGCAGCGGCAGCCTGGCCCAGGGCAGCAGCAGGGGAGTGGCGCTTGTTGACCCCATCCAAGTCGAGGGTGACCTGTAAAAGGGGACGTGTTGTCGGCGGAGGGAGAATTGAATACCCTGGGGTTGGTCAGATGAGTTCCGTGTACGCAGCTGTCAGTTGTTCCATGCGTGAGTGGGAGGCACTCTGCAGCCATGCCAGGAGGGAAGCTCTGTCAGGGGCGTGTTGGAGGCAGTCCACATGCGTGAGGCCTCTCTGGAGGAGCAGCAGGGTCATGGGGTAGAAACCGGCTTCCGCCGGTGTTGCCGCAATCCTAGAGCACTACGTTGCTCCCAGCAAGCATCGGATTCATGTCCTGCAGGCTCCGTCCAAGACGTTCACTCTGATGGGGCTGTGGGAGACAAAAGGGAATGCATAGAGAATTGATAAAGTGGCAGCCGCCTCGAACAGCCGTATCGCCCATGATGTGCAACCGTTGCCCCTATAAGGAGGCACTGGGCTGCTCTACCAACCCGGTTAAGTTGATTGTAGTGGCCACGGACCAATGATCTTATCCGCCGTTAAAAGGCGAGGATCAAGGCGGTGCAGCATGTCGGAATCACTTCACTTCTGCTAAGCAATAGCAGCAGTTAGAGAAAAACACGACAGGCCTGAACTGGAGTTACTATATAGGCTTTGCCAGGGTTGTACAAAGGTGCCGCATAAGCAACCAGGTTGTGCCGTGAAGCCAGTCTGAAACAGTCGAGAAGAGATTACTTTGGCTGTCCTAACAGAACTAAGTCACCATCCCTACAGCTCGCACAGAGTGCGGCACGTCGTCCCCGCGATGGATGACGCAATGCAGCTGGATTGCCTGTCGGGTCGGCTTCATGCTGTTGCAAAGTTGCTTGGCGGCGAAAGAAAAGGAACTCAGAACTCTGGCAAAGCCTATATATGAACTCTAGCCTGAACAGCCATAGCGCGCCCTCCTGTGGACTTTGTTGTAAACATCGTTAACTGAATATTGCCACATTTCCCTTTCTATTGAAAGAAGACTATTCAAATGCCTAAATCTTACGGGCCGGGTGATTCGGCAGCCACTTCTAGTTTATAGGCGTGGCTGCTCTCGTTCTCGCTCATTGACTCTTAACCCTTCTTCTCCGAGACAGGCGCCTGCTTCCTGATCTTCCGGAACCACCACTCGTTCATATTCAGCTTCCTCCTCCCTACATGGCACCTGGGGATTTCCTCTTATTTGCTGTGGAACCAACCCAGACAACACACATAAGTCCCGGACATCCCAGGGATTTCAATTAGGGAGATTCGGATGTCCTAAGAAAGTCCGGAGAAGTCCCATAAAAATCCCAAAAACATTCCAAACGAAACAAGTGACTTCCTCAGGAAGTCCCAAACAATACCGGGGTCGGACACGTTTGGGATATTTTAGGAGCCTATGGGGGCATTGCTCAGAGCTTCCTCTGCTTGTTATTGCAGGCCCTGTCTCGCGGAGGCCTCGTAAGAAGCATGAAATTACAAGTTCTCTTCCAAAAATGATTTGTTTCGAGTTCTCAAAATACATCTCAGCTCATGTTGGTGCTATGAGCAGATTCCAGATGCCATCTTTAATTTGTATTGGGACAATTAGGGCAGGGATGATGTGGGAAGAATTTGAAGCAGAGTTCAATTTCAATGGCAAAGACCATTATGTTGGAGTTAACCATTCTCAACCTTTCTAGTTATAATTACTAACACGAAAGCGTTACTTCACTATGTCCACAGGTTTCTGGCCGCAGACCATGTCCGCAGGCCGCTTCCGCAAAATCGTGTCCGCAGCAGTTACGAGTAATTGAGAAGTGGTAGAAGTTAATGAGTGGTGTCAATCGATAGAGGCTGACGTAATGTTGCTGCAGAAAGAATAATTAGGCCAATAAGTTAGGTACTTAATTACAGGCAAAAAAGTAAGAATTGTCCACAGCAGTTGTAATTGAGAAGTGGTAGAGGTTAATGAGTGGTGTCAATCGACAGAGGGTGACGTAATGTGTACGAAAAACAATTAGTCCGAAAGGTTAATTAGGTAATTAATAAGAGGCAAAAAATGAGAAAGTAAAGGCGAAAATGGTCTCATAAGCGAATGGCTTGGCACCACATTTGAATGTATCAAATACTGAAATAGTATATAAATCAGCCAATTAATGTGACGTCAAGGATGTGACATCACGCAACTGGAAGTAGAGCCGAAAAAGGGCATAGGAATGGATTGGCGCTCAATTTGAAACTACCAAAGACAAAAATGGGTAAATAAGAAGTGAATTAATTACCTAGAAGCAATCAGAAGCAACCAACAGCAGCATCCGTGCTTTCGAGTTACTCCAATGCGGATTCTGCAGTGCTCTGTACGTTTTTGTGTTTAACTAACGATTCAATGCATGTATAATAACATTTGGCTAAAAAACACCTTACGTACTCGATGAACGCCCATGTGCAAAGCAAATTTGGGAGCGTTGAACACTACATGCTGCAGCCTATACTATACACATTTTCTGCTATGACTTTCCGGTTTTTGAGAAATTACACACAAAATTTACACACACATCACATTTTGCAAAGCATAGAGGAGTCACAATCTTGAGATGACATTTCTCAAGCACTTGAATATATACTCCTCCACAAGGGTGCCCTGATGTTATCAGGCAATAGATTGCATATGAGCAAAGGTATATAAAATATTCTCTTGAGTAATTATATATCTTAAGCAGTACTTTTAATCAAGGTCACATGTAACATTTTGTTAAATGCGCCTCTTCATTTCTTTGTCGACAATAAACAAAAAGCGATTCGTTAGTGCTGGTGTGTGTTCTTCGGAGAAGTTCGGCGCCACGAGCTACTTGGGCGCCACGAAGTTCTATGCCGCAATAGTTGAGCGTCATGTTTAACTGTTGCAGTTGACATATGCCCTTGCGAACATTATTTAAGTTGAACATTACCTCTCATATCATGGTAGGCTCTATGTAATGCAGCATATTTCGTGACCGCCTTTTATATATTTTCCAAAGGAACCGATTCCCATGCATCAGCTAATACAGTTATGAGCTTACATTCGCTGTTCATATGCTCTAAAAAACCACAATATACAGTCAGTTGTAACACCCCAACAAAGACTCTTCGAAAGAACTGAGATTTAGTTAGCACTTGTTGAGCAGGGAGGGCGCCCATTTCTAGTTATAGTGACGACCAGTATTCCTTTTGCTTTTGACATTTCATGCGAATTGTGTGGTTCTTGTAGACTCGCTTTCGTGCGACAGGGTGCATGATCCCTTACAGCTGCCCCGGAATGTATTTAAAATGGTCTTATAAAGGACAAGTAAATGGAACGTCCCGCGGAGATCCTTCTTTAGAGGTTCGAACATAGACCAGAATGGACCTCGCAGGGTCGTACTGTGGATTACCCTGTTAGGATGTGGTCGGTAGCAATTTAAACGGGACGTCCCTGGGAGTTGGTGTGTTGTCTGGGAAGTTATTTGAGTTTCTGATAAATTGCCTGGACAGTGCCTCTACTATGAAAGACCTTGAGTTTTCTGTTTCGTCACTACTCTGTTCGGAAGTGCCGGAGTCTCTAACCGAGACAGAGGTCCCAGTGGGAAGCTCCCTGTGGCTACTAACTTCATGCCATTAGCTGTATCCTTGTTCCTGCCTTTGTTGTTCTTTGCCTCTCCTACCAAACTGACCGTGGTTGCGCATTTTTAGGATCAGCTGAGAAGTTAACATTTTAGGATGTAGTGCGCGGTTGGCGTCCCATTTACAGTTGAGCTGGACTGAATCCGCGCGGTCCTGGAGTACTCCTGTAATTTATAATTGCGAAGCCAGGGTTTTCTGCCTTCTTTAAGATGTCCATTACAACTTTCATCATTTGTTCTGTCTCTCCATTACTTTTCGGATAGTGCGGGCTGCTTGTGATGTGGCGAATCCCTTAGTTAGTTGTCAATTCTTCAAAATTCTGGGATGTAAACTGTGGCCCATTGTCTGACCTGAATACCTCTGTTATTCCGTGGGCAGGCAATGTTCTTACATAGACAGGTGGAACACTGTGCTGGTGCGCCGCGCTGCGAAGTGGGCCCAAACAATCGCTGGTCAGGCGAGAGTGATCGCAAAACGACCGCAGCGCCCCTCTCGCCCGCTGTGGTAGATGAGTGAGGCCATAAAATAATACACATCCGGAGAATTTAAAATACTACTAACACTCTTCTTTTAGCATGCAACGGATAATAAAATTGCGTTTGCGCTTTAAAACACACAATTGTGCACATATGAAGCCACCGCGTCTACAGACGCGTCTGAAGCAAGGAGGTTGCAGATGCGGCTCAAGCGGGTCGTCTGCTACCTGCCTGCTTGAGATGCGTCTGCAAACACGGTGGTGTTTTATTCGTACAAAGATATGTTTAAAAAAATTGAAACGCAATTTTATTTTCTGCTGCATTGCTGGAAGAAGAGAGTTGGTAGTATTTTAAAATTTCCGCCTGTGTATTAGCTCCATGGCCTCACCCATCTGCCGCAGCGAGGAGAGGCGCGCTGTGGTTGCTTTGCGATCATCTCACACCACATCGGCGATCGTTTTGGCCCACTTCGCACTCTCGAAGTTTTCTGTCTCCATCTAAGAAAGTTGGTGCCAGGCAAACAGGCTTGAGGTGAGCAACAACAGCTACTGATGTTGTTTGGCGCAGCAGACAAACCTCGATGTACCTGGAGTAATAGTCCACCACAACAAAGTAGGGCCTACCCTTCAACTCGAACAAATCGGCTGCTACTCGTTGCCACGGATAGTCTGGAAACTCCGATGCAATGATCGATTCCACTTTCGGGGTGCAATTTGAGCAGTTAGCAGCAATTTCTTGCATCTGACTGCTCAGCCCGGAACATCAGACTGACATTTTGGCCCGCTGTCTGCACTTGGACACTCCTTGGCGTCCTCCACGTAGCTCTCTCTTAGAGAGGTTGGGATTACCAAACGATTATCCTTCATCAGGAGACCACTTTGCACTGTGAGGCTGTCCTTGTTTCTGAAGTCTCGATCTGGGAATTATGTGAACACAGGCCGCCAACTCTTATTCCATTTTGTTACAAGGCTCCACTGGGAACCGTGAGTGGGCATCTGCCATCCATACCTCCTTGCCGACCACGAGCTCTATAGTGTAGGTGAAGCGCATTAGTTTAAATCTGAATCGCTGGATTCGCGCAGGAATGGTGTTCAACTTACGTCCCTCCAACAGCGAGACAATGGGTCGGTGGTCCATTATCCACATGAAACTTTGTTCCTATGTGGAGCTTTTTGAAACGGTCAAAGACTCACGTCACTTCATATCCCTCTATCTTTATTTGCGCGCACTTGACCTGTCTCGCTCAGTCCCTTCGACGCAAACGCCGCAGGGTGCATCCTCCAATGTCCATTTTTTTTGCAACAAAAATGCACCAAGGCCATACGACAAAGCATCGGCCGAAACCACAAGCTGCTCTCTGGGTTCATACAGTGTAAGACCTGTCGCTTCTTTGATCTCCTGTTTCCCTTGGTTGAATGTGTTGGCCTGCTTTATGTACCAGTTCCTTTCCGTGTCCTTGCGAAGAAGTTCCATGATGGCATCAGCTTCTCTGAAAAGTTTGCTATAAACCGTCCGACTTGATTTGACATGCCGATAAACTGGCAAACATCAGTAACTGTGACTGGTGCCCGGAAGTGCACAATTGCTTTCAGCCATTCTGCATCACGTTGAATGCCATCCGCACACAGAATTTGACATAAGATCTTCACTGACATTCTCAGAAACTCTCTCTTGTCGTTAAGCGTGATTCCCGCAGCCTTGGGGTTCACGAGCTCTTCTTGCCTCTTGTCGTGTTTTGAGATATCTGCTCCAAAGATCCCAGTATCTCCTCCAGTATTTGGTGCATACGTCTTTGAAAATATTGTGGCGCCGAAGAAATGCAAAAGGGTAACCTTTGGAAGCAATATCTCCAGAAAGTTTTGAATGTGAGCAGCTGAGAGTTTCGAGCCAGCTTCACCTGCCAGAATGCGGCTAACGCGTCCAGCTTTGGGAAAAACTTTGCAGGCGAAATGCGCTCGAGTCTCCTCCACGGAGGGAAGGACAAGCTTCTCTCTCTCGATGTTCTCGTTTGTACATCTCAGGCCGGCACAAATCCTGTCTTCCCCACTTGGTTTTGGGATACCCACTGTGGCCGAACACCAGGGATTTGGCTCTTCAAAGTTCCTTATGATACCGTCTTTCTCCATTTCTTTCAACTGCTTTTTCACCTTGTTCAAGAGGGCCAAGGGTACTCTGCGGGATATATTGACCGATACCGAGCTTGCGCCTGACTTCACTTTAATCGTGTATTCGCCCTTCATCATCCCAAGCCCTTCGAACAGTTCAGGGAACTCCTTATACCTCGCTCGATGATCTTCCATTACTGACTGCACAAGCTGTACTAGTATAAGTTCCACACTTGCCGTAGATCAAGCAGGGGCTCTCCCAGAACATTGGCCACATGCATACACCTCGTCTCTGATGACATTCCTTCCACAGCAAAGTGAAGTTTCTAGCTTTGCCAACACATTTAGTGGCTATCCCCCTGCCCCGTACAGCTTCACTTTTGACGGTTTAACTGCTGTTAATACCTCTTCTGTTCTGCAACTTTTGGTCGCACAGCATTAACATCTGCTCCAGTATTTCCGTTAACTTTCAGCGTCTTTGTGTTAATAGTGCCTTTGTGCCCACCTTGAGAGCACCGAGTGTTCATGGCTAGCCTACCGCTTCATCACGATCTGTCACTTCCCGCAACCATTTCCGATGGTATATCTTCCAATGGCCTCTGACCATGCAAGTGGCCCTTAGATGCAAATGCTTGCCTTTTTTATGGAATCCTAGTCTGCCGCACCTCCCACGTTTTGGTGTCGACTTTTGCGGTCCCTTTACTTCCTCTGGCGCTTCGTCGGTGGTGTAGCGTCCTTCTCTCGAAGGATTTCCCAAAGGCGTCGACGGACAGCTCTACCGCTTAATTTTCAGGACGCACAATGGCATGTTGCCTCCGCACAGCTTCCCGCTGCCTTGCTATCAGTACCGCTGTCTCCAGGGTGAGCTCTGGAGCATTCTGCAGAGTTTCGGACAACTTTGCGTTTAGCAGGCCAACCACTACAATGTCCTGCACGAGCTCCTCCTTTAAAGCTCCGTATTCACATTTCGCTACCAGTCGATGGAGGGCCGTCACGAACGCCTCCACCGTTTCACCCGGTTCTTGCTTGCGCTGGTGGAACTTCGCATGCTTGTAGATTACGTTTCTTTTTCCGATAAATTGACCCTGAAACAATTCGATCGCCTTCCCAAAGTCCGCATTCTCAGCTTCCGACAACGAAGAAGCTGCGAGAATGTCCTCAGCGTCTCCTCCCTGGCAGCAGATTAGGGCGTCCACCTAAGCTGCCCCGTCTTTGTTTAGCTGCAAGACTCGCCTGTAACTCAAAAAGCATTGTGACCAGGCTGTTCACTCTTCTGGACGACGTTGAAAGTCGATCTGCGGTCGGAGGCGCGAAACCGAAGCTGGCCCGTTGTCGTTGTTCTTCTGTCGCCATCTTCGCATCTTTGTCCAGTTGAATTCGATGCACTCTTCATCTCCAACTCTTCGTTCCGTTTTCTCTTTCGTTGTCGTTGCAGTAGCAGCTCGTCACTTACCGCGCTTCTGATTTCAATATTGTTAAGAAATAGCAGCAGGAAAAGAAAAGCGCGACAAACCTGAACAACAAATCCCCCAGTGATCGAACTTCTCAGTAGCCATCCATTACGACTTTTCTTCCTATGTTCCCACTTTCACTCCCACCTTCCACTCTTCCCCTACCGCGCGGTTCAGGTATCCACGGAGAAGAGTGACCAATACTGCGAATTTCCGATAAACCAATTTGTGATTTACCTACGCCACGTGTAAACTGTAAATTACTTTATAGGTAATTAAAGACATACCATCTGTCACACTTCTCTGTGACACCTGAACCGTACCGTAGCGGAAGAAATTAAGGTGGGAGTGAAAGTGAAAAGATAGAAAGAGGTGCCGTAGTGGAGCGCTACGCAGCAATTTCGACGACCTGTGGATAATAAACCAATTTGAAATTTACTAAGGTAACGTGGGCCCCCACGTTGGCTCTGTGGCTAAGACGCCCGGCTACTGGATCGGAGTACCCGGGATCGAACCCGACCGCCGGCGGCTGCGTTTCGATGGAGGCGAAACGGAGAGATGGATATGTCCCTGAATGTGTGATTAAAATTATACTCTTAAGCCATTTAAATGTACGGCAACTCTTTCCGTTTTCATTGGGTCGAAAATTGGCCATGGCGGCCGCTTTTCGATTTAGGCGGAAAGCGAGGCGCCCATTTCCTGTGCGATGTCAGTACACGTTAAACCCAGGTGGTCGAAATTTCCGGAGCCCTCCATTACGGCGTTGCTCATAGCACGAGTCGCTTCGGGGCGCTAAACCCCGCGAACCAAACCAAAAATAACCTTCCTCCCTTCCTTATCACTGCGTAGTTCAGGTGTCCGCGAAAAACTGCGGTAGGTGCAACGCCTTTTCTTGATATAATCCAATTTACAATTTTAGGTCACGTGGCGCGTCCTGTTGCCGCATGCAATCTATATTTTGCTCAAGGTCAACTTTCCGAACGACGTGACCTAGAAGAATGCTAGCAGTAGAGCTAACGCTCTAAATAACACAGCAGTGCACGCTGGAATGTCTTTATGGCAGGAAGACTCACGTAGGCATGCGCTGAAAAATACCTAATCCCACATGTGCTCGGTTACTTGCACCGCCTCATTTTAAGACGGTTCTTTTTCCTCGCTCTGCGCACTGCGCTCCTAAATCGTTCATTGCTTTTACGAAAAAAATTCAGTATAGTAAGCGCATAAAATTTAATCAGTTATGTCGTAATATGGCGTCCATGAACTTGACAACCAGCTCATCAATTGGTTTTGATGCGTACACTAGCTAACTGAAATTGGCCGATAGCCGACCTTCCGTAAACGACTGGGCAGAGCTCTGCAGCCGGTATTCTCGGCCGGCCAACAGTGTAGGCCCAATGCTGTGCCCATGGTTGGCTGCCAGCTACGCTGATTAATAGTTGGCAAAAGATTTTCAGGTAACTATCGGTAAATGGTAGGGAATGGTAGGGGAATGGTTGCAGGCATCCAACAATCGGTAGTAAAACGTGCCCCAAAGTAGGGGCTTAGTTGGCTGCGCACAAGGTTGATCAAATACGTAGCCACATATCGGCAAATGTAGACAATTAGTCGGCACCCAATGCCCGGCAGCCAAACAATTAAGGCCTACAGGATTGTCGCAGTTCGCTGCCCACGAGGTTGGCCAAATCGCATGCATGTTCTTTAGCAATGTTCGTACAAGTGTTGAAGAGCGATGTTTTAAATAAGTATCAGCCGCACGAGCTTGCCTTTTTTCTATTTTTACCTTTGCAAGCTTAAAATTATTTAAGGTGTGTGTGTGTGTGTGAGTGTGTGTGTGTGTGTGTGTGTGTGTGTGTGTGTGTGTGTGTGTGTGTGTGTGTGTGTGTGTGTGTGTGTGTGTGTGTGTGTGTGTGTGTGTGTGTGTGTGTGTGTGTGTGTGTGTGTGTGTGTGTGTGTGTGTGTGTGTGTGTGTGTGTGTGTGTGTGTGTGTGTGTGTGTGTGTGTGTGTGTGTGTGTGTGTGTGTGTGTGTGTGTGTGTGTGTGTGTGTGTGTGTGTGTGTGTGTGTGTGTGTGTGTGTGTGTGTGTGTGTGTGTGTGTGTGTGTGTGTGTGTGTGTGTGTGTGTGTGTGTGTGTGTGTGTGTGTGTGTGTGTGTGTGTGTGTGTGTGTGTGTGTGTGTGTGTGTGTGTGTGTGTGTGTGTGTGTGTGTGTGTGTGTGTGTGTGTGTGTGTGTGTGTGTGTGTGTGTGTGTGTGTGTGTGTGTGTGTGTGTGTGTGTGTGTGTGTGTGTGTGTGTGTGTGTGTGTGTGTGTGTGTGTGTGTGTGTGTGTGTGTGTGTGTGTGTGTGTGTGTGTGTGTGTGTGTGTGTGTGTGTGTGTGTGTGCGTGCGCGCGCGCGCGCGCGCGCCTACGAAACAAGACAAGGCGTTTCTTGTACAACTGACATAATGAACCTGGTCGCCATAGATGTGCTCATGCTATTTTCACTGTCTGACATCTGCTCCGTGCAGTCTGTTGTCTGAAAAAGTCACTGATTTGTTTCAGCTTCCCAAAAAATGCGAAGGGTTACGATGTTTTTTTTTTTTTTTTTCAAAACGAAACGTGCGTGTTTTGCTGACAACGTTACGGACTGTTATTCGAAACTATTCAGGCGACGTTTTGCTTTTGCCAAGGCATTGTCTGAAAGGTCGACCTGCGACCTTTGGTCTAACCTTGGTTTAACCACACTTGGGCCTAGGTCGGCCAGGCACCTTAAGTGTCGGGCCTATATATTGGCATCGTGGGCCTATACTAGGTCGGCCTGTCTGAGGTATATAACGTAGCACGACCTCGACCCTGAATTGTTGGCCAAGCTTCGGCCATGGTCGGCCATGATGTATGTCGAAGTTGGGCCAGCGTCGGGCTATGGTCGATTTTTTCGTTTAGGTAGCATCCAAAGTTTGTTTTGTTTTGCAGGACAGGCAATAGAGGGTGCATACTTCTGTCATGTGCTGCCGACTACTACTACTACTACTAAAACTACTGAGACGCCGGTGCTTATCGACTGAACTGTGTAAGTTGTCGTTTAAAACGGGGCCCACGCCAATTTCTAAGAGCAGCTCTCTCATACTGACATCTGATGCAACAGCTCCCTAATACTTTTTTTTATTTTTTATTTAGAAATACTGCCAATCCATTCAGGGATTTTTACAGGAGTGAGTTTGTTTTTTTTTTGTTTTTTTTTTGTTGCAGACATGTAGTCCACAAGGCATAACATTGTGAAAAAAATATAAGAACACTAGGAAATATTCAGACAATGTGACAATGCACTGGAAAAAGGAATACAAAGAATACAAAAATGCTTCAAACACAATCACCCTTTCACATTGTGCATGTTCATGACATTGCATAAATACAGAAAGCTCCCGGAATGGAAAAAAAAAAGAACATTAGGCCTTGTTTTCCGACAACACACTTTTGCCAACCATTTCTAAGAATTTCTCGACTGTTGGTTGGGCAGTCACCGTACCGCCTAGGGAGTTTCACTCTCGTACAGCTGTCATTAATAAAGAGAAAGAACAGAATTGTGGCTAGAACAGAGCCCTGCAGTACACCAGAAAGGACCGGGACAGTATCTGAAATGTGGTCCCCGAGTTGCGCAAACTGGCGACGGTCATTTAAATAGTTGGCGATCCATTGTACTATAGGCCTATCTCCTAATATATAATTTAGTTTCTGTAACAGTTTAGCATGGCACACTCGATTGAAGGCCTTGGAGAAGTCTAGAAAGATTGCATCTATTTGTATTTGGTCATTTATTGCTTTAGCAAAATCGTGTAAAATCTCGACAAGTTATGTGGCTGTAGACAAGCCGCGATTGAAGCCGTGTTGGTGAGGATGAAGGATTATGTTTGACTCAATGAACTCTGTAACTGATTTTAGTATAATGTGTTCTAACAGTTCACAGGAAGTACAAGTAAGAGAAATGGGTCTGTAATTTGATTGGAAAGACTTATCACCGGATTTATGAACTGGTATTATTTTTGCAACTTTCCGTTCCATGGGGAGGCAGCGCTAGCGTATAGACTTATTGAACACAAGGCATAAGTACTTGCTCATAGGTTCGGCATATCGTTTCAAGAAGACATTAGGTATTCCGTCAGGACCGCTGCACTTCTTGTCGTCTAGGTTTAACAACTCCCTCTTCGGTTACGACTGGGGCACCTATCACGCCATATTGGTTTCTGTTTTCTTGCTGAAAGGGATTGATAATACCATTGTCAGGTGTGAATACCGATTGAAAAAATACATTAAACGCTTCTGCCTGCTTTTTCTCTTCAAGAGGAGGCAAAAGGTATGGACGATTTTCATTGTCGCTAATATAGCGCCAGAATTTGTGGGGCGATTCTTTTGTAAAACGACTAAGTGTTGTACTGCAGTAACGCTGCTTTGCTTCTTTTGTCTTTTCTTTCAGCTCTTTGTTTAAAGTATTATCTTTTGGCAGAAGTCTGAGACCGGGCTTGATTTGTTAGATTTTCTCAAGCTTTTAATTTTGCGTTTTAAGTGAATCAGTTCACGTGTTATCCATGGATTGAGGCTTTTTGTGTTCTTTTTTATTTGTGGGACAAACTGCCTCATGCAGTGCATAGCATGTACCTTCAACTGTAGCCATATTTCATTGACGTCTGCGGAACCTTCTGTGCATAGTTCATGAAAGTCAGGGTACTCATGCGCAAGGTAAGTCATGATAGCGGCATCATCTGCTTTGTTAAAGGCATATACATTCTTTGCAGACACACGTTGGCGGATTCTTCCCGGAAACGATAGTGTGCAAAAAACCATGTCATGATCAGATAAGCCATCAAGAATATTCACACTAGCCTTTTCCTTCAGAAAATAATCGCTTACAAAAATAATGTCTAAAACAGAGTTTGAAGCATCCTGCACACGAGTAGCCTTGCAAATGATTTGTGTTCGATTTAAAATGAACATGAAGTTTATCAGAATGTTGTTTCTTACCGTGGATGGGCTTAACAAGTTCCAATGAACGTTTGGAAGGTAAAAATCATCTGCCCTTATTATGGCGCTTCCAAGCATATATTCTTGCATGTACCAAGAAGCGGCTCAAGATAGGAGACCTTTGCATTTGGGGATTTGTATACTTCCGATTATGACTAGCAGCTTACCGGTATCGCTCAAGAGGAAAGCATACAACACTTGCACCTTACCTGTACTCACCTATGGGGCTGAAACGTGGAGGCTAACCAAGAGAGTTCTACTTAAGTTGAGGACAACCCAGAGGGCTAGGGAACTAAAAATGGTAGGGGTAACATTAAGAGATAGAAAGCGTGCAGAGTAGGTCAGAGAAATAACTCAAGTTACCGACATTCTAGTGGAAATTAAGAAGAAGAAATGGATATGGGCAGGACATGTAGTGCGAAGAGAGGATAACCGATGGTCGCTGAGGGTAACAAACTGCATTCCAAGGGAAGGAAAGCGTAGCAGGGGGCGGCAGAAAGTTAGGTGGGCGGATGAGATTAAGAAGTTCGCAGGGGTCAAGTGGAAGCAGCTATCACAGAACCGGGTTAAGTGGAGAAATATAGGAGAGGCCTTCGCCCTGCAGTGGGTATAATCAGGCTGATGATGATGATGGTGATGACACTGCACCAACGTAGAGAGAGCTGAGCTCTGACATAGCTGAATCTTACACCAAACTGCTTCTACGCCTGGAACGTCTGGCTTTAACGAATAGCATACTCCATGCCTCAGCAGCACAGCCACGCCCCCGCCTCTAGTTAGTCTGTCTTTCCGAACCATGGTGTAGCCAGGTGGAACAATTTCATGGCTCTTGATGTCAGCGCGCAGCCGTGTTTCCGTAATCAAAACTACCTCTAGCTCTTCAAAATCATCATGTAGGCGCGCTGAACTTTACCTCGAGACAATTCTCTAACACAAGACAAGAGGCCATTCACTCGAGTTAAAGTTCAGCGCGCCTACATGATGATGGAAAACCAACTAGCCGCGCCATTACAGCATTCTAGCTCTTCAACTTTGTTCGCGATGCTACGCGCATTAACATTAATGACAGTCAAGGGCGTCGGTGGCTTCGAGTTACTCGAGTTGGAGCAACGTCCAGGCTTTCGTTATTTTTTTAACTTCAACAATGTCGTTGCTCTCCTCATCCCATCTGTACAAGCGTTTATTTATCTTGATTTTATCGTAATTCAGGTACACCTTGTCTTTTTGGTCACGGTTTACTTTCGTTCGCTCCCAAGGCTTCTTTCTAACTTCTCGTACACCCCGGGAAAAGTCTTCCCCGATTGAGTACCCAGTTTGTTTAAGCTTTGTGCAGTTTCCGAGTATGTTAGCTTTCTCTCTGTAGTCATATAATTTCAAGATAACTGGCAGATGCTTTGAATCGTCAGAGGCTTCTTTTCGACCAAGACGATGGATCCTTTCGAAGGCTGCAGTTTCAATTTCTGATTTTTCTTGGAAAAGTTTCTCCACAGCATCTTGCAGGCCTTGGGGAGTCTCATCCTCTTGCTCCTTAACACCATAAATAATGAGATTGGACCTGCGGCTTCTATTGTCTAGCTCATCAGCTGTTTTAATCAAGGATACAACCATTTTCTCAAGTTTGTCCACCCTCTCCACGCATTCCAAGACCTGTTTTTCTATCTTGCCGATTTTTTCTAGTTTTTTATCAATTGATCCTAGTTTTTGGTTGTCACTGTTTTCTCTTGCTTTATCTCCTGGATGTCTTTCGCAATCGCTTTCAGTTGCTCTTCAAGCGTTTCGGTTAAGGGACCAGGGTTAGTCTCGACGTCCCCCGCCAGTAACAAGAGGGATCGTAAAGAAACCAACATTCAACCTGCAGGAGTGGGCACGGCAGCAATAGCAGGCAGAGGTTGTTGCTACGAAAAGTTTTGCCGAAGCGTTTTCTCACCTCAATCCCAAAAAGGAACGGATTTGAATTCCGCATCTTGACAATGCTGCCACGCCCACTGAAGGGTTCCCCGCCGAAGATCTCGCTTATATTGCAGTCCACTGACGTCACAGTCATCGTCCGTGATGCTACCGTTGCTGATAGCTTGGCGCTGCTGGGATCATAGTTGACGCTGTCACCGTCTGATGCGCGATGGAAGGGTCAGTCATATTCCCAGATCTCAGGTAGCAGGAATAATTCCGTGGAAGCGTAGGATGTTGTCGCATTCGTCTCTGAACAGGGTCCGGAAGATGACAGCAGCAATCCAAGCAAAACCTTAATCACAAAAAGGAACGGATTTGAATTCTGCATCTTGGCAATGCTGCCGCGCCCACTCCGCTGATGCAACACGCGTGGTAGCATGGTTGCAACCATGCTTGTTGCATAAGCGTTTGAAAGCGCATGAGTTTGCGCGGAAAAACCGCGGCCCTGCGCGCGAAATGGCTTATCCCTCCAATGGACTCATGGTCGCGCTTCAGAGCTGCTTACGCGTTAAACTACTTCCCACTTCAGTTCACCTACGACCTTTGACTTTGACCTTTGGTGGGAACATAGGTATCCAAAGTAGCTGTGGCTTAAGTTCCAAAACTTGACCTCGAAGCTGTTTGAAGGTCATCGGAAGCACACGGTGACTTTGGATTTACCTCGCGCAATGAAACTATCGCTTCAAAATATCAAAAAAAAAAATTAAAATGAGTTAATTGCGTTTCAAACAACTCCTGTCTAAAGAAAGGACTATTGCACATATCACGTTCAGGAATAGCTATTTGGTGGCTCACATTTATAATATCTTGAATTTACAAAAAGTTTTTTTTTTTTCACTACTGTGCATGGGTATGCAGCGGTGGCGTAGCGGCAGAACATCCGCCTCGCATGCAAGAGGACCGGGGTTCAAATCCCGGTGCCGCGAAATTCTCCACCGGATTAAAAACAATTCGCGTGTCGATGGAATTGCATAAACAGGTTTGGGGTGCGGCCTGATGCGGTAAACACCTCCGCCAACGCACTCCCTCACCAGAACAGGAGTTCGCCACCCTGGTGCAGTAATTGGCCGCAACCTCTTATGATAAGTTCCATAAAACCCCGGCCCTCAGTCACCAGCGGCTGCGGAACAACTGACCACGGCGGCGGTTAGACCTGTGACGAAGCAGGGGGTGCTAAGAATTCCTGGCTCCGCTGGACAGGCCGCCATTGGGAACTGACCCTGGCAACATTTAACGCTAGAACCCTAGCTAGTGAAGCTAGTTTAGCAGTGCTATTAGAGGAACTAGAGTGTATGAAATGGGATGTCATAGGGTTTAGTGAGATTAGGAGGCCGAATGAGGCATATACTGTACTGAAGGATGGGCATGTACTGTGTTATCGAGGTTTACCAGAGAGGCGACAACTAGGAGTAAGTTTTCTTGTCAATAATATATAGTGGACAGCATAGATTAATTCTATAGTAATAATGAGAGGGTGGCAGGCATCGTATTTAGGCTTAATACGCGCTACAAACTGAAGGTTGTACAGGCCTATGCACCTACATGTAGTTATGGTAACCAGACAGTTGAAAGCTTCTACGAAGATGTAGAATCGGCAACGCGAAAAGTAAAGACGCAGTATACTGTACAAATGGGCGACTTCAGTGCGAAGGTAGGGAAAAAGCAGGCAGGAGACCAGGCAGTAGGTGACTATGGCATTGGTTCTAGGAATAGCAGGGGAGGGGGAGTTACCAGTTGAGTTTGCAGGGCGCAATAACTTAAGAATTATGAATACCTTCTTCAGCAAACGGAAGAACCGGAAATGGACATGGAAAAATCCTAACGGGGCGACTAAAAATTAAATAGACTTCATACTGTGTTCAAACCCCGCCATTATGCAAGATGTAGAGGTAATCGGGAAAGTGCGATGAACTGACCACAGGATGGTGAGGTCCTGAATTCGCCTAAATCTGAAGAAGGAACGCAACAGATTAGTAAGAAAGAAACCCATCAAGGAATTAGCGGCGAGGGGGAGGGCAGAAAGGTTCAGGATCTCGCTACAGAATAGATATTCAGCTCTAACCGAGGATGTCGACATTACCCGTGTGGGGCCCTGCGCCACATATCTGTAGGACCTGTGGCGCGCAGCGCATTCGAAGGCCGCGCCACTTCCCAATGCTCCCTGCGCGCTGCCTGTTTCCCTCTCCCCGCTCGTTCGGGGATAACCGGTCCCGCGCGAGGGGGCTATAAAGGAAGGCACGCGCCGCCGTCTCCTCTCTTCGCCCCTGCTCTTCGTTCCTGCTTCTTCCCTCCTGGAACTTCTGCACGGAGACGACCCCCTGCCCTCCCGGACGACGACCCCGCACCGCCTTGGACGACCCCCTGTGAGATTAAAGATGTTTTGTTACACGGCCCGCTGTGTATTTGTCGTGCGCATCCCTCGGGCAGAGGAATCGCCCACAACTGGCACCCAACTGGGGCTGAATTAGCACCCACGTGGACGATTTCTCTGCCGACGTGGCAGCGCACGGCAACACGACGGGCCGGTCCTTTGTATGATAGGCGCGACGCCATTTTGAGTTTAGGGGTATCGTGTGTGTAGATGACGCGGAGTGTAGTATAGTAGTGTTTGTACAGTGTTTTAATTTTGTTCTGGATTATGTATGTGTTTTTAGTGTCGGGCGGTTTGTGTTTTTTTTTTTTTGCATATGTTAGTTTTATGAAGGGTTGTCGCCGCGATTAGCCTTTGTGACTAGCCTCTTGATGCGGGCTAGGTGGTAGTCGTGTGAGTGCAGTTGTTCTGCGGCTCCCGGCAGGGCTTAGTTGTTGAGTGCAATGCCTCCGAGAAAAGACGGGCCAGATAGGGCCGCCGCTTCGGACGACAGTGCGTCCGGAAGTGAGGTGAGGGACGCGGTAGAGTCTCTGCAGGTTACCGATGCGGCCGCCCTGATGAGGCAGATGAACGAAATGTCGGTGTTCACCCGTCAGCTCGGTTCGGTGGCTAGCGCCAACCAAGCCACAGCTGCGGCGACAGTCTCGCGTCCGCAGATAAATGTAGAGGTTCCCTCCTTTTCCGGCTACACGGACGTGAAGTCAGTCCACGAGTTCTTGCAAGAACTCGAGGATTATCAGACGGCACTGGGTTCCCAAGACGACGTGGTGCTATCGAAGGTAATTCCCGTAGCACTTTTTGAGAGCGCGGCGCGATGGAGACGCTGCCAGCCGACCTTCCAGTCGATGGCAGACTTCACAGATCGCTTCCGCGCCGAGTTCTTGCCGCCCGATTACGAGCGCCGGATGCTTGAGTAGCTAGCGTTGCGCACACAGCACCCAGAGGAGAGCCTCCTCGGGTATGTACGCGCAATGCAGGAGCTCTACAAGAGGGCAGATTCCCACGGCAACCGATCTTGAACAGGTCGCGCGCGTGATCAGGCAATGCCATCCGCGCTGCAAGCCGTATTTGCGGGGACGTGGTTTTGCAAACCTCGAGGCCCTAGCACAGGAAGCGAAGGTAGTGCAGGCGGATTTACTCGCTGAATTGCGCTACCAGCCACCCCCCAGGCCAGCCGAATCGCTAGAGCCGCGATGCGCTTGGTCCGGAGGCCAAGACTCCGCACCGCGCGCCAGAGGCGCCGACGTAATGACAGTAGGGCAGGAAAGGCCAGCGGAAGGCTCCGCGATTCCTCGCGCTCTTGACCCGTACGCGTTCGAGCAGCGGCGTCGAGCTGGGCTCGCCAGCGACGTCCGCACAGGCGAGGAGAGAGGGGAAAGACGTCCCCAACCGCTTCGTGGAACGCGGCATCCCCCGACTGCGTGGCAGGTGAACGATCGGCTTTGCTGGAATAGAGGCTTTACAAAAGTTAGCGCCATCTAGTGAAAGAAACAGAAACTGTGCGCGGCGGCCGTGTTTTGCTCAGTCCGCCCGCGCCTCCCATCGAGTACGCTGTCAACGTGCGCCTTCGTAGAACCCGTGCATGCACCGAAAGGTGCATTAGCATGCTCACAAGCGATTGCTTCATTTTTTAACATCACAGCAGTCGCTGTTAGCTCCAAGCTCTATTCGGAATGATGCCAGCATGTTGTTGCGTGCCCTTCTGCAGCCAGCGCACCGTCATAGACGCGCACGGAATCAAGGTATACGCGTGTATGCGACCGTTCGTTTGCAGTCCTAATCGGCTTTACAAGGGTCACTTGCATCATGTAAAGCATTACTGCACGTCCCTCTGACTGGGAGCTAGCTCACAGAATGTGCTACCACCTAAAACAGCAAGGTTAATTGTTTTGCGCGCTATGGAGCCTTGTGAACTTGAAGGATAAATTTATGCTGCGATGGAGGACACAGGAGAAGAGCAATGCATGTGTAACGAATGCTATTGTGCAAATACGTTCTTTGAAACATTTTGTACGTCGGTTACATTTACCATTGTGTATTTGATTTAAGACACGGGCATGATTACCGAAACTACTTTTTACAGTCGTATGAAATGGTAGTGCTTGGTGCAGAGAGCAATACGGTTGTCTAGTGCGCCCGAGGTGCTTGTTTCACGCTGCAAAAGCAAGCGGCTGCCAAACCCGCGGCGTCTAGAAAAGCAGGAAAAGATGACATCCCACTAGTGTGTTGTAACATGCTCACGTACAGCCCGTTTCGACCGGTCCACGTCCAGAGCGCGCAGCTCAGGTTTTATACCTGCCTGCGCGGCCGATAAAATAACGAAGCGTGCGCTTCACTTTTGTGTTTTTTTTTTCGAGTCACCCGATGGATCGCTAATTCACAGTTACCTGAAATTCACTGGAATTTTTAAATATGTCGATTTCTTGTTTATTCCCTCTGTCAGAAAGTAAACATTTGAAGCCGTAATCTCATATGAAAGCGCTGACATTGGAAGCTTCGAGGAACTCGGGGGAGGAAGAACTCGGCTGAAACGAAAAGAAATTTGAAAAGTCAACTCGCATTACTGCGAAGTGTTTGTGCAACTGGCTGTGTTCATAAAATTAGATTTATATTATATCATATCGTTATAGAAAAATTAGGGGGTCACTTAAGCTCCGCCGTTAAAGGTATAACGCGACAGTGTCTCTCTCTCATACACACACACGCACGATGTTTTTTTTTCTTCGCGTGTTATATTTTAGCTCTTTTATTTATTTATTTATTTATTTATTTATTTATTTATTTATTTATTTATTTATTTATTTATTTATTTATTTATTTATTTATTTATTTATTTATTCACCAAATACTGCAGGCCCTAACTGGGCCCTAGCAGGAGGGGCGAAAAGAATACAATGCAGTGAAATATGAATTCATCAAAAGTAACATACCACACACAAGTGTAGTAGGTTATATGTTATATTTCTATGTTATGTATGCTATGTTATATTTCTATCATTTGTTTATTTATTTTTATTTTATTAGACGTTTTATATTTTTATACACCAATACGCATGCGTCAGCAACAACCGGCTTTCCATTCTGAGCAATTTGACACTTTTGAACACATTCTTCAATTATTTCAATTAATCAATTGCACATTCTAAATTTTCTTCCGTAGCATCACCAAGCACTGGTTTTTCATTGACACCTTTAAACCCTTACTTTCCCATTTTTCCTTTTTTTTGGTTTTTTTATTTCATCAATTGATCAATTAGTTACAAAGATTTTATTAACTCGTCATCGCCCATCGCACACCAATCAATATTCAATCACTGGAAGCACAAATTACCATGACACTTTTTTTAAGCAGCCCCCGATTATTTCCGAGACTAATGCAAACTACTGCGGCGAAGGCATGGGAAGGAAAGTGCTAAGCGCCAGTCCAACGTACGTCAAATTACGTGTGATCCTTTTATCATAAAATAAAATGCATCCTCGCTCATTTCACCTACCAAGTATCTTCCAGTGGGATGAGCGACGGTGATTGCGCAAACCAAGCGAACAAACTCGCGATGATCTCTCATAGGCATTTAAGTAAACAGCAAAGGCGCACAGACAAAAAAAAATCCACATTACAGAACTCTGGATACTATACCTGGATAGGGATGACGCTGCGGATTTCCGAGGGAGGAGCGGGGGGGTTGGGGGCATGCATGATTCGTAGAGCAATTTGTAACTGCGCTCGGCAGCGCAGCCGGTGGGCCCCGCCACGTCTCGGCTGTCAAAATACGCTCCTAGGCGTCTCTAACAGAAACCGCCAGGGACCGAACAGAGGTCCAAGCACAGCACACTAGGTTAAAACGTGAAAAGCGCGAACAGAACGGCGAGCGCTGATGGACGGACACGAAGCGAACGGATGGAGCGAACAAAATATGGCGGCCAGCGCGGGATCAGGGTGCCGCTCACGGTTGCCAGACGTACTTTTGTAAACCCTCTATTGGCCACGTAGCACGCGAGTGTCAAGCAAGGTGTATGCAGGGAAACGCGGAACGCCGGCGGCGATAATTGGTAACACCAGCCTGTCGCCGTCGGCGGGAGAATTTCGTGGTAGCCACGGCGGAAAATGGGAAATGTACTCCCACGCCGCGTCACCGCGCGACCGCCCCGGGGGCGCAGAGACTTTTGTCCCCCTCGCCTGCAGAGCGCAAGGAATGTTGTCGCGCTCGAGCCCTTTTATGCTAGTGCGGTTAGCTGGTCAAAGCTACTCGGCACTGGTTGGCACGGACTCAACTCTGTCACTGGTCGGTGATGATGTGTTCGAGACCTGCCATAGATGTAACATCCGTGTCAGGCCAGCCGAAACCCCTTTGAGCTTAGCAGTAGGGACCGCAAAAGCGAAGGGAGCGGTACGTCTGGTCCTGCGTTTCGACGGCAGGAAGCGGAGTCATCGCTTCGTCTATCTGCCCGGCTTAGCCATACCAGTTATTCTGGGAAAAGATTTTCTTTCGAGCGAAGGCATTGTGCTTGACATGGGGGAGAACGGCTGTGGCTACAGCCCCTTCACCCCCCTCATTCCCTTTGTTAGCGCACCCAAACAGGAATGCGTCGCCCAGCGAGCAAGCGTCCACGCTTTTGTGGCAGACGGCTTCCCCGCGACACTGAATGGTAGCCCATTAAAAGCAATTATCGCGTCCTTCTCAGGAACCGGTATCAGCGCCGAAGGCTCGTGGCATAGCCTCCTTTATACTCTGTGCCTGTCAACGCACCGCGCGAACAATAGAGCGGCGCCGTCGAATAAAGTTGCGCGGCGCTGCCGCTCCCCTCGCTGAGTGCGCCACTGACGTAGGGGTCGAGGCGCACGGGTTGCACGGGTACGAACGTCGGCGCGGGGTGGGAGCGCTGTTATTCGCTAGCGGGATAACTGTTCCTAAGCATGAGTTGTGCATATTCAGCATATTTACTTGTAAGGCCGACATCCACTAAGCATAACAAGTGATCATGATACTTGTTAGGCAATAACACCAACGCTATATGACATTTTGTCAGGCAGTTTCAAGAAATTGCGCATGGCTCGAAAAACTGCATGACTGCTCCGCTAGCACCAATGGTAATAGAAAAATTACAATGCTAGTCTACGCTACAACAAAACAAAATTTACGAAGAAAGGCACCAGCATTTATTTACACATTTCACAACAGCAATTGTGGTACAATTGAGTACCACGTAGAAGTGGTGTGATGAATACCTGCCACAAGTAGGGAAAAATGTTCCCGGTGACTGTTGTCACTGATAGCACTTCAAAAGCCAGCTTTATCTACAGATGATTGGAACAACTGCATCGCAGTATGCCCATTGGGATCTGTAAGAACAATTTTGGTATCAGCTGTTACTTTCAATGATTCAGTGTGTCGTACAAACGTTTTTTTTTTTTTTTAACTTGAAAAGCAAGGAAAGACAAATATACGCGTTGCATCTTTCATCTTTCTGTTTCGATCACTCCAAAATAATCGTCACAAAAGGCAAAGCTCGTGTTTTTATTTTTTCACAGAATTGCGCAGTTAGCGGAACAAAAAATACTGCTCTGGAGCACATATAACATACCACACGTACGGGCTAACCAGGGAGGAAGTTAGCATCGCAGTCCAGAAAATACACGTGCACATTTAATATTTTTACGACGGGGGGTAAGACGTCGGAGCGCTGAACAAGACGATAGGGCAGGGAGCTCAGCTGGTCAACGGCAGCGCGTCCGGCACGAGTCTTTTTTTTTTCAACGTCTTTCTCCTTCACTTGTGTTCTAAACATCATCTTCTATACTGTTACATTTTCCCCTGGGCAGACTAAGCCCCCCCCCCCCCCCCCCCGGGGCGAGGCAGTTATTCGTTTCCACGAGTCGAGTGACACGGCCTCATCCGGGCGACATGGGCAACTTCGGTTCTGGCTGAACGACGACCACTTGCTGTCATACGTGTTATTTGGTAGTTCACTTCACTGACGCGTTCAAGCACAACGTAGGGGCCAGCGTAATGCACCGACATTTTCTGGGCTAAATCACGCTTTCGCAGAGGTCGCCAAAGCCACACTAAATCTCCAGGGGCGTAAGACACGTGGTTATGCCGGCTGTCGTACCGAGCTGTTGAACGCTCTTGCGAAGCGAGAATTCGCAAATTCTTCGAGAAGCGAGAATTCTTCTATACTGTTACAACATTATTATTACCTTACTGACGCGTAATAAACACACTTCTGGTGCTGTCATTATTTCTCACAGGCCTTAATGGGGTTGAAAGCGAGTTTTGCGGTTTCCGATGCTAGAAAGGGACAGATATTCAGTTGGCAAGGAAAACTAATATAGGCTTTGCAAGATTTGGTTTAACTCACTTTAAAGTATTCATCTTGACAATAGGTAAATCTTGTATTTCTGTTTGATGACAACAATTCGCAATTAGCGTATACTGCAAAAAAACGCAGGAGCACGTCTCACACTCTACGTAGACGAGCTAGGCAGGGAAGCAGTGTTTGGTGCTGTCCCTATTTTTTACAAGCCTCAAAGCAGCTGCATGGTGGAATGCTGTATTCCTCCAGCACCCGAAGGCAGAGAAAAGTAGAAGCATGACCTTGCACACTGCAGAACAGTCCACGAAACAGCGAGATAGCGGCAGCGCGTGGCTATCCGGACCGCTTTGCAACACGGCGCACCACCCGGCACTCGCCTGGCGAGGGTGACCCTACGTCGCTGTCGCCATCTCTCGGCTCCCAGCGGCGTAACTTGTCAACGGAGGAGAAGCGGCGGCGACGGCCGCGGAGCGCGGAGTTGCCAGGCACAGAGTTTATAAAGGAGGTTATAGGGGAGAAAACCTGGGCCAAGGGGCGCTGCGCCACTCTGTGCGTCAGCGCCCTCCATGGAGACCCCGTCAAAACCTCCGCGCAGTGCGGCCGCGTCGTCTGCTCCCCGCCGCATAGAAAAGCATGCTGTCGTCTGTTCCGCGCTGCTTTCCAGCACGTGTTTGCACGCGCGCGCTCGGTTGTTTCTCTTCTCCTCCGGCCGCATTCTGGCCGCCGTCGCGCTCGAACAAAGGGGGCAAGGAAAAAAACACGAATGAAAAAGTGACGGAGCGCTTTTTCACAAAACTCGTGAAAGTGTTTTTCTCACTTCTCTCTTTCGTGTTGAAACGATGGTTGTCGGTTTTTTTTTTAGGTATCTCGTACCGTTCGTATCTCGCACCTCTGTTTGTAACTGGCGGTGCCGCAGCAGCCATCGCGGAACCAAGTCGGCCTCAAGAAACAGATGTATGTCATTAATGCCATCGCTCGGCGCTTATAAAGGGAAAACACATACGTTAATCGTTCTATCCTCATACGCGATCCTGCTTCGGGAGCTCAAAACTGCGCATTCGCTAGAGGAGATAACTGAACTAGGGATTGCACAGCGTAGCTGTAGAATTAAGACAAAGGTTTACTTGGAGAGATGTCCCCGCCTGCATGAAAAGTTGTCAGGCATTTCCTCGCTCTTCGTCTCGCGGAGAGAGGAAACTGCCGAAAAAATGGCATGCCTCGGCTTCTCGTCAGTGATCCAGGTCGTTAAGAAACCTCTCATCGTTAAAGGTAGATAAGTCATTGATTTCGGATGGCAGCGCCACAGCAGCGAACTCCCCCTGACCGCTGTCAGCAGGAACCAAAGGGTAAAGCGGCATGCTTTGTGCCTTTGTAGGGAACCCGTCCAAAACGCGCCGAAGCAGGCACCACGGCGCCGGCAGTATCGCCTAAAACGTCTGTCCCCAAAGAGTTGAATAGGCCCCTTTCAAGTGAGCAGTTACAAATGGAAAGGAAGCTCCCCAACCAGCGCCCGGAGCACTCGTCGCTGTGTACACGCGTATCAGTTCTCAACGAGAAGGCTGGACCCTTCATTCTCTGAACAACATGGAAGAGACATCAAGAGGTGCCTCCTCAAGTCCTTCGAAATACCTGTCGCTTGCCTCTGCCTTCGAGTACCGAATTCGCGTTCGTTTTTTTTTTATGTTTTTTTTTGTCTGACACTGCCAACAAGCGCTTTTTGAAAATAATGTCCGCGGCGATCAATTAATCATAATTTCTCACTTCCGAAAGCACTGATAAAAAGCGTGCCTCCAGCCATCCTCTATGTCAGCCGGGGCACAGAAAAAAGCAAAAATAAGAAACACCACTGGCAAAGAGCGCCGGCTTTGCGCGCACAGACGCACGACCATCCCCCCTCATCCTCACTCTCCTTCTCCCGCTCCGCGTGCACGTGCGACTGCCTGTAGCACGCGCTCCCGAGCGAGCGGGCTGCGCAGACTCCGCAGACAGCCGCGCGCAGCGCGGGCGTGGATGAGCGTAGGTTTTGTAGTTCCTCTCCGCTCCACTGGAAACCGAGCGCTGGCGTCGCGGAGCAAACTCCAGCTTTGGTTCCCTATGCTCGTGGAAACTTTACTCCCGTTTTCGGATTGCTTCACAGAGAAACCAGGCAGAACCGACTTGCTTCAGCACGAGATCGGAACGGGTGATGCGCGCCCTTTCAGATGTAACCCGCGGCCGTTAAGCGCGCATAAAAGACAGCTTCTCGACAGCGCCCTTGACGAGATGATTGATACTGGCGCGGTGAGACCTTCACAAAGTCCATGGGCATCCCCAGTGGTTCTAGCGCCAAAGAAAGATTGTTCGGTCAGGCTGTGTGTTGATTATCGAAAACTCAACTCACTGACGCCTACGGTTGCGTGCCCTTTCCAGTCGATCGAGGCTGTGATGTACGCGTTAGGGAACGCAAGGTTCTTCACAGACCTGGATGCAAGCAGATGGTACCTGCAGATTGAGGTGGCGGAAGGTGACATTCATAAAACCGCATTCACCTGTCACCGCGGGCTCTTCGAATTTACTCGACTCCCGTTTGGTTTGTCTAATGCACCGAGCACGTTCATGCGATTGATGGACATCGTGCTGGGCGATGCAAGGTTCACCTCCGCGATGGCGTACCTCGACGACGTCGTGATATTCTCACAGTCGTTCGAAGAGCATCTCATTCACCTGAATTCCGTTCTTGAAAGAATGAGACGTGCGGGTATAACGATGAACCCAAAGAAAGTGCAGTTGGCATCAAAGAGAGTGAACCTCTTGGGATTTGTGGTTGACGATGGCACTTTGAGACCGAACGATGACAAACTGCATGCAATTCTGAACTACCCCTGCCCGACGGACGTGAAAAGCTTGCAGAGGTTTTTGGGAATGGTTGCCTTCTACAGACAATTCATCCCTAGATGTTCAGAGCTCGCTAGGCCGTTGAACCAGCTGTTGCGGAAAGGCTCGAAGTGGGTCTGGGGCAAAGAACAGAACGACGCTTTTGTTGCCTTGGCTCGCGCGATAGCGAACACCGCTAGTTTGCGCCTCCCCGACCTGAACAAGCCGTTTGTCTTGCAGACAGATGCTAGTAATGCCGCTGTAGGAGCGGTTTTATTGCAGGAACACGAGGGCAAGCTGCGCCCTGTCGCGTTCGCTAGCCGCACGCTCACATCGGCGGAGCGGAATTACTCCGTGACCGAAAAGGAATGCCTGGCGAAAATGTTCGCATTGTCAAAGTTTGATGTACCTAGACGGAGCGGTTTTCACCGTGCAGGTAGATCACCAGGCACTTCCGTGGTTAAAGAGGCTGAAAAACCCTGCAGGCAGACTCGCGAGATGGGCGCTGACGTTGCAACGTTACGCGTACGTCATTGAGTACCGCCGGGGCAGCATGAATAGGGTGGCCGATGCTTTATCGCGCGCACCGTTGAAGGTTGGCAGAAGAGGCGCAGACCAGTCTTGTTGAAAGCGGCGTCGCAGCTACTGGAGAGGAGGAGAGGTGTGACGCGAGTGTCGCGCCCTGCGCAGTTAAAGAGAGAAAGGAGGCGGACAGAGTTGCCGCGCTGTGCTGCGAGAGAGAGAAGGCGCAGCAGCTGTGGGAGGTGACTACTCGCCTGCCAAGAAGCGAGGCAGATAGTAATCCGTCTTGGGGAGTAGCGGTCAGTAGGGAAGAGCTAATTGAGGCCCAGAAAGCAGATGGTCTATGCCAGCGTGTGCTGACAGAGCTTGCGAATAGTGCAGCTTGCACCGGGAACGCTGAGGGGAAGTACGACGCGCATCTGCTGGGCGATGCTGGCTTACTGCTCCGCTACATCCCCCAACTTGACGAGGAAGAGGCGATTGCACCCCTTTCCGAGTCGTGGTCCCGAGGAAGTTGCGGAAACGATTCCTCCAGTACTTCCATGACTCAGCGCTGGCAGGCCATGGCAGCGGCAGTAAGACTTATGACAAGTTATGCTGTGTCGCGACCTGGCCAGATATGAGAAAGGATGTGCTGGGTTACGCCCGTACATGTCCTGTTTGCCAGGTAGCCAAGCCTCGGGCGGGGAAACCCGCTGGCATGATGAAGCCGGTAGTTAGCAACTATCCGTGGCAAGTGGTCGCGTGCGATATCATGGGGCCCCTCCCACGCTCCGCGCGCGGACACCAGTATATACTGGTAATAACGGACCACTATTCCAAGTGGGTTGAGGTTTTTCCCCTTAGGAAGCTTGTGTCAGAACGGATTTGGGAGAAACTGTTGGAGACATTCACTCGCTTCGGTTTCCCTTCCGACCTGATTACAGACAATGCTTCGTACTTCACAAGCAGTCTTTGTTGATTCCTGCCGGGCGCTTCAAATCCGCCACAGGAAAATGAGTCCCTACCACGCTAAGAGGAACATAACCGAGAGAGTGAATCGGAATGTTAAGAGTATGCTGGTCGCGACGACCGAGCAACACAGAGACTGGGATGCAGGGCTGTCCGAACTGGCGTTCGCCACTAGAACAACCGTGAACAGGTCGGTGGGTATGACACCTGCTTACTTGAATTTTGGGAAAGAGATCGCTTTTCCGTTAGAGAACGCCCTACTTGACGCGGCGGGGCCCGCGCCCCCTCCGCTTACGCAGTACGCGGCAAAGCTCCGCGAGCGCCTTGAGGCAGCGCAGCGCGCGGCTCGTGAAAACCTCGATAACCTCGTCAAACCTCGTGAAAACCTCGATTCGCTTGCTCCATGCGGCTCGGCGCATGGAGCAAGCGAATCAGTACAACAAAGGTCGCGGTCACGTCGTTTTCAACACGGGCGACTTGGTACTGAAAGGAACGCACCCGCTTAGTAACATAGCGCGTGGTTTCGCCGCGTCGCTAGTGCACAAGTGGGTTGGACCGTTCGAAGTTACGGCACGGACTACTCCACTCACCTACAAGCTGCGGTTGTTGGCGAGCGGTGAAACCGCTGCTCCGGTGCACGTCACAGACTTGAAAGCTTACCACCTTCGCAAGGACGATAACTGCGAAGCGGGGGAAGCTCAAAGCGATGCAGCGATCTCCCCCAAAGTAAGGCGTACAGGTAGCAACCCGGTTCGCAACCGACGCTATAATCTAAGGCTAAGGTAGTGCACTACTTTGTCTAACGTCTTTGCTTCTTTCAGAATGCATTCTGATAAGATTTTGCAGCAGCCAGATGAATCACCGTCGCTGGGGCGGGAAACCGCACCCAGCGCATGGTTCAAGGAGGGGCCACTTAAACAGGGGGTACCCCCCTAGTTTGTAGTGGTTTGTGGCCCAACATTGTGACCAGCGCGGCCATGCTGGCCGTCTTCAACGAGTCTGGATTGGAGCCCGCTGCCCAGGCCTGGAGTACGGGCCTCAGGAAGCCAGGTGTGCCCGGGGCAGAAACGCCTGCTGCAAAAGGGTCCCAGTGCATCCAGCACGGCGCCACGTGGAAAGGGGTCAACGATGTTGAGTAGCAGCTCAGGGCCGCTGTCAGGCGTATTGTGGCCGAGCCCAGCTGCGCTGTGACCTCGAGGGTGTGGCCGCTACCGGAGAGGGACCAGCCGGAACAGTCCCGCCATGCCTGCTGCTTCTCCCGTCCCACGGACCAGCTGAGATGACATCCCGCCAAAGCCAGGCGACAAGTCGTCATATTTTACGCCGACCCGGGCTCGGGCATGTACATGGCCCGGCTGTTGGCGGAGCCCGGGTCGGACGCTGAGGGGGGGGGGGAGATGTGGGGCCCTGCGCCACATATCTGTAGGGCCTGTGGCGCGCCGTGCATTCGAAGGCCGCGCCACTTCCCAATGCTCCCTGAGCGCTGCCTGTTTCCCTCTCCCCGCTCGTTCGGGGATAACCGGTCCCGCGCGAGGGGGCTATAAAGGAAGGCACGCGCCGCCGTCTCCTCTCTTCACTCCTGGCGCTTCTCCACGGAGACGACCCCCTGCCCACCCGGACGACGACCCCGCACCGCCTTGGACGACCCGCTGTGAGACTAAAGACGTTTTGTTACACGGCCCGCTGTGTATTTGTCGTGCGCATCCCTCGTGCAGAGGAATCGCCCACACCCTAGATGCAATGAACAATAATCTCAGAGATATCATTACTGAGTGCGCGGTAGAAGTAGGAGGTAGGATAGTTAGGATACCGGTAAGCTGTCTAAGGAGACGAAAGATTTGAATAAGAAACGGCAGAGTATAAAAGCTTCCAATCCAACAGACCGGATCGAATTGGCCGAGATATCAAAGCTAATCAATACGCGCGAGGTGGCCGATATAAGGAAGTATAACATGGAGAAAATTGAGCATGCTGTAAAGAACGGGGGAAGCCTTAAAGCGGTAAAGAAGAAATTGGGCATAGGCAAAAACCAGATGTATGCGATAAGGGACAAGGCAGGCAACGTCATCACGAATATGGACAAGATAATTCAAGTAGCCGAGGAGTTCTATACAGATCTCTACAGTAGCCAAAGTAGTCAGGACCGTGACGAGATTGGCGGTAGGGAAAAACAGTCAGACTTTCCACCAGTCAAGAAGGACGAAGTCAAGAAAGCATTAGAAACTATGAAAAGGGAGAAATCAGCTCGAGAGGATCAGATAACTACAGATTTGCTGAAGGACGGGGGGGGGGGGGGATATCGTGCTAGAAAACCTGGCCACCGTGTATACGCAGTGCCTGGTGTCAGCGACGGTACCGGAACAATGGAAGAATGCAAACATTATCAACATTGATAAGAAAGGGGACTCTAATGACCTTAAAAATTACAGACCAATCAGCTTACTGTCTGTTACGTATAAGGTATTTACAAAGGTAATCGCTAATAGAATCAGGACAATCTTAGACTGCAATCAAGCAAAGGATCAAGCCGGTTTCCGGAAATGATACTCTACTATCGATCATATCCATACCATCAATCAGGTGATAGAAAAATGCTCGGAATAAAACCAGCTCTTATACATAGCATTCATTGATTACGAAAAAGCATTTGACTCAGTTGAAACCTCGGTGGCGATGCAGGCATTGCGAAATCAGGGAGTATAGGAGCCGTACGTGAAGTTGCTGGAAGATATATATATAGTGGCTGCACAGCAACCATAGTTCTGCACAAAGAAAGTAACAAAATTCCCATAAAGAAAGGTGTTAGGCAAGGATACACGATCTCCCCAGTACTATTCACAGCTTGCTTAGAGGAAGTATTCAGAGACTTGGAATGGGAGCAGTTAGGGATAAGGGTAGATGGAGAATACCTAAGTAATCTGCGATTTGCTGATGACATTGCCTTGCTAAGCAACTCGGGGGATGAACTGCAAACAATGATTGATGACCTAGACAGGAAAAGAAGAAAGGCAGGCTTGAAAATCAATATGCAGAAGACTTTGGTAATGTTCAACAGCCTCGGGAAGGAACAGCAGTTTACTTTAGCTAGCGAAGTACTGGAAGTAGTAGGCGAATATGTCTACTTAGGAGAGGTAGTAATAGCAGATCCGGACCATGGAAAGGAAATAACAAGAAGAATAAGATTGGGATGGAGCGCACTTGGCAAGCACTCGCAGATTATGACTAGCAGCTTACCGGTATCGCTCAAGAGGAAAGTATACAACTGTTGCATCTTACCTGTACTCACCTATGGGGCTGTAACGTGGAGGCTAACCAAGAGAGTTCTACTTACGTTGAGGACAACCCAGAGGGGTATGGAACGAAACATGGTAGGAGTAACATTAAGAGATAGGAAGCGTGCAGAGTGGGTCAGAGAAATAACTCAAGTTACCTAGATTCTATTGAAATTAAGAAGAAGAAATGGGCATGGGCAGGACATGTAGTGCGAGGAGAGGATAACCGATAGTCGCTTAGGGTAACAAACTGGATTACAACGGAAGGAAAGCGTAGCAGGGGCGGCAGAAAGTTAGGTGGGCGGATGAGGTTAAGAAGTTCGCAGGGGTCAAGTGGATGCAGCTAGCACAGAACCTGGTTAAGTGGAGAATTATGGGAGAGGCCTTCGCCCTGCAGTGGGTATAGTCAGGCTGATGATGATGATGATGACATAGGTATGAATGAGTATGAGTTCGGCGCGTTTATGCGAACAGGCAGTCACCTACCAAATATTCCAAAAGCCCACCAAGTAAAAGCGAACACATGCGCTATCATGAATTCATAACACCTTAGCTCCTACTCCTTTTTTTATCTCCTCTGACTGCATTGGTACGCATGAATTTGTCGGAGCCCAGAAACAGCGGATCATAATTTTCTCGATTGTTGGAATGCCGTTTTTCACTGGGACACACTAAAGCGTACTTAAAAGAAAGAACTGCACATAGCGCCATATAGTATCCGCTCCCTGCCGGTGGATGATGGTAGGAGTGTGCCATATGACATGTTTATGGACTGGAGTTTGCATGCCATCTGGAAAACGGGTATGGCTGTGCACCACGCTCATGCTTATATTCGATCTGTGAGAGTTGACTTTATATATATGCGCAACAGGTTTTCAAGGCTCAAAAAGATTCACCATCACGGTGTTCAGTGTCACAGGAGTTAGCTAACTTGAAGCGCTTCTAGTTACGTACCAACATCCTAAGTGTAGTTGTTTTTTTAGAGTCTCTGTTTACGCTGCAATAAAAAAAATAAGCTAGGATACACAGCCAGGTTTGTCTCCTAAATGTTTGTTTCCTTTTTAATCCTGATGTCTCATCTTTGTCTTCTCTCTGACCGAGATGGTTCGCATCTACACCCCGTTTGTGTGTTTCTCTTTCCCGCGGCCACGAGCCGCTCGTTTCGGGGAAAACGAAGATCGAGTGTCGTGGCTAGGGTTCCATTGGACTGGGCTGAGAGACGACGATCAAGCGTTCGCGTCAGCATCGGCTTCGACCCCTAGAGCTATGGGAGGCCCAAGGGCAGCAAGCAATCCAGCGAGGCCATCCAGACACATGATCAGCCACCGTAGGCTTTCCGCATCCAGGGAGCAGAGGATGCGAGCCGAATTAGCCCCTTCCCGATGCTGCACCTGCCACCCAACTCCGACCCCAACCTCGCAGACGATGGAACTGCCCATCAGCAAAAGACACGAATCCAGTCTCTTCGCCAAGATCCTCTTCATCAGCCTTCTTAGTATTCTGGTTGGTACGTGCATCATCATCGCTATAAACCTGAGCGAGGCATACTCGGAGGAACCGTACCGCGGCGAGTGAGGCGGCCCCGGGCCATCCGATGACGCAGGCCTTTCTCCATCATCTCGACTGGGGATCGCCGGATAGGCGGGGGAACGACCCACGACTTTCGCCGGCGCCAGGTTGTTCCTTGTGTCCAAGTGCTTGCTGGATTGCTGCCCCTCGGTACAGTCCTGGTATAGTGTTAGTCGTGGACTCTCTTGCTTCTGGAGCCTCAGGACTCTCTAAAAAAAACGTTCAGTGCATGTTTTTTTTTCTTTCTTTTCTTCTTTTGTGTGCTTTTTAAAGACCTTGAGTTCATTCTTCCGCCCTGCATGCTACGTACACTTTGAAGTAAGGACGGCGATCGCAATTTGTACTAGTGACATGCTGAAGCAGCTCTCCTGCGCTGCCGCTTTATGCACCGTGGTCAGCTTCACATCGTTACATCTGCGAAATTTCTCGCGGGTACGCTGCAAGTGGAGGGAACTCAATAAATATTTTTCTTGCTTCCAGGCCATGACCAAGTTCTTTTAGCGGAACATGCACGCCCCGCGCTACTTCCGCTCTGAGTCGCAAAGACACAAATTGCTCACGGGCGCGTGAGGAGTGCTCGTGCTCGTGAGGTTGGCGATAGACAGTCATGTGACCAACCCGTGCACGCGGCTCGCCAGAATAAGTTACTAAGTTGGATTAGATCTAAGAACATTGTGTTAGATAGAAAGGAAGCGCTGTTTCTGCAAATCACTGCACTAGCATGCGGTTCAAAAGCTTAGTCGCGGTAATAAATGAGCTGGTTAATATAGAGGTGTCCAATGCTACCCATGAATATTACACTGCGTGGTCGAAACACGGCTGCAAAGAAATGTAAGTGCACTTTTGCGTCGTTCAATCATCGATGACTTCATGCGGGAGCTATAATTGTGATGATCCCCGATGTCACCTTCGTGAGGCGCGTGCAAGAAGTGTTCAGTGTTCACCAACGCAGACAACACACATACGTCCCAGGGACATCCCAGGGATTTCAATTAAGAGAGATTCGGTTGCTCTAGGGAAGTCCGGAGAAGTCTCAAAAATCTCAAAAACATTCAAAACGAAACAAGTGACTTCCTCAGGAAGTCCCAAACAATACCGAGGTTGGACACGTTTTGGGTATTTTCGGAGCTTATGGGGACATTGTTCAGAGCTTCCTCGGCTTGTTATTCTAGGCCCTGTCTCGCCGAGGCCTCGTAAGAATCATGAAATTACAAGTTGTCTTCCAAAAATGATTTGTTTCGAGTTCTCAAAATACATCTCAGCTCAGGTTGGTGCAATAAGCAGACTCCAGATGCCATCTTTAATTTGTATTGGGACAATTAGGGCAGTGATGATGTGGGAAGAATTTGAGGCAGAATTCAATTTCAATGGCCAAAACCATTCTGTTGGAGTTACCCATTCTCAACATTTCTAGTTATAGTTATTAACGAGAAAGCGTTACTTCGCTATGTTCACAGGTTTCTGTCCGCAGATCATGTCCGCAGGCCGCTTCCGCAAAATCGTGTCCGCAGCAGTTCCGAGTAATTGAGAAGTGGTAGAGGTTAATGAGTGGTGTCAATCAATACAGGCTGACGTAATGTTGCTGCAAAAAGAATAATTAGGCCAATCAGTTAGGTAATTAATTACAGGCAAAAAAATTTAAAATTGTCCGCAGAAGTTGTTGTGAGTAATTGAGAAGTAGTAGAGGTTAATGAGTAGTGTCGATCGGTAGAGGGTGGCATAATGTGTACGAAAAAGTAATCGGTCCAATAAGTTAATTAGGTAATTAATTAGAGGCAAAAATGAAAAAGTAAAGGCGAAAATGGTCTTATTAGCGAATGGCTTGGCGCCACATATGAATGCATAAAATACTGAAATAGTTAATTAAGTCAGTCAATTAATGTGACGTCAAGGATGTGACATCACACAACCGGAAGTAGAGCCGAAAAAGGGCATAGGAAGGGATTAGCGCCCAATTTGAAAGTACTAAAGACTAAAATGAATAAACAATATTTGAATTATTGTGACGTAAAGTTTGTGACGTCAGGCAACCGGAAGTAGAGCCGAAAAAGGACATAAGAAGGGATTGGCGCTCAATTTGAAAGTACCAAAGACTAAAATGTATAAACAAGAAGTGAACTAATGTGACGTAAAGGATGTGACGTCACGCAACCGGAA
Source organism: Amblyomma maculatum (assembly GCF_055883805.1). NCBI lineage: Eukaryota > Metazoa > Arthropoda > Arachnida > Ixodida > Ixodidae > Amblyomma > Amblyomma maculatum. Next base: position 154,970,527 of record NC_139344.1, on the reverse strand, counting down.
GTATAGCCGAAAAGCGGCATACGATGGAATTGGCGCGCAATTTGAAAGTACCAAAGACAAAAATAGGTAAATAAGAATTGAATTGAGCTACTAGAAGCAATCAGAAGCAACCAACAGCAGCATCCGTGCTTTCGCATTACTCCAATGCAGATTCTGCAGTGCTCTGTAATTTTTTGTATTGAACTAACGATTCAATGCATGTATAATAATATTTGGCTAAAAACACCTTACGTACTCGATGAACGCCCATGTGCAATGCAAATTTGGGGGCGTTGAACACTGCATGCTGCAGCCTATACTATACACATTTTCTGCTATGATTTTCCCGTTCTTGAGAAATTACACACAAAATTTACACACACGCATCACATTTTGCAAAGCATAGAGGAGTCACAATATTGAGATCACATTTCTCAAGCACTTCTATATATACTCCTCCACAAGGGTGCCCTGATGTGATCAGGCAGTAGACTGCATATGAGCAAAGGTATATAAAATAATCTCTTGAATAGTTATATATTTTAAGCACTACATTTAATCAAGGTCACATGCAACATTCTGTTAAATGAGCCTCTTCATTTCTTTGTCGACAATAAATAAAAAGCGATTAGTTAGTGCTGGTGTGTCTTCTTCGGAGAAGTTCGGCGCCACGAGCTAATTGGGCGCCACGAAGTTCTATGCCGCAATAGTTGAGCGCCATGTTTAACTGTTGCAGTTGACATATGCCCTTTTTACGAACATTATTCAAGTTGAACCTTACCTCTCATATTATGGTAGGCTCCATGCAATGCAGCATATTTCGTGACCACCTTTTATATTGTTTGCAAAGGAACCGATTCCCATGCATCAGCTAATACAGTTATGAGCTTAAATTCGCTGTTCATATGCTCTGAAAAACTTCAATGTACAGTCTGTTGCAACACCTCAACATAGACTCTTCGAAAGGACTGAAATTTATTTAGCAGTTGTTGAGTATCGTAGCAGGGAGGGTGCCAATTTCTAGTTACAGTGACGACCAGTATTCCTTTTGTTTTTGACATTTCAAGTGAATTGTGTGGCCCTTGTACACTCGCTTTCGTGCGACAGGGTGCATGATCCCTTACTGCTGCCCCGGAATGTATTTAACATGGTCTTATAGAGGACAAGTTAATGGAACGTCCCACGGAGATCCTTCTTTGGAGGTTCGAACATAGGCCAGAAGGGACCTTGCAGGGTCGTACTGTGGATTACCCTGTTAGGATGTGTTAGGTAGAGATTTAAACGGGATGTCTGGGAGTTGGTGCGTTGTCTGGAAAGTGATTTGGTTTTCTGATAAGTTGCCTGGACAGTGCCTCTACCATAAAAGACCCTGAGTTTTCTGTTTCGTCAATAATCTGTTTGGTTGTGCGGGAGTCTCTAACCGAGACAGATGTCCCAGTGGGAAGCTCCCTGTGGCTACTAACTTCATGCCGTTGGTTGTATCTTTGTTCCTGCTTTCGTTGTTCTTCTTTGCCTCTCCTACGAAACTAACCGTGGTTGCGCATTTTTAGGATCAGCTGAGAAGGTAACATTTTAGGATGCAGTGCGCCGTTAGCGTCCCATTTACAGTTGAGCTGGACTGAATCCGCGCGGTCCTGGAGTAGTCCTGTAATTTATAATTGCGAAGCCAGGGTTTTCCGCCTTCTTTAAGATGTCCATTACAACTATCACCATTTGTTCTGTCTCTCCATTACTTTTCGGATAGTGCGGACTGCTTGTGATGTGGCGAATCCCGCAGTTGGTTGTCAATTCTTCAATATTTTGGAATGTAAACTGTGGCCCATTTTCTGACCTGAATACCTCTGTTATTCCGTGGCGGGCAATGTTCTTAGACAGACAGGTGGAACACTGTGCTGGTGCGCCACGCTGCGATGTGGGCCCAAACAATCGCTGGTCAGGCGTGAGTTGATCGCAAAACGACCGCAGCGCCCCTCTCGCCCACTGCGGTAGATGAGTGAGGCCATAAAATAATACACAGGCGGAACATTTTAAAATACCACTAACACTCTTCTTTTAGCAATGCAACGAATAATAAAGTTGCGTTTGTGCTTTAAAACACACTTTTGTGCGCATATGAAGCCACTGCGTCTACAGACGCGTCTGAAGCAAGGAGATTGCAGATGCGGCTCAAGCGGGTCGTCTGCTACCTGCCTGCTTGAGATGCGTCTGCAAACACGGTGGTGTTTCATTCGTACAAAGATATGTTCAAAAACGCAAACGCAATTTTATTTTCTGCTGCATTGCTGAAAGAAGAGAGTTGGTCGTATTTTAAAATTTCCGCCTCAGTATTAGCATGGCCTCCGAGATCACCCTCGCGCGCATGTTTAAACGTGCGCGCGGAGGTGATCTTGGAGGCCATGGTATTAGCTTCATCGCCTCACTCATCTACCGCAGCGGGGAGAGGGGCGCTGCGGTCGCTTTGCGAACATCTCACGCCAGATCGGCGATCGTTTTGGCCCACTTCGCACTCTTTAAGCTTTCTGTCTCTATCTGAGAAAGTTGGTGACAGGCAAACAGAGACTTGAGGTGAGCAACAACAGCTACTGATGTTGTTTGGCGCAGCAGACAAACCTCGATGTACTAGGAGTAATAGACCACCACAAGAAAGTTGGGCCTACCCTTCAACTCGAACAAATCAGCTGCTACTCGTTGCCACGGATAGTCTTGAAGCTCTGATGCAATCATGGGTTCCACTTTCAAGGTGTACTTTGAGCAGTTAGAACAACTTCTTGTATCTGACTGCTCAGCCCGTGAAATCAGACTGACATTTTGGCTCATTGTCAGCACTTGGACACTACTTGGCGTCCTCCACGTAGCTGTGACAGCACCTTGTCTCTTAGAGAGATCGAGATAACCAAACGAATGTCCACTTTGCACCGCTTTGCACTATGAGGCTGTCATTGTCTCTGAAGTCTCGATCTGGTCAGTATGTGAACACAGGCCTCTAGCTCCTCTTTCATCTTGTTAGGAGGCTCTACTGGGAACCGTGAGTGGGCATCTGCCGTTCTAAGCTCTTTGCCGGCCACGTGCTCTATACGCCATGCGCAGCGCCTATAGGGGCGCCACTGAAAGCCGCGTAGCGGCGGTCGTCGGAACCCGAGGCGGGCCTCATGCAGCAAGCGTCGCCGTGGTGCGCGCGTGCGATCTGCCGTTGGTGCGCGTCTCACGGGCACTTCCGCGTTTACAGCGTGTGCAAGGGGATCGTACTGTATCATAGTGAACATGTGTTGGATATCACGGCCGTCTGGAACTACATCGCCTCCATATGCATCAAGTGTTTGCTGCAGACGAGCGCCAACAAGGTTGCGTACGAAGTGGAGTTCATTTTGAGTGCCCCGCTTTCATTACAACGCCACGCTAATTAGTTCACTCCTTAACCTATGAACCAATGTTCTTTCTTTGTTTAATGGTACACGCTTGCTTCGTTTACATGCAATATATTGCTACAGTGAACTAGGCAGCGTCGTAGAAACTGCGAGCGGTTTCGTACCGGTGCGACCGTAGAAAAATCCAGCGAGATTCCAAAGCAGCATTCTAAGCATCAGAAAAATAGCGCATATTAGGCTCCTGTAACAAGAGTTCAAATTTTTCATGCTTGTGCGTTACCACTGCCTGTACAGCATGGATTTGACGTATTCCGTCGTCAAAATGACAGAGTGGGTAATTAATTTAATGGGGGAATGAGATATCAGCAGAGGCGATATCTGAAAAGCTGCATCACAGGTTAGCCAAGAGCATGTTAGATTTAAATTTTATATCCTATTTTATTATTGTAGTATCATCTTTATTTCATTTGTGTCACCCTCGCGCCAACCTTCAGAATTACAGCGCGCTTTATAGGACGAGGAAGATGAGGAGGAAAGGCAGGGAGGTTAACCGGTAAAGGAACTGGTTTGATACCCTGCACTGGGGGAGAGGGGTAGGTGGGTATAAAAGTTGTGGGTGAGAGAGGGATGGGTGAAGGCAGTACAGTCACATCACAGACATGTCACATCAAATCACATCACAGTCATAACCAACCTTTATAACCAGCTCTAGAGCCCCAGCTAGTCTGAATAGCAAGTTCCGCGGCGTGTTATGTTTTCGTAATCTTGCCAGACAACAGGAACACTGGCTCTGGTCTTCAAACTAATTGCATGGCAAGTTTAAAAACGCATATTGGCAAATGTCTGCTCAATAACCCGCAGCAGTGGCTCAGGCTACTGAGGAGGATCGAGTTATCGGGACTGAAGTTGACCGCGCCCCCCGCGTTTAGGTGGAGGCGAAACGCTAAATGCCACCGTGTGCTCTGCGATTTCAATGCACGCTAAGCGGAGGCGACCAAGTTTAAACAAGAAGTGTTCACCGAAGGTGCAATGATAAGCAGAAAACACTGAAAGCCTAGTTATCACTCAGCCCTGCCACACGGCAAATTTAATGCCTTCTCCATCGAATGACATTCGTTCAAAATTATATTTGTTTGCTGCTATACGAGAAAATATAATTACATTCGATAAAAACGACATTAGGTATCGAATGAGTTTGAGGTACTCTAACGAATGCGATCAACGAGGAAATGTGTTATCTCGACAGCAGAGAATTGGTGAGAAGATACAGCTAAAATAAACTAGAAAAGTGGTACCTGCATTAAATACTACTGTGCTCCTATAATTTTGCACCTAGTCGTCTATGTGAAAAATGGCAAATAGCATCGTAAAAAAAAAAAAGAAAAAAAACTGGCACTCATCCATGCCGGCCAACCCGTAGCCACCACACTCAGCGCGGGCGAAACAGGTCGCTCCGTCTGCCGCGGTCCATCAGCGCCGAGCCGCCGGCACGGCGGATTTCTTTCGCCACCTTGAGAAAAGCATGTCCATTGATCTTAAGTAATACGCGCTTAATTCGACGAAAGAATCTAAAAAAAAATGATCTTTACTGAGGATCGCTGTTATGTAATGAGATTTTGGAAGAAGTGATAAACGCAAGACGCAGTTCATCCGATTTTGTTCTCTAGCTCCGCTGCTATGGCGTCGCCGAAGTTCCACCTTACTTTTACTGTAAGACAATTTGTGAGACAATTGAACTGATACTAAGGCAGTTTCATGAATATGAAATTTACTATTTCCAAAGCGCTTCCAGCTACGGCTTTGATGCGAAACCGTTTAGGCCTAGCGACGACTATAGTACTATAGCACACGGCCAGAGCGCCGTCGTCAGCCTCTTTCGCGTGCAGCGCGTCGTTACGGTAAGCTCGCGGTATCCGATGTGGCAAGCGTTACGAATTTGCCGTATGCTTCTTGATGAGGCCAAGCTCGGTCATTTTTCGACGGGCCTTAATGCGCCGAGCGAACGATCTAGCGAAAACGTACGGGAGTCAACGGGGCTGTATGTATATGCTGCGCCGTAGGGCGATACTCGAAGTTTCTTTTTTTTTTTCAAAGCACGGTCGGACAGTACACTAGATACTGCCTCTTTTATGTGTTGCTCTTGACACTTGCTTTAGTGCACAAAGTTTATGTTGTTGAAACTCCTACGCGCTTCGCAGTCGAGCGCAGACGTACGCACCTTCCGTGCCCTTTCGTAAACAAACGCCGCCGACACTGCCGCTAACTTCGTAACTAATCAACAGGCTGGTTACAAGGCATACAAGACATGAATGTCAATTTAAAGGCTGCCTTCTTTTACACCGCAATCATCTTCGCAACATATTGAAGGCGCACCAGCATTTGCATATCAATCGCAGTTACCATAATTTGGAAATGACATTAGCTTTGGTCGTGTAGCGGCGCGTCGAGAAAATGACATTAACCTGAACAAATATCATTCGGTGGGATTGCTTGCTTCACGGCCGCCGTCGTTCTCGTGAAGCATAACTGGAAACTTATACAAACGTGTTCCTGGCAAGGCTTTATGTGAGTTCGAAAAACCAACTACGCAGCATTTCTTCCCGGTCATTGCTAAATGTTGACAACGGAGATATATCTGTTGAAACGCAACCAAAGACAAAAACCCGACGCGCGCGCATAGACGCTGACATGAACAGCGCCCGACCGAGCCGTCACCACCGAGATCTTGGCAAGGCCTGCGCACTCCAGCCATAGAGAAAAAGATTGGTAAAGAGCGGTAACTCGGCGAAAACTGGCCCCAGGAAATGACGCGCGACTTTTTGCGCTGCCGCCGATTGATGGATGGCAGCACCAACGTGCGCATGCGCGGACGCGTGCGCGACGGCACTCGCTGCAGCGGTAGCCTGCCGGAGCAGACGACAAAAAGCTGTCGGAGGGAGCGAGCTGTTATCTGCTCGTGCCTCGCCGCGCCTGTGCGGCACAGACAGCATATTTTATCTCTCGTGGGCTGCTAAGCGGAACGACTGCGGTTTGGAACGACGTCAAGGTGAGCAACGTTTTTTTGCTGATTTACGCTGCATTTGAAACAGTTTCCGTGACCACGCCGGCCGTTGCCAATTAAGTTTCGCAGCTCGTGAACAAGCGCGCCGGCTGTTCAGGCATAGGGAAGTTCAGGCGCAGTTCGTGACGCTCCGGCAGATTCCAACCGCGGCGAGGATTAATATGTTGTGTTCCTGCGAAACTGAGCTGCATTTCGAACAGTTTATCTCAGCACGCTGGACAAAGTGGCATGCGAAGCACCAAGGCACGCCGTTGCGCCAACATGGCGTAGCCGGCCGGTGCGGCCAGGCCTGACACGGTTTGCCGAACGACTAGTTTTCCTAAGTGTCGCGTTTAACAGGGCGACGGTAAGGGGAGAAATGTTGCTTTCTTGACTTTCTTGTGAAACTGTGCAGAATTTCCAGCAGTTTAGCTCAGTACGGCGGCGACTGCGCTTCACAAAGTCGCGCGTGAAGAGCAAGCTAACAGGCATGACAAGGCCTGCTGGCCGCCGCGGTGACGTGACATGGCGTGAGGCGGTTTTGCGAACGGCTAGTTTTCCGTAGTGTCGCATTTAACAGGGTAACCGCAAGGTGAGAAATGTTTCATTCTTGTCAAACTGCGAGGCATTTCAGGCAGTTTAGCTCAGCACGGTGGTCTGCGCTTCACAAAGACTCGTATGAAGGGCGAGCCAACATGGTGTGCTCGCCGGCCGCGGTTTTCCGGAGTGCTAGTTTTGCGCTGTGTCGCATTGCATTTAACGGGACAACGTTAAAGTGAGTTGTTTTTTATTATGCTGCAAGCTTTATTGCTCTAGCTGTTAAGTGCTTTTGAGGAATATTGTTAGTGTAGTGGCTGTTATTTCACTCACTGTAGAAATGCATTTTCAGATAGGTTCGGTTAGCCTGCATTTCCTGACCGCTACGTTGCAAGAGTAGCTTTTGTATCAATTTTAAGAATGACAGCTTTTCTGTTCTGGACCATAACTGCTGCTCACAAAGTCTTCAGTACGCACCCACATGCACAGATGTGTGAGCGGTGCAGTGGCCTTACAGTTCATTGCAACCTTCTGCATGATGCTCATTCCTTTCCCAGCAGCATTGCATGGACCCACGGACTGCAGCCGAAGCACGGCAGATGCGACGAGTGAACGGTGTGGCCTTCCCCCAAGCGTCAGCACTCCTCTCTTCCCTGAACAATACAAATTACCCTTACCACTGCCGCTCGATGGAAGCGCACTGGGTGCGGCCTGCTGCGTCGCGCCGCCGTCAATGGGCAAGCGCGTCCTTGGAGAGTTTACAGTTGCGCCCGCTATTTCTGCTGAGGGCGCCACTGTTCGGGGACACGTGCACCTGTTGCACCTGTTCTAACATGAACAGGTGCAAGCGAGATATCTTGGAACGTGTAAGGGGTGATAAGAGAGTGTTGGTTGTAGCCTTCCCAGGGAGAACAATGGAGGCTGTACTAAAAGAGAGTAAAAATAGGCTGTTAAAGGATTCCGCAGAGCTCAGTATGGTAATAGTAGCCGCGGGTCTAAACGATGTCCTAAATGGTGACGCTGCAGGAGTGGTGGAAAGTTTAGCTAAGGGAATTGACGAGATCAGGGAGATAGCACAGCAGACGCAGATAGTTGTATGCACAGTACCAGAGGTGCTAGGATTGAATGGAAAGATGGAAAAGGACGTGGTGACAGTTAATCAGGACATAAGAAAGTTAAGCCTGGAGAAGCGTTTCGAAGTGGTTAAGGTAAACAGGGAGGTACATAAAGCGGGTTTTGGTAGGGCTTTTCAGCGAGATGGCATTCATTTTAACAGAAGGGTCGGAGCAGAGATCGGCTGGCGCTTGGCAGGCAGGGCTGTAGCTTTTTTAGGGGGTCCGCGAGGACTCCGTGCACAGAAGTAGTTAGAAGTGAAGCAGAAGAAAGTGTAACAATGGAGGCTGAGCCCCCAAAAATGGCAAAGAGTAGGTCGAGAAAGAAAAGTACAAAAAAGAAATTTAACACTAGGATCAGCTACATAAACATGCAAGGAGGTAGAAAAAGAGCGAAATGGCTAGAGATAGAACAGCAGTTGAAGGATGACAAAATAGGTGTGTACGCTCTTTGCGAGACTCATCGCAGGGATCTAGAAGATCCGCCGTTTATAGAAGTCTGGGAAGGGTGCAACAGAACGAGAACGGAAAAAAAGGGTGGAGGGGTAGGTATGTTGATACACCAGGGAACAAATTGGCAAAGAATTAAATCATCTTGTAAAGAACATATATGGGTTTCAGGAACCATTGCCGGCATAAGGACATGGCTAGGGGTAGTTTATTTAGGAACAGGACATCAATGCAGGCAAGAAAACAGGGATCTTGTTGAATGTCTCAGTGACGATATAAGCCAGTTTGGAAACGGGGCCAATATTATTCTGCTGGGGGACATGAACGGCCACATCGACGATCTGGATGGATACACGGATTGTAACGGGAAGCTAATGCTAGATTTCTGCGAGCGACACGATCTAGTTATAGTAAATAGAGAAACAAAATGTGAAGGCCAAATCACGTTGGAATTCCGCAACAGGCAGACGACCACTGACTATTGTCTAATGTCGCAGGAAATTTATAGAAAGGTCACAAAAATGGAAATAGACGAAGAAAGGGAGTGTAGTCTGGGAAGTGATCATAAACGTATTAGTCTGCAGATGGGGCCCTTGATGAAAAGAGAAATGGAACTTAGACAAAACGTAAACGCAAAATTAAACGACGAACAAATAGCGCAGATAGCAGCAGACATAGAGGAAGCAATAGAGAAAAGCCCCATGGAAGACTGGGATTATGAACAGGTAGAACTACTCATAAGGAGTAAAATTCAGGAGGTTAAAGTAGCAAACCGCTGGAATGGAAAGAGGAAGCCACGGAGCTGGTGGAATAGGGAAATCAGGGAAGCTATTGAACAACGACGGGCTGCTTCAAGGGAACACCGAATGGCAAAGAAAGCACAGGCTTCTCAGGAGGAAATCGACCAAAAATGGGAATCATATCGACAAAAGAAACTTCAAGTGCAGGCCCTCGTCCAAAGTAAAATAAGACAGTCCACCGATCGCTGGATGGCTGATATACACGATGCCTCTAGAGGCGGAGCAAGAAAATTCTGGAACCATATAAGCTGGCTAGGGAAGAAGAATCAAAGAAAGCAAGATCGGATTCAAGATAACGAGGGAAATTGTTTAAAGGGAGACAACGCAGTGAACTACAATACATCAGTTATAGCCGAGTCATTTAAGAACGACGATAGGGTAATCTTCGCAAATCAGGAAGCAACACAAGGTAGCAGAATACAAAACACCTTAGAACTGAACAATCTAAACTAGAAAAAGGCAGAAAAAAATATTCCTAAAAACACATCTACAGGAATAGATGGAATTCCGATCAAGCTGATTAATGAACTCGGTCCAAAAAGTAAGGAAACGTTAAAAGCTTTGGAAACAGTCATAGCGAATAAGCAAATTCCCGACAGCTGGCGGCAGAGTAAACTGAATTTGATTTATAAAGGGAAATGAGAAAGGATGCACATAAAATCCTACAGGCCGATTACCATAACATCTGTAATGTACAGGTTAGCCATGCAGGCGGTGAAATTAAAGGTGCAAGCATGGGTTGAAAGTAACAAGATACTCGGAGAACTTCAGAACGGGTTTAGAAATGGTAGGCGCTTAGATGATTGCCTGTTCGTGCTTACCCAATGCATCGAAATATCTAGAGTGGAAAATAGACCTCTGTATTTGGCCTTCCTGGACATAAACGGGGCGTACGACAACGGAAGCAGGGAACTCCTGTGGAAAATATTAAAAGAAGAAGGTAGCGGTTATGAGATAATAGAGTTCCTACAGGAAATATACCGGGATAACAAAGTAGAAATTACGTGGGAAGGGATGAGTACGAAGGATGTCAAAGTATGCAAAGGATTAAGACAAGGCTGTCCTCTTATCACCGGTGCTGTTCATGCTTTATATGATAAACCTGGAACGGAGGATACAAGACTGTAACCTAGGTTTTAACCTGTCATACAGATTAGGTGGAAAGGCGGTAGAGCAGCGCCTCCCCGGTTTGATGTATGCAGACGATATTGTGCTGCTAGCTGAGAGTCTGGAAGAATTGCAAACTCTAGTTAAGTATTGCGGAGACGAAGGGGACGCTCTAGGCTTCAGTTTCAGCGCAGTTAAGTCGGGTCTGATGATTTTCAACGGCTCAACTGATCAGGGTCTTAAAATTCAAGGCCTTGAAATACCTAGAGTAGCAGAGTATAAATATTTGGGGGTATGGGTAAACGAAGGATTGGCATACATTGGAAAGCATGAGCAATCACTTAAGGCCAAAGGGCGAAGGAATGCCGGGATACTGAAGCATAAGGCATTGTGGGGATACAATAGGTGTGAGGTATTGAGGGGTATTTGGAAAGGAATTATGGTGCCCGGACTTACTTTCGGAAATGCGGTTTTGTGCCTAAAATCAGAGGTACAGTCGACATTAGAAACAAATCAGAGATCCGTTGGACGATGAGCACTAGGTTCCCACGGCAAAACTACAAATGAGGCGGTACAGGGAGATATGGGCTGGGCATCTTTCGAAGTACGGGAAGCTCAGAGTATAATAGGAACGCCTGAGGAAATTGGACAGTAACAGATGGGCAGCTAAGGTATTTAAATACCTGTACCTAAAAAGCGTTGACTCACAATGGAGGAAAAGAACTAGGAAACTAACTAGTAAGTATGCTAGTAACAAGGACAGAGAAATAAAGAGCATTAAGCAACAGGTGAAAAACACAGAAGGTAAAAATTGGATAAATTCGATGGAAAAAAAAAACAGTGTGGAATTATACCGAAAGTGGAAAATGCAGATCAGGAAGGAAGATTTCTTTGGTAACTCAAGAGGCAGTGCCCTACTTTTTGAAGCTAGATCAGGGTGCCTTAGAACACACAGCTACAAAAAGAAGTTTAACAATGGAGATGACGCATGTGCTGTATGTGGAAACTCCAGTGAAACAATTGACCATATTATACTCGAATGCAATGGTATCCATCCGGAAGTTGATGCAGGCGCGATCACTGTTCCTGAAGCTCTGGGGTTTAGAGATAACAGCGGCCGGGTGAATAAACCGGCGGTGGAAACTAGCAAAAAACGGCTGGAAGATTGGTGGCTTAAAAGCAGAGAAGTGACATAATGTTAGTAATGTAGGAGCAAAATTTAATACATAGAATGATGGTTTAGTTAACCATTCTAAATCAATAATTAAGATATATGGAGAAAAATGAGCATGATAGCTACTGCTACCACCCCGTTTCAAAGGGGACGCTCCTATATTCCATCCATCCATCCACGTCGCCGCCGGGGTCGCCGGCTCTGAGCGCGCAGTCTGCTTCCTTTCTGGACGCGTTCGCCTCGTGTCTGCGTGGTAAACGCAAACTTTTTTGTGTGCGCGTGTGCAAGCACGTTAACGTTGGGACGGGATGCGTTTGCTTTTTAAGGCGAAAGCCGTTCTAGGCTCATGGAGCGAAGTACTGTGCGCGGAAGCTGTGACTGTAATTTGTGCGTCGCATCTGTGCACTGGTTGTCTGTCGCAAAAGCGGACGTGCAAGGAGGGAGATTAAGAATGAAAATGATTGATGGTGATAGGTAATCAATAAAAGTTATAGACATTGTTGGAGGTAATGACTAATGTTAATGACTAATAATGGGTAATAATAATCACTTGTAATGACCAGTATATCAAACTATGGCATGTAATGACCACAATTGATTAGAAAGGAGTAGAAGTGCTTAGCAATGCGTGGTAATGACTATAATAGCTAGGCATGACTCATCATTATTGCTAATGACTACGAAATGACCAAAATGTGAAAGGATGACATGTAATGAGCACTGCTGATTCTAAATGAGTAACCTGCTTAGTTATGAGTGGTAAGGGCTACAATGACTACACAGGTAGACTCATCATGACTGGGAAACAATCAATATATCAATCGACGACTTGAAATGACGAACTGTGGCAAATGATAGGACAAGGGTAGGCTTTCGCCGTCCTCCGCTTAAGAGACATCTAGGAGACCCTCAAATGTTATCTGCTGAGCTCGCTTCAGACAAAGGCAGTAGCGAGGAGTGGAAATGCACTCGCTTCCTCTGAAATGAAAGCGGCGCTGAGGTTAAAAAGTCCATATGCTGAAGCATAATGCCCTATCAGCTGCTACTGAATTTGCTACAAGGGACAGCAGATTGGACTTGTTGGTGATTAATTATAGGTTAACAGTACAAACAACGTGATGGGAACACAGGAGAAGAGGACGGCACAACCACGCTAGCTGTGTCGTCCTCTTTTCCTGTGTTCCCGTCACGTTGTTTAACCTATTGAGTTACCAGGAAGCTGGCCAGTGAACTAAGATTTTTAACGATGTGTTGTGAAGCAGACGAACACGATGAGGTAGCACCAGAAGCTTTTCTCGCGGGTTATGTTGCGAGGACATATCAGAAAACGGTACGAAGCGTTTTTTTATATAAGCATAGAATTTGTTCTAAATTTTGCCGCGCTAGTCTGAGTGGCCCTGTAAGTAAAGGAGCCTGTGCATACAACATTTGTTTATACTCTTGAGACTGTTTGAGTCGATGCGATAAACTGAAAAGCCCCGTTCCACGGAAAATTCGGCGCCCGCTCTGTCGGCGGAAAGTCGGAAAAATATCTCTCTGGTAAGAGGCACGTTCGTTGGTGATATGGCCAGACACCTTTGGCGCAATGAGAACACATGACATGCTCAATGTGGCAGGAGCTGCCAAATCAGAGAGAGTCAATAAGATGTAAGGGTTAAATGGGAATTATTGAAAGTGGGACCCTTAGATCCCAAGTCAGGCACACTATACTCTTATAGGGCACGTTCGAACGGCTTCAGTAAAAAGGGGCTTTATATAGCTATGTGTAGGGTGCTATTTCATATAATGCAGCGGCTTAAGGCTGCATTCTAATGATATGTGACAGAGGCAGCAATTACGGGATACTTATTTATTTATTCAAATACCTCACGGGCTCCGATTGGAGTATTATGTGAGGGGGGTTACATAACTGGGGTGCGAAACAGAAGCAGGTAGAAGATGGTTATTTTAGCATCGTTATTTTCAAAACGTTAACGTTATACAATGGCAAACACAAGAAAAGATAACAAAATTTGAAAAGCACATTATAGAACACACTTCAGTAACAGCACACTTCAGAACAAAATGTTGCTTATTATTTTTTTTTTTTTTTTGAAAATAACAATCTGAAGTGTGAACAAAGTTGTCAGTTGTATAAACAAAGTTGTATTCCAATAAATGATGGCACGGGGCAGGGCTGATGAGTTGAATGCAGTGGTTCTTCCCGAAAGGCGTTTGAAACTGAGGTGATTATGCAATCGGTGAGATGTGCGGGCTGCTTTTGTGTTTTTTTTTTTTTTTTTCTACGGTGAATAAGCAGGTATCAAAGAGCGGGTGCTCTAACAAGGCTCTGTTGCTTAATTTATGTGATATTTGGTAATGGTTTTAAGGCGACATGTCAGTCATGCAAAAGCCTGTTGCAGGAAATATGAGTCAGCTGAACCAGTTACAGGTTGATGAAAACCAAGGACAATGGAGGCTTGATGTACCGTCTTTGCCAAAAGTAACCAGGCTGCTGCGAAGGCTGGCGGAGCAAGTGCGCGGCCGTGTGGCGGAGTTGCGCTCCCTGTGGCTTATCGGTGCTAGTCAGCTCCGAGGGTACAATGTCTATGTAGCAAACATGCCTGGTGGCGCGGAGTATCGCGCGGAACATAAAATTTCAATGTTCCATCTAGCCTTCTTAGACGAATGTGTCGGGCATCTGGCTGGGCCCAGTAAGCTGCTGTAGCACTCTTCATACAGCTCGTAAGAAGGCAAATTGTATCCGCTCTTGAAAAAGGCCCGTCTGTTTGGAAGCCATTGATGAGTGCGGTTTTCGCTTCATCATCGGCTTGTTCATTCCCATGGAGCCCGCAGTGGGCAGGGATCCATTGAAACATTATCCTGAGGCCTTGCAGCTGGGCAGATGTTGGGAGCTCCATAATGTTTAGTGCCAGGGACTGGTAGGCAGTGTGGCGTAAGAAGTTTTCCAAAATTTGCAATGCTGTCTTTGAGTCCGTGAATATACACCATTTTTGAGATGGTTCCCCACATATGTAGCGAATAGATTCCCGAATGGCTACAAGTTCAGCAGCGGTTGATATAGAAGTATGTCCCAAAAGGAAATGTAGAGTCGTTTTCTGAGTTGGTATGACCACAGCTGCAGCGAATGTCCGTGCTGGCAGAGATCCATCGGTGTACACTTGAATATAATTAGGATATTCTGACCAGATGTGCGCCAGAGTGAGTTGTTTGAGTCCACTAATTGGCACCATTGATTTCTTTAGTATTCCGGGAAGACGAAGGTGCACCAAAGGTTTATTCATCGTCCATGGTAGTTGGGCGGGACGATATGGGAGGGCATATCCTGTCGGTACTTGCGACTGATGGCAGCGGAGTGCCCTTGTAAAACTGCAGTCCGGCCGCTCATTCAGAATTTTGCTGAGTGGGTGAAAACGGTGTCTTGTAAGTGCTCGCAAATATACACGAAGTGGTTCGTACGACAAGTATATGGATATTGGGCGAGCATGTGTCTCTTCAATTGTTCCTTTGTTAGAGGTGCATCTAGGCAGCCCAAGGCATATTTTCAGTGCCTGCGCTTGCACGCTCTCTAAAGTCCGCAAGCAGGAAATGCTCATACTAGAGAGTACTGGGAGACTGTATCGGATGTAGCCAACAAAGAGTCTCGTAAAGCCGTAGTAAGGAGCGCTCAGTTGGACCCCATTTGATGCTAGCTATGAAACGAAGTACATGGTAAAAATTGATTAGCCTTTTCTTCACCATAATAATATGTTTCGACCAAAATAGTCAGTGGTCAATAATTACTCCCAAGAATCTGTGCCTGGAGACGTATGGTTTTGCGACTCCGTGAAGAGTAATCGGGTAGCGGCTGACACATTTTCCCGTAAATGCAATCACTGCACGCTTTTCTGCCGCTAAAAATAAACCTTGACGCCGTAAGTACATCGATGTCGATGACACAGCTCGTTGTAATCTCGCGCGTAGTTGTGGGCGCGTCGAACCAGAGGCCCAGATGCAGATGTCGTCAGCATATGCACTTATGTGTATGTTAGTTGGCAGTTCACTCACCATGCCAATTAGTGTGTAGTGATGTGGAAACACATGGGAGTGATCACATACCAACGTACGTATGCATCAAGTGGTTCGCACCTGCCACTTCGCCTCGTGTGCAATACACAGACTGGCCCGCCTTCAGGGCATCGGTGGAGACTTCCAGCATGAACCTCCAGTCACCATCTCAACTAGAGGATCTCATTACTTCCTCTCTCAATGAGAACACTCGCTATGTTTGTGTGCCGGCGTCAGTGTCCAGCATCGACGTGGAATTCGAGCGGCTTCGCGCGATCCGTCGGCGGGCTGAAAGGAAGTACAGAAGAACGAAGTCTGCGCAAGATCTCGCACTTTCTCGCCGAGCTAAACGAAAGGTTTTGCGCCACCTGGAGAAGTTAGGACGACAACGTTGGAGGCAGTTCTGCTCATCACTAGATCCCCGTAAGCCCCTGTCGCGTGTCTGGCATTGCGAGAAGCTTGCGCACACCTCCGCAAGAAAGGAAGGCGCCCTTTTCGTGCCCTGGTCCTCTATCAGCACCGCAATGAAGTTGACGTAGCTGAAGATTTTTGTAAAATGTTTGTGGGCACAAAACCAGGCACAGTTATCAATTTCAGAGGTTTATGCGCCACCTTCGCCGAATGATAAATACGATGTGCCCTTTACAATAGCTGAATTAGACGCCGCTCTTGCTTCTTGTCGGCATTCATCTGCACCTGGTTCTGACGAGATTACTTATTCGACCTTATCAAACCTAGGCAAGGATTGAAGAACTGCACTGCTGAATTATTTCAATAATATATGGGCTTCCAGTACTGTTCCTGAACACTGGAAGATTAGCCGCCTGGTTGCTCTTTCGAAGCCTGGAAAGCCCCCTCTCGAACTTACCTCATACCAGCCAGTTGCCCTAGCAAGCTGTTTTGGAAACGTTATGGAGCGAATGGTGCTGGCAAGACTTGAGTGGTTTCTAGAGAGTAATGATCTTTATCCGAATATGATGACTGGATTTCGCCGGGGACGCTATTCCATTGACAGCGTCATCGACCTTGTGGCGACCGTAGAACACGAAAAGCGTCACCGCCGACTAGTAGCTGCTGTCTTTTTTTATATAAAGGGAGTTTACGACAACGTCTTTTATGATGCTATTCTTGATGGACTTGACGATGTGGGAGTTGGTGGCCGGCTGTACTTGTGGATTGTGAGCTATCTCAATGGCCGCTCTGTTTACATGACTACGCCTGAAGGAAATACTACCCGCTTTCAGGTCGGTCGGGGAGTTCCACAGGGAGGAGTCCTCAGCCCAACTTTATTTAACGTTTTTGCAACAAATCTGCACCAAGGCCATACGACAAGCTGCTCTCTGGGGTCATACAGTGTAAGGACTGTCGCTTCTTTGATCTCTTGTTTCCCTTGGTTGAATGTGTTTGTCTGCTTTATGTAGCAGTTCCAAGTTTCATGATGGCATCAGCTTCTCTGAGAAGTTTGCTATAAACCGTTGGACTTGATTTGACTTGCCGATAAACTGGCAAACTTCAGTAACTGTGACTGGGCCCCGGAAGTGCACGATTGCTTTCACCCAATCTGCATCTGGTTGAATGTCATGCGCACACAGAATGTGACCTAAGAACTTCACTGACGTTTTCAGAAACTCACTATTGTCGTTAAGCGTGATTCCTGCAGCCTTGAGCATCACGAGCTCTTCTAGCCTCTTGTCGTGTCCTGAGATATCTGCTCCAAAGATCATAGTATCCCCTCCAGTATTTGGTTCACACGTCTTTGAAAATGTTGTGGCGCCGAAGAAATGCCAAAAGGTAGCCTACGGCAGCAATATCTCCCAAAAGTTATGAATGTGAGCAGCTGAGAGTTTCGAGCCGCCAGCTTCACCTGCCAGAATCCGGCTTTCGCGTCCAGCTTTGGGAAAAACTTTGCAGCCGAAAGGCGCCCGAGTCTCCTCCACGGAGGGAAGGACAAGCTTCTCTCTCTCGATGTTCTCGTTTATATATGTCAGGTCGGCATACATCCTGTCTTCGCCACTTGATTTTGGGATACCTACTGTGGCCGAACACCAGGGATTTGGCTCTTCAACGTTCCTCATGATACCGTCTTTCTCCATTTCTTTCAACTGCTTTTTCACCTTGTTCAAGAGGGCCAAGGGTACTCTGCGGGATATATTGACCGATACCGAGCTTGCGCCTGACTTCAGTTTAATCGTGTATTCGCCCTTCCTCATCCTAAGCCTCTCGAACAGTTCTGGGAACTTGTTGTATCTCGTTCGATGACCTTCCATTACTGACTGCATAAGCTGAACTGAAGGTTGTACAGGCCTATGCACCCACATCTAGTTATGATGACCAGGCAGTTGAAAGCTTCTACAAAGATGTAGAATCGGCAATGCGAAAAGTAAAGACGCAGTATACTGTGCTAATGGGCGACTTTAATGCCAAGGTAGGAAAAAAGCAGGCAGGAGACCAGGCAGTGGGTCACTATGACATTGGTTCTAGGAATAGCAGGGGGGAGTTACTAGTTGAGTTTGCAGAACGCAATAACTTAAGAATCATGAATACCTTCTTGAGCAAACGGAAGAACCGGAAATGGACATGGAAAAGTCCTAACGGGGAGACTAAAAATCAAATTGACTTCATAATGTGTTCAACCCCCCCAATATGCAAGATGTAGAGGTAATCGGGAAAGTGCGATGCAGTGACCCCAGGATGGTGAGGTCCCGAATTAGCCTAAATCTGAAGAAGGAACGCAACAGATTAGTGAGAAAGAAACCCGTCAACGAATTAGCGGTGAGGGGGAGGGCGGAAGAGTTTAGGATCTCGCTACAGAACAGATATTCAGCTCTAAACGAGGATGGCGACATTACCCTAGAAGCAACCCAGTCGAAAGAAACTACAGAACTATGTCAAAAATACGACAGAATATTCTGTAGTTCTGTCGTAAACGTCAGATTTTCCTGTAGACTTGTAGTACTTTTCTGTAGTTCTGTAGTTTTTCTGTAGTAGCTTTCTGTTGTCTGTAGTTCTGTCGCACTTTTCTGTTGTAACTAAAGAAAGCTCCGATGTTACTTTAGAAAGTTCTGTTGTCACAACAGGTTTTCAGTCAAAAACCGCACAGACATTCTGTCATAACAACAGAAATTTTTCTGTAGTTTTTTTTCGACTGGGAATGAACAATAATTTCAGAGATATCATTACTGAATGTGCGCTAGAAGTAGGCAGTAGGATAGTTAGAGAGGATACCGGTAAGCTGTCTAAGGAGACGAAAGATTTGATTAAGAAACGCCCGAGTATGAAAGCTTCCAATCCAACAGACCAGATTGAGTTGGCCGAGATATCAAAAATAATCAATAAGCGCTAGGTGGCCGATATAAGGAAGTATAACATGGAGAAAATTGAGCATGCTGTAAAGAACGGCGGAAGCCTTAAAGGGCAGCTGCATCACTTCTTTTAAAAAAAAAGTTCGGAATACAGATATATAGTTTACGACCCCCTGAACACGAATACGACGTTAAATTTAGTCATAAGTGACCGAAAATTACTTTTTAATCAGAAAAACGTGCACCAACGCCGTGGAGCGTTTTGAAAGTGGCGCTCTTGCCTCTGATTGGTCAAGCGCGCCGTGACGTCAATGACGGCGTGCCATAGAGTGGTAGCGGCGGTCCAAGCGATTGTACATGCAAGCACGTGCTTTTCCGTGGATGTATGCCGCTGAACATGCAACGATCACGCTGCTCAGGGGAATATGATATTGAGCCGTACTTGTTCAACCAGCGGCGGCTTCGGAACAAGGTGACACAGGCGGCAGCGGCGACATGACGAGCGAGGAGACTGCGCTAACCTTTTCCCGCATGGGAAATTCACACTGGTACGTACCGCTGCGCTGCACTGCTGTATGCGCCTGTGATCCGCTCTCAATTGAACATATCTGCGTTACTCGTGCCCTAAATCTCCTGCCTGACTCGAACGAAGCAGTGTCACATCAGTGCGCTTGATGTGACGATTGTAAACAAGTGAGCTCATCCAGACGAGCCGTCGCCCCAGTTTTGTTGCGTGAATTTAGTCATTTGTATGTCAGCAAGAGCAGCAAAAGTCATGGTCTCAGCTCCCGCAACCTCGAGTACGCATACATTTTATTCTGGCGGGATTTAGCAAATTAACGCGGGAGCGCGGTATCGACGAGAAGCCAGGCCGCTACCTTGCTGCGCGCGCGTAATCCCATTTAGAACACCGGTAAAAATACCGAAACGCTAGGACAGCTATTGGCAGTCACGCGCTGCCATGTCGCGAGTTTAGCGCACTTCATTTAGCTGCGCTTTAAGGGCAGCTGCATCACTTTTTAAAAAGAAAGAGTTCGGAATACAGATATACAGTTTACGACCCCCTGAACACGAATACGACGTTAAATTTAGTCGTAAGTGACCGCAAACTACTTTTTAATCAGAAAAACGTGCACCAACGCCGTGGGGCGTTTTGAAAGTGGCGCTCTTGCCTGTGATTGGTCAAGCGCGCCGTGACGTCAATGACGGCGTGCCATTCAGTGGTAGCGGCGGTCCAAGCGATTGTACATGCACGCACGTGCTTTTCTGTGGATGTATGCTGCTGAAGATTCAACGATCACGCTGTTCAGGGGAATATGATATTGAGCCGTACTTGTTCGAACCAGCGGCGGCTTTGGAACAAGGTGACACTGGCGGCAGCGGCGACATGACGAGAGAGGAGACAGCGCTAACCTTTTCCCGCATGGGAAATTCACACTGGTACGTACCGCTGCGCTGCACTGCTGTATGCGCCTGTGATCCGCTCTCAATTGAACATATCTGAATTACTCGTGCCCTAAATTTCCTGCCAGACTCGAACGAAGCAGTGTCACGTCAATGCGCTTGATGTGACGATAGTAAACAAATGAACTCATCCAGACGAGCCGTCGCCCCAGTTTTGTTGCGTGAATTTAGTCATTTATATGTCAGCAAGAGCAGCAAAAGTCATGCTCTCAGCTCCCGCAACCTCGAGTACGTATACATTTTAATCTGGCGGGATTTAGCAAATTAACGCGGGAGCGCGGTATCGACGAGAAGCCAGGCCGCTACCTTGCTGCGCGCGCGTAATCCCATTTAGAACACCGGTAAAAATACCGAAACGCTAGGACAGCTATTGGCAGTCACGCGCTGCCATGTCGCGAGTTTAGCGCACTTCATTTAGCTGCGCTTTAAGGGCAGCTGCATCACTTTTTAAAAAGAAAGAGTTCGGAATAGAGATATACAGTTTACGACCCCCTGAACACGAATACGACGTTAAATTTAGTCGTAAGTGACCGCAAACTACTTTTTAATCAGAAAAACGTGCACCAACGCCGTGGGGCGTTTTGAAAGTGGCGCTCTTGCCTGTGATTGGTCAAGCGCGCCGTGACGTCAATGACGGCGTGCCATTCAGTGGTAGCGGTGGTCCAAGCGATTGTACATGCACGCACGTGCTTTTCTGTGGATGTATGCTGCTGAAGATTCAACGATCACGCTGTTCAGGGGAATATGATATTGAGCCGTACTTGTTCGAACCAGCGGCGGCTTTGGAACAAGGTGACACTGGCGGCAGCGGCGACATGACGAGAGAGGAGACAGCGCTAACCTTTTCCCGCATGGGAAATTCACACTGGTACGTACCGCTGCGCTGCACTGCTGTATGCGCCTGTGATCCGCTCTCAATTGAACATATCTGAATTACTCGTGCCCTAAATTTCCTGCCAGACTCGAACGAAGCAGTGTCACGTCAATGCGCTTGATGTGACGATAGTAAACAAATGAACTCATCCAGACGAGCCGTCGCCCCAGTTTTGTTGCGTGAATTTAGTCATTTATATGTCAGCAAGAGCAGCAAAAGTCATGCTCTCAGCTCCCGCAACCTCGAGTACGTATACATTTTAATCTGGCGGGATTTAGCAAATTAACGCGGGAGCGCGGTATCGACGAGAAGCCAGGCCGCTACCTTGCTGCGCGCGCGTAATCCCATTTGGAACA
This sequence comes from Amblyomma maculatum, assembly GCF_055883805.1. Taxonomy (NCBI): domain Eukaryota; kingdom Metazoa; phylum Arthropoda; class Arachnida; order Ixodida; family Ixodidae; genus Amblyomma; species Amblyomma maculatum. The sequence goes on along the minus strand of NC_139344.1, from coordinate 154,948,920 downwards.
CCGGTAAAAATACCGAAACGCTAGGACAGCTATCGGCAGTCACGCACTGCCATGTCGCGAGTTTAGCACACTTCATTTAGCTGCGCTTAACACCGCGACTTCGACCACAGACATCATGCTGCCCCGATTTTTTTTCTTAATTGGGGTAGTTGAATTTCCCAGGAGCTCTCCAAGAACCTGGAAATAAGATATTGGCCATAAGATATAAACATGACATAAGAAACTTAATTTAACAAAGCAGAGGCGAGTTTAGGATGTGCGTTCTCCTTTATGACATAGGTTTCTGAGTTCTGACTTCCATTTTAAAAAGTTCATACTTGGCATGTCAAGCAGAATCGGATCGCCAAGTGCAAAACGTATAGAGGTCCAAAACTGCTCGTTTTCCTGAACAAAACTTTTCATGAGCAAATAAGGGCTGCCTTTCCATTCGTCGATTCAGCAGTGTGATGACTCTTTCCGCATCGCACCGATAGCCTAATCCTGAAAAAAAAAAAAGTCCTACTCTCTCACAGTTTTCCAGCCGCGTCAGCGGGCGCCAATGCTGAATAGTTTTACTTTCACCTGTGCCTTCATCTGCCCGGCCACCCATCTGCCCCACAAAACAAAAACGTAAACAGAACAGAAGAGCGATATGATGTATTGGACCTCTTACCTCGAGTTTTCTTCTTTTTGCGAAAGCAGCTCTTGGCGGCGGAGAGGTGCTCTTGTGTGCGAAGACAGAAGGCAAAGCACCGGTTTTCAATCGCGCAGATTTGATCGGTATCCCAAAAGATCGCATCAACGACAAGCTTTGGTGATAGTCACTGTCGCGAAAATGATCTGAGCAGATCACCGACGATTTTGTTGGCTTGAAATCCTTCCTCTTGACTGCGGCAACCCAAAGCGCCGATAGCTTGCGCTCCTTTGGGAATTTATGAAACGCGACATCCTCTCGGCCGCCAGTGTTCGTGCAACCATAGGCTGCGCAGAACCACGGCATGGTCGTTCTTTTCGCGAAGAACGGTGCAAGATGCACTGAAAAAGCTTGCGGTAACGTTCGCAAGAAGAAAACAAGCGCGAGACAAGAAAAAGGTTGCACTACGTAGCCTGCAAGCGACAGGTGATGCACGGCCTGCTCGGGCAATAGAAGCGGAAGAGAGGTAGACGCCGTGCTTGACGTCACTACCGTCTGTCGTACTCCTGTCGTCTGCTACTGGCATCCCCCCTCCAGCGCTGTGCACTGCGGAGAAGCCTGAACGGGGTAGCAACTTTATTCGATGATTACGTCACTATTTCAAAAGCTAAAGCCAAAATATTTCGTATACTTAACATACAAACCCTGCAGATTCGACCCTCTGAAGCGCATCAAATTCTAAAACCGGTGCAGCTTCCCTTTAAAGGAGTATAGACACCATTTTTTGAAGCGTCGGAAGGAGTACGATTCCTTTCCTGGTTATACATAAATGCTGTGATGATGGTGATTGTGGCGAGTGTGCGGGTGGCTCGAAAGGAAGTGAAGTGTGGCCGCGTGCGGGGCGTGCCAGTGCGCGTGAGTTTGTTCCGGCAAGCGAACGGGTCGGACGCTCCTGGGCGTCGCTGGCGGCGGAGTTCATCGTCCTGGGCCTGGCGTTCAAGGCCGGCTCGCCAGCACCTGTCGGGCACCTGGTCCGAGGTCTGGTACTGCCCAGCGCTTCGCCATCCGGCGAACAGCTTGCGGAGACAGCTCAACCGCTCCAGCGTGCCTGGCCGCCGCACTTGTGCTGCCGCACTGGTGCCGCACTTTGCAGTACCCGGGCGTGACGCGGTACCCCGCGGTACACCGCAGTACCCCGGACTGTGAAGCAGACGCCGGATACAGACGCCGGAGCGTGGCCTGCCGCGCTACCGAGTCCTCGGGCGACTGGAAGTCTCAAACCAGAAGTAGGACGGTTTTGTGTTGGGACATATCCTATTGGGATAAGCTAGGCTGTATGCATGTCTGTGCCAGTTACGTTAATTGGTCAAGAAAAGAAAAGCGTCCGTGTGTCTGTGAACCTGCTCTGCTACCTGCCCAGAGCTCCTGAACGGACCTGGGCCCATATATAACATCACAGATGCTTCCCAATCAATCCCAACCTCGCACGTTTCCGCGAAGATATTTTAATTTGATTATAAAAACAAGCCAGGCAAGTACTTCGTTTTTCAAAACCCATTGGCATCGACATCTCTGTGACGAAAACGTGTACATAGGTAAACAACATGACGTCATCAAACAATTGTGACGTGGAGTCGGCAAAGCAAAGAGCAGTGACGACACATGGCCGGACTCGAACAGCGCCGCCGCCGCTTCCGGCCGTGCCCTGAGAAAGAACTATGCTTCTGCTCGCTTTACTTGATGGTTTCCTCGTTGGTGCATGTTACAATTACCTCACCGGTGTACGTATGGAGAATGCCTGCTAAACTCAGGCCCCAACAGCATGCCTGCACAAGCGCAGGGCTTACGGCAACGGTGCCTCTCGATGGCGCGCCGGGAACATACTGCACCGCTCCCCGCCTACCCTTGACGCCGCTAGCCCTAGTTGGTTTCACATCGAAGCGCCAGTGAAAGGCGCTTCGGAACGGGCTGACGCTGTAATAAACGTCGGAGATTAGCGCCGCTTTACTGGCAAGCTCATTTCGTAAAATATTTTCTTGCTTTGCGTGACACCTTCAGCAGCGGAGCTAGCAGACATCAGGTGCGTCGCACCGGGCAGCAGCTGTAGGAAAAAAAAAGTTTGCTTGTATCACTGTAATTATTTCTGCCAGGACCTCCGTATTGACCGAATAATCCTCGCAATTTAATCATAACTGACAGTCCTTTGTGCAAATAGTTATGTAAGCGAATGAACAGCGATCCGCGATAGCTAGATTACCGATAGCGGATGCTATGAGGCAGCTATGACTTGGGAGCCGATCGCGGCGGCCACCACGTTGGCGGCCACGGCTTTACGCACCCAGATTGCCTTGACTGCGCCAGATGGTGCCACAGGCTTGGACGGCGGCACGCAGGCCTGCCGCGTCGGGACCAATCGCGTGAACAGGCGTGAGTACGGGAGCCATCGGGAGAGTTTACGGGTTACGGTGGCTGATCGCGTCATTACTAAAACCTTTTTTTAGAACAGCTTGGCTCAAAGCGTTGGCCAACCAGACTGATAAAGCAGCATCTTCACGGTTCCTTTTTTCAACATTCCTACCAGTTGACATTTCCTGCGCGTCAACGCACCAAGCTTTCGTGGCTGCTGCTGATTCCTGCTTCGTCGCTTGAGTCGCAGGCGAGCGGGTAGGGATTAAAGTGCCCGGCAATGTTAGTAACATCCATGCTATTGGGCGAAACAACGTCGCAGTACTAATTATGCTACACTGAAGCGCTGCTCAACGACGATATTTTCTTGCACGTGCGACAGCAAGCAGACGAAAAACGCGACCCGAATGCGTCATCAGATTTTGTGTTTACGCTATCACCAACCTTGCCAGTAGGGGGCGCTCGTGTGGCGTTCTCGTATCTTTGACGTCATCGCGCGCTCGTGTCCGGGGAGATCGAAACCGAAACTGGCCCTGATAAATGCAATGATAATAAATTAATTGATCTGTGCTGGGGCTTTTTGGGTCGCAGTCCCTCTGTTTTGGACCACTGTGGACCGATTAAAGCAAAAATACCGGAACAGAAAATGTACGTGTCTATACTCCTTTGGCAACGGCCCCCAAGAAACCACTGATAAACGTGTCCAGTGTGTAGAACACATCCTTTTGAGCATTAACGCAAAGTATAACTCCTTGTAACAAAGCCAGCGATTTATTATTAATTTTTAAAAACAGCGTTTTTTGAAATTCGCGGGCAGAGGAAATGTCGCTTGGCGGTGTCGCATGGAACTATTCCCTAATCCCGTGACGTCACGGGTCGGTTGACTGGCAAGGCTTGCTAGAAGCTGCCATTCGCTGCGGTCACTGCAACCATGACGTCACGAACACACTTCCGGTAGGTGCGGAAGTCGTCTGCTCGTGCGCTGCTCGAACTCTGTGCGGGCTGTTACAGCTCGCCGCCCTTATCGGTTAGGTGGCCATTGCCCATTAAGTGCAACAACCGAAGCGACGCAGGGATCGGCAGAACGAAGCTGCATTTACAAATATCTTATTTATATAACGTGGTTTCAGGAGTATCGGAGTGTCGTCCGACAAGGCGTCAACAGCACGGTCAAGCACCGCACGATGGCAGCACCTCCTTGACCGCTGTAAACATCGTCGCTGTGGCCCCTCCTCCCGCATACCGTTCGCGAACCACACGGCGGATCGTTAGCACCGATGTCCGAAATAAAGCGTGCTAAAATTTGTTGGCGTCTGGAATACTGAGCCGAATATCAAGTATGAAGCCCTCGTGAGGATCGCTGACCAGCAGCAAATTGCTGGTAAGAGCGATAGCCGTGATACAAGCTAGTTTCTGCTCAAGCCAGCTGCCGCTGGTGCATTTCGGCTGATCCGATCTGCTCGTACTAGCTCTGCGATTAATGCGTCGGCAGAGTTAATCCTATAATTATTTTACTATGGCAGGATAGGAATCACTATAAGGCAGTTTCATAAGTAGACGATTTACGACAGCGTTGATCATGTTCCAAGAGTCGACCGCCGCGGCTTCGAAGCGAAACAATAGGCCTAGCGACGACTAGGGACGGTCACGCGCACGGCGCCGGCGTTCGCCGCGCTCGCACGTTCCACCCCCGCGGTAATTGTGTAACGTACCTCAGCCTGCTCGCGGCATCCCGTGCTGCAAGCGTTGCAAACTCGTGTACTTTCATAGCTAAGGCCGCGTATTTTTTGTCGTTCTGCTCAGCAACAAGCCGTTCAAACGATACTGTAGGCACGACAAGGCTTCAGTACGCAGTCGCTGCGCTGTCGGCCGTAATCGAAGACGTCGGGCGGCACCATAATCTATACATCGATCTTTAAACGTGATACAGTGGGCAAATGAATAACTTTGTGAAGCAGACCCGCTCGTACGTTTCGCGCACTCGGGCGCCGACGAGTAGCTTCCGTCAACAGACGCCGTCATAACCTCGGTTAACGACGCAAACCGAGGTCGTCAAGCTCGGTTTGCGGTAACCGCGGTTAGTGATGCAACCATGGTTTGGTCCGCCGTGTAACATAGGATAACCACGGGTTCGCGGTTACACTAACCGTCGCTGCGCGAACTGGCGAACTCCTCAGGCGTGTGCGAGCGAGGACGGGTTGGCGCGAGTACGTCAGCGAGCGAGCGCGCGGCAACCGGAAGTTCGTCGAAGTGACGTATGTCTGGGCGGAGCTTTCAACTTGCTTGTATTCTTTGTTTTTTTATGGCTCCCTTCGGCGTACGAGTTGAGGGGAAAATTGGAAGGGTCATTTTTAATCGCCGATATCTCTGGTGTTGCAGAAGCTAGATCGAAAATTTTTGCGGGAGAACGGGTGGTTCAATAACTATCAGTGTTATGGCGTTGTTTACCCTTCTTGGTAACCCCTTCCTGGGGATCTTTAAAGCAGTAAAGAAGAAATTGGGCATAGGCAAAAACCAGATGTCTGCGATAAGGGAAAAGGCGGGCAACGTCATCACGAATATGGACAAGATAGTCAAAGTAGCCGAGCAGATCTATACAGATCTCTACAGTAGCCAAAGAAGTCAGGACCGTAACGAGATTGGCGGTACAGAAAAACAGTCAGACGTTCCACCAGCGACGAAGGACGAGGTCAAGAAAGCATTAGCAAAATATGAAAAGGGGGAAATCAGCTGGAGAGGATCAGATAACTACAGATTTGCTGAAGGGCGGGGGAAATAGTTTTAGAAAAACTGACCACCCTGTATACGCAGTGCCTGGTGTCATCGACGGTACCGGAACAATGGAAGAATGCAAACATTATCCTCATTGATAAGAAAGGGGACTCTAATGACTTTAAAAATTACAGACCAATCAGCTTACTGTCTGTTACGTATAAGGTATTTACAAAGGTAATCGCTAATAGAATCAGGACAACCTTAGACTGCAGTCATGCAAACGATCAAGCAGGTTTTCGGAAACGGTACTCTACAATCGATCATATCCATACCATCAATCAGGTGATAGAAAAATGCTCTGAATATAACCAGCCCTTATACATAGCATTCATTGATTACGAAAAAGCATTTGACTCAGTTGAAACCTCGGCGGTGATGCAGGCATTGCGAAATCAGGGGGTAGACGAGCCGTACGTGAAAGTGTTGGAAGATATATATAATGGCTGCACAGCAACCATAGTTCTGCACAAGGAAAGTAACAAAATTCCCGTAAAGAAAGGTGTTAGGCAAGGAGACACAATCTCCCCAGTACTATTCACAGCTTGTTTAGAGGAAGTATTCAGAGACTTGGAATGGGAACTGTTAGCACTGTTAGGGATAAGGGTAGATGGAGAATACCTCAGCAGTCTGCGATTTGCTGATGATGCCTTGCTAAGCAACTCGGGGGATGAACTGCAAATGATTATTGGTGACCTAGACAGGAAAAGTAGAAAGGTAGGCTTGAAAATCAATATACAGAGGACTAAGGTATTGTTCAACAGCCTCGGAAAAGAACAGCAGTTTACATTAGGTAGCGAAGTACTGGAAGTAATAGGCGAATATGTATACTTAGGACAGGTAGTAACTGCAGATCCGGACCATGAAAAGGAATAACAAGAAGAATAAGATTGGGATGGAGCGCATTTGGCAAGCACTCACAGATTATGACTAGCAGCTTACCGGTATCGCTAAAGAGGAACGTGTATAACAGTTGCATCTTACCTGTACTCACCTATGGGGCTGAAACGTGGAGGCTAACCAAGAGAGTTCTACTTAAGTTGAGGACAACCCAGAGGGCTATGGAACGAAAATGGTAGGGGTAACATTAAGAGATAGGAAGCGTGCAGAGTGGGTCAGAGAAATAACTCAAGTTTACTGACATTGGAAATTAAGAAGATGAAATGGGCATGGACAGGACATGTAGTGCGAAGAGAGGTTAACCGATGGTCGCTTAGGGTAACAAACTGGATTCCAAAGGAAGGAAAGCGTAGCAGGGGGCGGCAGAAAGTTAGGTGGGCGGATGAGGTTAAGAAGTTCGCAGGGGTCAAGTGGATGCAGCTAGCACAAAACTGGGTTAAGTGGAGAAATATGGCAGAGGCCTTGGCCCTGCAGTGGGTATAGTCAGGCTGATGATGATGATGATGATGATGAACAAGTGCTGGAAGGGGGGAACCTTCCGCCGGCATGGAAACATACAAGATCGAGCCACGTTTATACCGAAACCCGATAAAAAGCTCAACATCGAAAACCTTCCACCTATTTCCCTTACGTCGTGCCTGGGTAAGCCGGAGCACGTGTTTCTCACGCGTTTGCAGAACTACGTAGAAACCTATCGCCTCATGCCGCATCTCTCCACGCAGGACGTGATGCTTCAACTCTCTAGAGAAATCATAGACTCAGGAAACGGTCACGACACGCGGGCCATCCTGGGGTTGGATTTGAAGAAAGCGTTTGATAGCGTCTCTCACGAGGCTATACTGTCCAACCTCTCGGAACTAAACGTAGGGCGACGCACCTACGACTATATAAGAGATTTTTTGTCCAACAGGACTGTGGAGCTTACCATAGGGAAACTCAAGTCGGAACGCATACCGTTGGAAAACAGGGGCACGCCGCAGGGGTCAGTGTTATCCCCTTTTCTATTCAACGCTGCGCTGCTCACGCTCCCTAAAAAGCTTGACGCTATACACGGTATTAGACACACCCTATACGCTGATGACATCACGATTTGGACGAGTCAGGGATCAGACGGGCAAATCGAGGAAGCCCTACAAGAGGCGGCAGACGTCGCGTAGACGCCCACGCCCGTTGGGCAGGACTGGAATGCTCCCCACAGAAGTCGGAGCTGTTGGTGATCCGTAACAACGGAAGGGTTTGCTAAACAAAGCCGAACAAGATACAGCTAGAAATCCAGGGAAACGATCAAAATACCAGAAGAAACGCTACGGGTGCTTGGAATGTTTACACAATCTAACAGGTGCAACAAGGTAATGCTGGAAAGGTTGTCGACCTCGATCCAACAGACCATACGGCTAATTAAGCGCGTGGCGACTAGGCGACAAGGTATGGGAGAGCGCGATGCATGTCGGCTCGTTCAGGCTTTTGTCCTCAGTCGGCTCGTGTATGCAACCCCCTACCTGGACCTCAAAAAGGCCGATAGTGAAAAATTGAATTGCCTGATAAGGCAGGCATACAAAGTGGCTCTCGGTCTCCCCAGAAACACCGCGAGACTTCTATCACTAGGGGTCCACAACACCCTCGAAGAGCTCAATTGAGACACAATTAACATCGCAAGAGCAACGGTTCAGGCAAACTGAGGCGGGGATGTGTATCCTGAGAAGCTTGGGCATAAGGGGCGAGGACCCTTCAAGCCAGGTGATCTTGCCGGTAGAGGCGCGTGAACGCATTCGGGTCAAACCACTCACCAAGAACATGCAAGCGGATTGCCACGAACGACGGAGGAGGGCAGGGCGAAGACGTTAGGCAAAAAGTATCAAGGGGATGATATAGTTCCGTGTATGTCGATGCGGCAAAATACAACATTACAGGAAAGGAGGCTTTCGCTGTGAGCGCGGTGAGCATCTCCCGCAGGGTAGCAGCTACGGTGGTCGTAACATCGCCAGGGGTCGTATCTCCGCCACTGCATTCAAAATTCTTAGTGCGTTGCCAAAAGATAGGAACGTAGTGGATCTCGTATGGGTCCCGGCTCACTCGGGCGTCCCGGGGAACGAGGCCGCTCACCAATATGCTCGAGGTTTTGTCATTCGAGCTGGTGAGGGGACCTCTGACGCGGGTGCCCGACGGAGACGGAGTGAGACTCTGGATACCTACTAGGCCATTACCACTTACTACAAAGAGCTCAAGGCGTCAGCTGCCTCCTCCGCACGCTTCGCTCAGCCGAGACCAGGCTACCACGTGGCGGCGGCTGCAAACGCGGTCGCAGCCAAATCCTTGGACTTATGCCAAGATCTTTCCCGATATAGTAAATCCGTACTGCCAACTGTCCGGCGAGCCTGCCACCTTGGACCATATAATCTGGGACTGCGCGGAGGATCCGCCTCCGGCAGATCTAGTACCATCTCCCTCGCTGGAACACTGGGAAGCTGTTCTCACCAGCCGGGACCCAGACGTCCAGTCCCGGGCCTTGGCAAGAGCGCAAGAGGTCGCTGACAGACTTGGACTGCCGGCCACCTGGAGCAGCTGAATGCAGCTAGCCCAAGGCAAATACCAATCGCTGACAAATAAAGTTTTTTCTCTCTCTCTTAGCATCCATCATTCATTCGACAAAAGTTCGTTTTTCGTTGATGCTATCATGCAGTCGCTACTAGAGTAAATATACTAGAGTATACATTCTTAGAAGTATTTAGCTAGCAGAAGCCGGATAATTAGACTGCCGACAATCGCAGTATAGCGATACGTAGGAGCGGTCTGTCGCGCAATTGCGAATAGGAATTAGCAGGTGGATATTGTGCACTTTTTTTTGCAGCGTTTACAAAGCTGTATCGGTTTATGCTGCACTGCGGAGAGAGTCAGAGGAGCTAGGGTTTCTTGTATTGCGGTGTACTGCAGCTGCCTGCAAGCACGGCCGGTACACCGTGCTTTAGTTGCTCAACTAAAATTGTGACATGCGATTATAACAGTGCGTTGTGCTATTCTTCCAGAAGATCTAGATTTACTTACCACTGCTTCAAAACTTTAGAAGCGTGCACAATGCTATTTTAAGCTACATGCTCTTGGCAGCTCAACTTATTTGTTTACATATATGCGCGTTTTTTTTTTTTTTTCTAAAACCTGTAGGAGGAAGGATACCAAAGAACTGTATCATGGTTAACCCTTTACTGCACATTGTTGCATATATGCAACATGTCCATAAATGGCTTTAAAAACAAAAGGCGGTCAGAGTTGGATCTCCCTGTGCTTGTTGTTGCATTTCTGCAACATTGGTTTGAAATACGCGCCATCGTGTGCTGCCATCTGTGATGCTTGAGAGGAATCACTGGCAAAACAAACACGGTTGATGCTTCGCGAGCTCACGTGCAGTAACAAAGGTAAGTTTTTGCTATTTTATATGCGTTTTTGAACTGGATACTGTGTTGTGAAATTATTTAGGCTTTACTACGTATAGTTATTAATCTGTACAAGGCAAAAAATGTTCGTATATTAGAATATTTTGTTTCTGACGCAATGAAGTTGGTATGTTGCATATATGCAACAACATGCACCTTGGTTGTTTTTGGTGTCAGAACAAGCGATGGATCCTAAAACCTTCTATGGCCGAGCAGTTCCTTCAGAAAGCGAAGACAGTGACCTTTCTGGAAGCGATGATGACCCTGAATGTAAGTCCTTTTCTTGGAGAACATTTTTGTTCGTAGAATACAATTTTTTTAATTCATTAAAGTATTCATTTGCTCTGTTTTCATGCGAATTTCGTTACAAAAGGCTCAATTTTTTCATGCTTCAGATATTCAACCACATGGAAGCCTCATTGACAGTGGCAGTGATTCAAGTGCGCACTCTGATGAGGAGGCAAATTTGATGCACAACTCTACGGCACAAAAACCGTCTAGTGGAGCTAATGATCGAGTCATTTGGAGGAAAGCGAACTTGATGAGAGATCCACAGGAAGTCAAATTCGCTGGAATAAGTGAACTTCCAGAAGAACTTACTGATCTTTCAACACCACTGCAGTATTTCAAGTTTCTCTTCCCAAATTCATTGATGTCCCTAATAGCGGACCAAAGTAATTTGTTCGCGCTTCAGAAAGACGTGAACCAGCCACTTTGCACAAATACAGACGAAATCGAAATGTTTATCGGAACCGCCATGTGGATGTCAATTATTCAGATGAAAAACACAAGATGATACTGGAGTGCAGCGACCAGGGTCAGTCAGGTAGCTGATACCTTTCCTCTAGCTCGATTTGAAAAACTGAAGCATCATATTCACTTTGTCGACAATGCTACACTAGGCCCAAAAGATGACCCAGGACGAGATCGGCTAGCAAAAGTTCGCCCGCTGGTTGATGCTATCAACAAACAGCTGTCATTGATACCCCTTGAAGAACATTTGTCGATCGACGAACAGATCGTACCTTTCAAAGGCCGAAGCTCCCTCAAGCAGTACTGCCCAAAGAAGCCTAAAAAATGGGGCTACAAAATATTTGTACTTTCGGGTGTGAGTGGCTTCTCATACAAACTGGAAGTCTACACTGGGAAGGAAAACGCTGCACCAAGGATTCCAGGAGAGCCTGACTGTGGGGCTAGTGGAAATGTTGTTGTGTGATTGTGCCGCATGATTCCAAGGGGCATTCATCACAAGGTTTACTTTGACAATTACTTCAACTGCCCAAGCTTGCAGGTATATCTGGAACAAGAGGGTGTACACTGTATTGGCACTGTGCGAGTCAACCGTGTCCCCGGAGTCAGCATGCCTTCGGAACAGGAGATGAAGAAAAAAGGTAGAGGCCACATTGAGGAGCGGGTTGCGGACGTTCGAGGTGTTGAACTGTCATGTGTCAGATGGCAAGACAATAGAGCAGTGACCTTGCTTTCCTCTTTTGTTGGAGCCCAGCCTGTTTCAAAGGCATCAAGATATGACCGACAGAGAAAGGAGCGCACTGACATTCCATGCCCCTCTGTGATATCGGTGTATAACAAGCACATGGGAGGGGTTGATCTTTTGGACTCCCTTATTTCGCTCTACCGTCCCTATTTGCGGTCGAAAAGATATTATTTTCGCATCTTCCTCCACATTCTCGATTTGACTACTGTGAATGCTTGGCTACTGTACAGGAGGAATTCCATAAATAACCCTTCTGAGCCCGCAACAAGGATTCGTCCCTTGGCAGAATTCAAAATGGATCTGGCTACTTCACTCTGCAAGGCAGGGAAAAAACAGCAGAAGAAAAGGGGAAGACCAAGCAACGAATCCATTGAACAAGCCATTGAGGAAAAGAAGAAGAGGGGCCCAACGACACCCACTCCTACGCAGGATGTTCGGCTAGATGAGGTATAATTTGTAAACAATCCTGCATTGTTTCAATGGTAAAAATTCCTTGTATTCTTTCAGGTGGGTCACTGGGTTCTTTGGAGCCAAAAGAGGCAGCGCTGCAAATTTCCAAAGTGCACCGGTATCTGTATGAGCTACTGTGCCAAGTGTGGCACCCACCTCTGCTCTACAAACAAGAGCAATTGCTTTCTCTTGTACCACACGTCAAAATGACGGTTTTATTGTGTTTGATTCAGTAGTCGTTATTTGTATTTCATTGTCATCAAGCACGGTGTTCAACTTTGTAAGGTGCTGTCATTGTGCACATTGTTGCAAATATGCAACATACCATTTTTGTGCCAATAAAAAATGTACATAACCAGTGAATCAAATTTCAATGTGCATATAGTGATTTGCATGGCTCGCTGCATGTCCTGAATTAATATTATTATAAAATGAAAAATCGTGCAGTAAAGGGTTAACATCATACTGTCAATTAATGAAAACATTAGGAGGACCACGAAATAAATAAAAATCTCTCTAGCATTTGATTTTTACTTGAATTACGAAGATGCAACTGCATGATGCATGAGTTCCATATTTAGCACTGCTATATTCATTCTGCATGCCCCAACATGTATGTAGCCAAAACTATACAGCCAAAAACCTCTACTAATGCTTCTTGAAGGCCTGGGTCGGCTAGTAATGTAGCTATTCTGGTAGTCAGACATATCCACTTGCCGAGGCTGCAGTGCATGTGAGAAAACCTCACTCATAAAATAAATTAATCAAGCATAGTATGTGGGACGTTTTACACCATTCACATACAACTGTGGAAGCTCTCCATGTTTGAAATTCCCATGCTTGATTGCCCAATACGGATTGCTGCATTATGTCAATCAAAAAAGGGAAGTACTAAAACAAAAGCTTTGTTTTAATGGCAGCTCTTGAAACCTCCAGAAACTTCAGAATACGAAACCATCATTTCTTCCAATCAAAGCTGGGAAGAGCCTGTAACTATTTTGCTGTTCTGTACTTTGTGCTTGGGTTCTGGTTGGACAGGAAAACTATAGACAGTGTACATTCAGATGTTTCCAGTCGGCACATAAGCTGTTAATGCATATATAAATGTGGGAATGCATAACAATTCTGCACTATATGCAATGTGTTCAAGGTAAATGAGTCAAGTACGAAAAGCCAGGCATAAAGTCAACTTGTCTTGCGTTTCTTCATAATGAAAACATCAATTGAAAGCAAGGTATCAACGCTTAGCAGAGCTTTGCTATGGGCACTAGAAAATAGCCAAAGATAGAAGTGACTATACTCTTTATTATAGAGCCATATGAAAGAGCAAAAATTTTTTGAAATAGGAAACCGTTCTCATACTGTAATTACACCTCATATTACTTTCACCGGCAGAACTTTTGCAGCACATTTTTTACAGCATGTGATTAATGACCTCCAAGCAAGGTTGAGAGTGAGGAATAGTATATTGCAGCAAAATGCCTAGTACAGGCTGTAGAAATGAGCTGCAATAGACATGTGGCCGAGTAATAGCAAGCTGTAAGAAAATGCACAGAGCACAGAAATCTTGCCTCGGCAAGATTCATACTTCTTACCCTTACAGACATAAAAACTGCTAGCTAGGCCAGCCTCTGCTTACCTTGCAGTATTTTGCACTTCCTGAGATAGCCAATGGCCACCATGTGCCTTGTTTTCTATCTGAAACCCATGCAGCGAATGAAAATAACACAAACTTCATGTATGCAGCACCTTGCATTGGATCACAAGTAGCTTTAAACATTCATTTAATTTTCGTGCGCACGTTCAGCAGCACCTAGGCCATTATAAAACTGCTTTGCTGAACAGCAAAATTTGGTTTTATACCATATGTATCTCAGCTGTCAGCTTATCTACGTGCCATACAATGAAAGATGAAAAATAGCTGGAAAATTATATATTAGTGCTGTCCTGAAGTGAAGATTTTCATGACTCTGATCCATGGTATAGAAAAATGCTGTTAATTTTTATCCCTGCAACAGTCTTTAACTGTCTCTCTTTCAACACAGGACAAGAATAAACATCACAGCACCATGTAGTAGTAGGAGGTCTGGACAAGTAGGAAACTTTATTGATCTTGCTTGTAATTTTCCGCAATCTCTGCGTGCTCACGCTGATTGCTTCGCTGAAGAAAGCATGTTTTCTTATCTCGAGTTAAATCAGCACATAATTGCTTACACAACAATGTATAAATCTTACAACCGCTAACGGTGACACGCTGACCTAGTCAGGCAACAAGACCAACCATAGACAGCTGATTGGTAAGCACTGGCCGTGGTTTCAGAAACTTGCATTTAGCAGAAATGGCCGGGGACAAAATTGTTCAGTGCTTATAATATCATATCAAGCTGTACTGACGGAGGCCAAACAACACAATTTGCGAACATTTTGAAGACGTGAAATGACCGCCCGCAGCTACCGTCATCATTCGAAAACAGCTAGCCAAAGCCGCCCGAGCGAGAATTGGTGCTCCTGAACGAGAGCAAACAATCTACTTCACAAAATTTCCTAGTTTTCACAGCGCTATCCAACACTTGCCATTGAGAAAACACTCGAAATAAAGCTTCGTGTTCCACGTGCAACTCGCCGTCGATGGTCAGCCAGCGGATCGCAACGGCCAACTGTTTTCGCCGTTCACAACTCGACGGCACTCGGAACATCTTGACTCGCATTCTAGTTGAGTTGCCGTAGTTGGAAGCCGAGCACAACATCACATTTCCAGCAAAGTAAGCACAAATGTCAAGATAACAAAGGTCGAAACCGACGTCTGGAAGCAATGCCAGCAGAAACCAAACCACAAAAACGACCCGGAAAACAAAATTCACGTGACAAAGCGACAAAGCCTTGCAATGACGCATGTCCGCCAAAACTTGGACTGCTTGGACACCACTTATAACGGTTTAGATTGTAAACAAAAATAAAAATGCTTTCTTGCGTTAGTTAAAAAAAAATGTTTGTTAAAATTAAGTGTTTCTATTGCACCGTTCTAAGCTTGTTTTCTAAAACACACAAAATGACGTCAGTTGTATCAAAAATGGCGCTAACCATGTCGGCCGCTTTGCGAGGATTTCTTGCGAACAAGCCAGCTGTTGGGCGCAACTTATGGTATGACCATGCATGAAATCTATAGAACTTCGCATTGAATATGTCTGTAAAAAACGCAGTGTAAACGATGCGGGAATAAGTGCCGCTACATGGTGTTCAACTAATTATTTTCTTCGTGGAGCAGTTCTTAAAATCGTACTTTACAGTTTATGATTTAGGATGGTCGCGCTATGTACTATCCTTCCCACATGGCCTTTTAGATCTTCATTGTTACACGGCTACTTTCAAGCGCAATTGAGCCCGATCCTGACTGGCTCAATTGCGATTCCCCAAGTGCGCTTCCTTACTGAGCTTTAAAAAATAAATGAATTTAATGAAATAAAAAATTGTTCTTGGATTTTAATGTATGACATCATCTTCAGTGAACTCTGCCTGCTTATACAAAGAAAAATTGTTTACAGCTCGGCACCTGCTTTACTGCCGGTGCATACAAAGAAGGCACAGCCAAGTCCGTCAGCTAACGCTGCGACCGTTTCAAAAGCGTCATCTCAAACAGCTGGCGAAAGTATGCCAACGGAAAAAAAGAAAAAAAAAAAGAATTTCAACTTTCACATTAATACAAACTGAGGATATGTTCTCGATGCTCAATTGCCATCTAGCATTGGATCAACGTTGAGCTAGTTGGTCAGACGTGATGAAACACGCAGCTGAATAGATGACAAAACATGAGGCACACACACACACACATCCTCCTTGTCTGTGTTTGTGTGTGTGTATATGCGTGCGCGCGCCTCATCTACGTTTTAAAGCATTGGATGCTTCAAACATGCATGAAATCCTTGATGCAGACCGAGTTCAATTAGAATCTGAAGTGCCAGTGTGACAAGATATTAGTTATTCTGCTTTTGCTTGGGCTGTGCCTTTTGAAATTCTAAACTTTTGCATGTTGCCTTTTGCACACTAGTGCAGCCGGCAGCTACACCCGGCTACTCCAGGATTCTGCACGGGGATTGGCCACACAAAAGCACAGTGATGCTAGCACCCTTCCGCCAGCACCAAAACGACCCCCTTCTGGTTTCATCCTCTTCGTCGTGGACACCAGGAAAGCCGTCCTCAAGGAAAATCCAGGTGTGGAAGGCGCTATTTAGTGCATGCTTGCACAAGTATCTTGCGTAGAATGCACGCATATTCACAGTAAGTAAAAAGAAAAAAGAACTAGGCTGAGCTCAGCTGTGGCCTTCGAGACGTAAGGTTACCTTGCTATAATAGGCACTTCATGGTCTTTCTACGGTGCTGTGGGCTCAATGTTTCAATGGAGGCAAGAGGGAAAAGTCATCTGTGGGCTGTGCAATGTCAGTGCATGTTAAAGACACCAGAGGGTCTAAAGAGATCCAGTGCCCTCCACTGTAGCATTCTTCATAGCCCGAATGTCACTTCAGGATAGTGGACCCCACAATTTACGATATCACAGTTATATTTAATACCAGCTAACAAGAATGTGCATGATTCTAGGCCAACATTCGGAGATGTGCAGACATCACATCGGTCACATTTTCTTTTTTGATTCTATAGGTTAGCATCTCTCATAGCCCGAGTCGCTTTGGGATGTTAAACCCAACAAACCAAACCGATTCTATAGATTAGAATTTTATGTGATGCCTTGAGCTGCCCCAGTGAAGCACGAAGATCCTACTCAAAAGCTGGCCCTGATTACATGCAGGCAAGCGTTAGAAAGCTTGTGCTACAATCTTTAGCACATATTCTGTCCTAGGCATCTCTCAGACATAACAAGTAGGAGTGGGCAAACATTGGCAGCTTCAAATATATGTTACCGAGTTCATATTTAGTTAGGAAACCTGATATTGAACATATTCATTTGTAGTGGAATATTCGGCCATAATGTGATTATTACACTTGAAGGTTTCTTCCCCTAGTGGAGCTCAGTATGTTTCAATCACCAGTGTGGTGTGTGCATTATGGAATTCTAGCTTATTTCTTGAGAGCATCGTGCAAGTCATTTGCACTATGCGTAATAATTTGAACTTTCAGCATATGTGAAGTTCATAGAGTAGCTTTATTACAGTTTTTTGTGAGGTGAAAACAATGGAACGGCTTTTCACTTGATGATTTCAACATTGTCCATCTGTACACGTCTTGAGTTGCCATATTTTGTAGATTTGAAATCAGAAACAATTTTACAGATGCTCTTGCTCTTTCGGTTTTTCCTTCTGTAAATATAGTGGACAGCTCAGCTTATGCTAATCTTGAATTATTGTGCGTTAGCAAGTGTAGCCCTGATTTTGCCTAGTTTATCTTGACTCACGCCCACATTGTCATTTTAACCGTCATTGTTCGTTCGATCAAGCCCTGTACTCCACGTCGACCAGCCCAGAGGGACCCACCTGATACATGGCACGTGTCCCCAAGGAACGCAACACAACTTGTTCTGACACGCTGCTAAACTATATTACGTGAGAGGAAATGTGCACATGGTGCTTCCCCCACCTTTGACTCACGCCCACATTGTCATTTGAACCGTCATTGTTCGTTCGATCAAGCCCTGTACTCCACGTCGACCAGCCCAGAGACACCCACCTTATACATGGCACGTGTCCCCCAAGGAACGCAACACAACTTGTTCTGACACGCTGCTAAACTATATTACGTGAGAGGAAATGTGCACATGGTGCTTCCCCCACCTGACTGCAACCGTATTCCACGTCACTCTCACTTTGTACAATCCGGGAAGTCCAGTTTACTATCGGCTGCAGCTATTGTCACATGCGCACTCTGGTTGGCTTCACTGTGCAAAGTATTAGCGAATCGGTGCCTGTAGGGGGTTATTCTCCTCAAGTGAGTGGCGTATCTCCTCCTTGTCTCATTTTCATGGAGCAATGCAGCTGTTCTTCAAGGTCGCGAAGGGGTTGGACAGACAAGCAGACAGTGGCTCTTCGGCAGAGTGGAAGCCCTAGGGCTAATTCTTTGAAACAGTGATATGTGGCTTAGCACATTTTAACATTCGTAAGGTGCACATGGGCAGAGCGAGAGAGAAAAAAAAATATTATTGTGACACAACATTAAGTGTCGAAAATATCCTGGGCCAGAGTCACCAAAGCTAACTGGTCCGTCTGCTAGTCCAAAGTTGGCCAGGCCGATCATGGCTGGGGAGAATATGTGTAATGTGGCGATTGAATGATAATAAGACAGGAGAACAGGGAATATTCCTGCTAAGGATGGGGTTTAGAGCGATTTGGCTAAGCGGGAGGGTCAGAAATTATAGGGGAAGGAATGGGCAGGGATGAGAAGCTTAGTTAAGTGGATACATCGGAAAGGTCATAGTTGGGTGGCGATGAGAGATTTGTCAAGAGCATCAAGGGAGTGCAAAGCTTCTCTAATGTTCTCACAGGGGAGATTTAATTTCATGCTTATTATGGAGAGTTGTGTGCCACATGTAAAACCAGAAAAGGGAGTCCCAGGTGCGTAGTGTTAAAGTTAGCTGGTGAGGCAATACGCCACCTTGTTACCTGCGATGACTGCGTGAATATAAATCCACCATATTGTGACTGTTGGTAACAATGTTTAATGAGAGGCTTCAGTAAGTCACTTTTGAGTTAAGCATGCATGTTGCTCATATGAATTGCACATAGAGCTTGATTGAAATAAGTGTGTGTCATATACTCAAAGGGGTTTTGAAGGAAACAAGCCAACAGTCGGCGAGGCCAAGGAAAGCATTGGGGATTATGTTTTATGTCTTTTTTTTTAATTTTTACTTCGATAATCACAGAAATGAGTAATGTAATCTGCTTAGGGGAAAGATAATTAAACACAAAGTAGAAGAAAAAACAATGTGCCGATGGTGGGGACCGAACCCACGACCTCCGAATATCGCGTCCGGTGCTCTTCCAACTGAGCTACATCGGCCGCTGTCCCCCCTGCTACTTTCTTGGGTATTAATGTTGTCTGTATACGAAGCTTGAGAGTGTTCACCAGCGCCACCTTCAACCATAGTGGCGGACGTGGAACGTCCTGTGTTACCGCCAGCGTCACGTAGAACGTGATCAAGAGCGAGGGCGAAAGCTGTGCTAGAACCCTCTTACGCTACCTATGGCTTCAAGACTGCCAAAACCGAGACCCCCGTAAGCTACAAGCAGATAAATGAAGGGGAAATGAGGGTGCTCGTTATAATACATGAAGGAAACAAGCCAACAGTCGGCGAGGCCAAGGAAAGCATTGGGGATTATGTTTTATGTCTTTTTCTTTTTTCTTTTTTTTTTTACTTAGATAATCACAGAAATGAGTAATGTAATCTGCTATGGGAAGGATAATTAAACACAAAGTAAAAGAAAAAACAACGTGCCGATGGTGGGGACCGAACCCACGACCTCCGAATATCGCGTCCGGTGCTCTTCCAACTGAGCGATATCGGCCGCTGTCCCCCCTGCTGGCATTTGGGAGTGGTTCTGTGTACTGCTGATTGTCTGGAGGGTTTAGGGCCCAGGGTGCACGATCTGGCTGTGGCATGCATGTTACCTCACCAATCTGTTCTGCCACATTGTTCGCAATAGTCGTCTGTTCAATTTTCTCTTTTTTTTTTTTTTTTTTTTTTAGCAGTTGCTCTTTCCAAATGGCAGTTGTGATGGGAAGTATTTTTGCATTAGAATATGATTGTTCGAATGAACTTTAAGGCTATGGTATCAACAAATATAAGTTTATATTCTCAGTGATTAAGACAAAAAAAAAAGCATGAAGCCCTAGATTTCATTAATAAGCACCCTTCTCTCTTTCAGAAATCTTGATTTTTATAGCGTCATCATCATCATTTATTGAACCTATAAGGACCCTTTACAGGGTATTACATAAGGGAGGGGGAGGCGACATACATTATAAAACAGTACATGAGGAAAGTCAAAGATGTTAAAAAAAAATCTTCTAAAACAGATATATATATAAGCATACAATGAGAGTAAGGAGTACGAAGAATACAATTGGTAAAATCAAAAATTGCAATCAAGGAGAGCAAATGAATTAATCAAACTATGGGTGGGAAAATAAATTTTAGACAAATTTAATCTTCAAAGCCAGACAGTAACTATTCTTTGAATTTGACAGGGTCACTTCCCATGACAGTAGGATCTGGCAATCCATTCCATTCTATGTATTGCTGTTGGAAAAAATGATTTATTAAAAGCAGATGTTGATCCATGTAGGCGCTGTACACTGTAGAAACATATATACACTGTAGCCGTTGTGAAAATTGCCGTCCCAAGTTTCTAGCCAAGGCACAGGACAAGACAGAAAGAGAAGTTATTGAGGCTTTTTACATTCATCAAAGAAAAGACAAGTGCTTTAGCATGCTTTCTATAATCCTTTCTAGAGATGAACTCTCCTTTTTGGAAGGATAGTAGTTCTTTTCACCGTTTTTTTTTTTCTACGCATTTTTTATATCTCCCAATCTCCAATTTACTTCTTGCTAAGTTTTTAATGATTTTAGGTGCCTTTTACACGCTACCTTCCACCTTTTGAATTTTATGCTTTTATCTTTGACTTCTGTCTCATGTCTTCTTCGGTTTTTAAGCTCTTGTGGTTGCCCACTTTTATCATAATCTTGTCTTTGTCCATGCGACCTGCCTTTCGCCCATGTAATTTGCCATGATTCAACTGGTTCAACCCCGCCTCGTTTTTTCGCTTTTTTTTTTCTTTTTTTTCTTTTTTGGTTTTCTGATTTAGTGTGGTGGTTATCGCACATTCATGCAGGCCAAAGATTATAAAAGACTGCCTGGGTTGCTTTTCTGCTCATTAAAGTTGGAAGTTGCGCCTCTGTCCTTTTGTGTCTTTCTTCCTGTGGTATTTCTTCAGTGCTATAGAAATCAAGATCATGTACCAACTAACCTGTCAAAAAGTCCCTCTTTCAGACCTGTATCATGACTGCTGGGCAAACTAGCGGCGGACACACATCAAAGCCACTTGGTGGCTTTATGTATGTCTGCTGCTTGCAGGACCCCGTTTTGTTGTTTGTAAATGATGTGTGTGCTCTTGAATGCATTTTGTATAGCTTGTTCACTTTTCTAGTTTTGTTTTTTTGCTTTCTTTGTTTCAGTAGCTATGAGGGCAGAACATATAACGCTGAAGATAGAGTCATGTGCCCTGTCGACCAGAATTTGTGAATTAACAGAATTTTTTGTAATGTTAAAATTTGGCTCTCTTTGGAACCTTAACTGGAGGCTTAAATTTTGTCAAAACTAGTAAAAGTTCTTTCTGTGTGGCTTGTAATATTTTGAGTACCAGGGCAGTTCTAACAAAGGCGTGACGTTCTAAGAGCGTATCTTATTGCACAGTTCAAAAAAGTATATCCTCAAGTCTCTTGTCATAAGATCCTTGTAACGCATGTGTATGCACATGTTCAATGATTTCTGTTCCTGAAGTTGGCAGAGAACTCATTTTTGTACTGAATGGGAAACCGTACTATGAGGGCCATTTTAAGTTTGGAAATTAAATTTTTGGCTGAATTTAATATTGTAGTCCTCTTTCAGTTAATCAGCAT
Source organism: Amblyomma maculatum (assembly GCF_055883805.1). Classification (NCBI taxonomy): domain Eukaryota; kingdom Metazoa; phylum Arthropoda; class Arachnida; order Ixodida; family Ixodidae; genus Amblyomma; species Amblyomma maculatum. The sequence continues at coordinate 154,927,234 of NC_139344.1, read as the reverse complement.
AAAGATTTTACAGCTGCCAGGCATCGTGATAACGCATTTCATGCTGATATTACCATGTTAATCTGTCGTGTGAGTTGCACTGGTACAAGGTTGTCTGAGGTGTATGTCTATGTAACTAATCAATTTGGGTAAAATTTGGTGTGTAGAAATGGAATGCACATCTTACAAATCATATTTTTACATCTAAGAAAATCAGTGTTTAATCCTGTATATCTGATTTGAGTTTATTACTGACAAGGTGATATGTGTATTACAGCTAATGAACAATATCTGTGCAGCATTTGTCACTCCTTTTAAGTTTAGATAGCTGTATTACAGAGTTGCCAACATAGTACTTATGTAACAGCCATCACAGGTTTTCAGTCCTGAGGGAAGTCTGAGATCGGGCAACTTGGACTGCATGATGGGACTTTCTGTGAAATCTTCAGTTTCTTTTCTGCAGTGTCTTGAAACCTTATTTTTTAATGTCAGGCAATATGATACTTGCAATCAAAGATCCTATTTTGTTAGGGGAACTGTCAGTGGCTCTGAATAGCCAGGCTGCCAGGCTTGTCTGCAGCTGGCATAGGCCACTTGCAACAGGAAGTAGTAATGTAAAATGTGAAGGGCGATGTTTATTTGGTAGACACTTCTGGTCTTTTGACTCAGGCATTCCAGCTTATCTTGCACATGTTCTTCAGCAGTACCTTAGTGCCAGGGCAGTTTACCTCAAGGAAGCTAATGTCGTAGTTGTAAAAATGATGCAGTATATGTTAATGAAGCTGTTAAAATCGAGTTTTTACCTTATTTAATTGTTTTTTTTTTTTTTTCCATTTTACAGCACTTACACCCACTGAAGTCATTAAAACAGTCGCAGGAAAATGGAAAACAGCGGATGAAGTTACAAAGAATGTGAGTAATTTTAGACCACAGATGTTTATGTGGAGATGGCTGAGCTCTGTTTCTAACCACACTAATATTTCAATTTTTGTAGAAATATGCTGCCTTGGCTCGTGAACGCTTCGAACAATATGAGAAAAAAAAAGCTGCCTATACTTCAATGCTGACCGAGCAGCAGAAAGAGGCGCTTGCTGAAGTCAGCCTTGACAAGAAGTTGAAAGTCAGCAAAAGGAGGTTGAATGATGTGAGTATACAGATGTAACTGAGTGGCAACTGTTCCACTGGCAGGTTCATTTTGAAGAAGAAAATAGTGTGTTTTGTAATTGCACAGTGCTATAACTGAATTCTTTTTTTAGCATGTACGTTTCATGATGGTGACTTCTCTCTATGGTCACACTTGCCTTCAAATACACTCAGCATTCTTTGGTGCATAGAACAAGCAAGGACACTTTAATGCATAAAGTCCTTTTGTCATGGATGTGTTGATCCCTTCTGATGACAATTTTAGTCGAAGGAAAAAGGTAGAGCAATGTTTAAAAGGAAAGAATATGCATGTCTTTTTGTCATGGATGTGTTGATCCCTTCTGGTGACAATTTTAGCCGAAGGAAAAAGGTAGAGCATTTCTTTTTTTTTAATGTTAAGGGAAAGAATATGCATGTTCTGTGGTTAATTTCATCTCAAGAATGAACACCGCAGCTATCTGATGGAATTTTCACTGTTTAACATTGTCATGACCAAACAGCAATGCGTTTTGTTAAGTGTCCAGACATTTTTGTGGTAGACAAATATAGTTTTAATGAAGTATGGTTGTGTAAACATACCAAAAAACGTGACAGACACTTAAGCATAAGACTGCTGGTGTGAATGAATTCGAAAGCATTACAGCCCCGAGGGTGAAATGTTTCCGAGCGAGGTTTTCGACATGTATTAAAGGTCGTTCTGCTAGTATTGTATTTGGTGTCTGCACATGCATGCCTACATATTCTATGTAGACTGCCACGGTTCATGTGGCATCTGGAAACCGTATTTGGCAAAACTTTGGTTTGAAAGCATACAGTTTGAGGTACATATGTTATTGTTTTGAACCCCCGTTTAAGACTAGCCTCTGACTTCATCATCATCATCATCATCAGCCTGACTATACCCACTGCAGGGCGAAGGCCTCTCCCATATTTCTCCATTTAACCCGGTCCTGTGCTAGCTGCCTCCACTTGACCCCTGCGAACTTCTTAGCCTCATCCGCCCACCTAACTTTCTGCCGCCCCCTGCTACGCTTTCCTTCTCTTGGATTCCAGTTCGTTACCCTAAGCGACCGTCGGTTATCCTCTCTTCGCACTACATGTCCTGCCCATGCCCATTTCTTCTTCTTAATTTCCACTAGAATGTCAGTAACTTGAGTTATTTCTCTGACCCACTCTGCACGCTTCCTATCTCTTATTGTTACCCCTACCATTTTTCGTTCCATAGCCCTCTGAGTTATCCTCAACTTAAGTAGAACCCTCTTGGTTAGCCTCCACGTTTCAGCCCCATAGGTTAGCACAGGTAAGATGCAACTGTTGTATACTTTCCTCTTGAGCGATACCGGTAAGCTGCTAGTCATAATCTGCGAGTGCTTGCCAAGTGCGCTCCATCCCAATCTTATTCTTCTTGTTATTTCTTTTTCATGGTCTGGATCTGCGGTTACTACGTGTCCTAAGTAGACATATTCGCCTACTACTTCCAGTGCTTTGCTACCTAACGTAAACTGCTGTTCCTTCCCGAGGCTGTTGAACATTACCTTAGTCTTCTGCATATTGATTTTCAAGCCTACCTTTCTACTTTTCCTGTCTAGGTCATCAATCATTATTTGCAGTTCATCCCCCGATTTACTTAGCAAGGCAATGTCATCAGCAAATCGCAGATTACTGAGGTATTCTCCATATACCCTTATCCCTAACTGCTCCCATTCCAAGTCTCTGAATACTTCCTCTAAGCAAGCTGTGAATAGTACTGAGGAGATCGTGTCTCCTTGCCTAACACTTTTCTTTATGGAAATTTTGTTACTTTCTTTATGCAGAACTATGGTTACTGTGTAGCCACTATATATATATCTTCCAGCACTTTCACGTACGGCTCGTCTACCCCCTGATTTCGCAATGCCTGCATCACCGCCGAGGTTTCAACTGAGTCAAATGCTTTTTCGTAATCAATGAATGCTATGTGCAATCACCCGAAACGCTTTACGACTTACGGTTGCATCCTAATTTTGATACAAAAGTCATGAACACTGGCCCACGTAGAGGTAAATCATTGGCAAGTATATGCGATGAAAGACATGTATAGGATTTTCTCGGGCCATAGTGGCTTCAGTCGCAGGTGGATGTGGATGCATGCAGTGATGCATCAAGGATGGGGGTTTGCTGTATGCATCATGATAATGTCACCCTATTTTTCTTGCCATTGCTGGGCCATGCCGCCATGACTCGTCTAGCAGTGGTTGCCATGACCGTCTAGTAGGCACGAACAGGGCCGCCAGCTTTTGTCATTGTGGGACAAGTGATACTTTCATATTAAAAATCTATTTTAGAGCATAGTTATTACGTGCCCATTCCTGGCTTGAGCAGTGCCGCCATTAGCATAACAGGTGGCCAGCTACCCTGGGCCACCCTATCACTATTGGCACTCTAAAAATGCAGGGGCCAACACAGGTAAAGATAGCAAGAAATTTATTGTTGGAGTTTCTTCTAAAAAAAAAAAAAAAAGGAAAAGAAAAAAAAACCTGCAGTACTCTGCATGCATGGCCAGTGAGGGCAGAATGAGCGAGCGATCTGAAATGCGGTTAAAATACTGTTGTATAAATCATTTGTTTGAGAATTTAAACCACATATGCAATCACACACTTGATGCAAGTGGCCGGCATATATTTCGTGAAACAACGATGCCACGGTTGTGAGGGTGACTGAACGTTACTGGTAGTCTACATTCCCATTCTTGCCCCAATATAGACTCAAAAGGCTGCCTCGTCACAAAGGACGTTAATGTTTCACAGCAGCAGTTATTTTTATAGTGGTTCACTTCTTACAGCAGTTTCAGAAAAACACATACTAACTTAGTTACCTCTGCTCGCTTCCTCTTCACTGCTGCCCCTTGTTATAATGGCGGTTTAGCAGGTGGTGTGTGCAGGAAGATCATCGGCACAGCATCCGATTTCAACCACTGCCTGCTACCCATGAGGCCAATTCCTCTATCAGAAGCATCCTTTGTTGGTAGCAGTACCACATGAATGTTCTCTACAGGACCAGTTGGGGCACAATATAGCAAAAATCCTTATGTCACGGAGCTGTTAGTCCTTGGCAAGTCGGTGGTAAATCACTGTGTTGTTTTTCATTGAATAATTCGTGCATCCAACAACACAACACTAGCTACCACCATTGCTTCAAGGAATACTTTAAGTGTGACTTAAAACTACAAAACAGTGATTCCACGATCGATGCTGCTTGCTAGTAAGCTATCATCTGTGTCTGGGTGGTGCCAGGCTGTTTCCGAGTAGCACCACCGTCCCCCTGCCCTGTCAGGATAAGCTGCGAACAAAAGGCTATACCTGTGAATGCACACATATTTCTAGGAACAAGCCGCATGCAGTAGAACCACTGTATTGTCACCATCGTCTGCGCGACGCTCTTATTAGACTGACGTCATCGAGCACAGTGTTGGCCGTAAAGACTTTCTATTTGGCAGTGCGGGTGCCGAGTCCCTGGACACTGTCTATAAAATTACTTTGTGAGAAAACTAAAGCGTCCTCAACTATGCTGTTTGGCACACACAACCTTGACAAACCTGTGGAGTTGCCCTTTAAAAGTGAAGCTTAGGTGTCTCCTCAAATCCCCTTGCTCAGGTAAATATCCAGCAGAGTAACACATAAAGAAGAGAGAAAAAAAAAAGAACAAATGGATTCAAACTACTGCTTTTCGTGTTATACATTGTGTCACAGAACTGGCAAGAAACAGTGTGTTTAATTGCAATCTTTTTCTTTTTTTTCATAAAATTTCACTGATTTGCTGCTAGCTTTCACTGATTCACTGGAAGCACAGTGGGACTGTGTTGTTAATAGAATGGATGCGTGCTGCCCGCTTACGCCGCTGGCAGTGAAAACGCCAGGTTTTCTGCGGCCTAAAGAGCTGCACTCAAATTTCGTATTACTGAGTAACATAATCGTTGGTGTACCTTTTTATTACCAAAAATAATATACACTGGAGAAGCAGTACCATGCACGATTTACGGCAGACGACTGCTCAGACTCGTTTAAATATGGCTCCAAAAGCTGTGTTCCTGGTATTTAAAAATGACAGATGGGAGTGCCTGTTTGCTTGTTTTTCTTTCTTTTGTGTGTGTGTGTGTGTGTGTGTGTGTGTGTGTGTGTGTGTGTGTGTGTGTGTGTGTGTGTGTGTGTGTGTGTGTGTGTGTGTGTGTGTGTGTGTGTGTGTGTGTGTGTGTGTGTGTGTGTGTGTGTGTGTGTGTGTGTGTGTGTGTGTAAATTTTACTTTAAAATTCAGTTAAGGTGTGTAAATTCAGGTAAGGTGCAGCAGCGATAACGTAGCGGTAGAACATCCGCCTCATATGCAAGAGGACCGGGGCTCGAAAAATCCCGGTGCTGCGCAATTCTCCACCAGATAAGAAAAAAAAAATCCGTGTGTCGATGGAATTTAAAACAGGTTTGGGGTGCGACCTTCTGCCAGTAAACACCTCCGGCAATGCACTCCCTCACCAGAACAGGAGTTGGCCACTGTGGTGCAGTAGTTGGCCGCAGCCTCCCATGACTAGTCCTATAAATTCCCGGTCCTCAGTCACCAGCGGCTGCGAGGAACTGACCACGGTGGCGGTCAGACCTGTGACGCAGCAGAGGGTGCCAAGAATTCCCGGCTCTTCTAGACAGGCCGCCATCGGAAACTGATCCTGGCAACGTTTAACGCTAGAACCCTAGCCATTGAAGCTAGTTTAGCAGTGCTGTTAGAGGAACTAGAGGGTATGAAATGGGATGTCAGAGGGCTTAGTGAGGTTAGAAGGCCGAATGAGGCATATACTGTACTAAAGGATGGGCATGTAATGTGTTAACGAGGTTTACCGGAAAGGCGAGAACTAGGAGTAGGTTTTCTTGTCAATAAGTATATAGCTGGTAATATAAATTAATTCTATAGCATTAATGAGAGGGTGGCAGGCATCGTAATTAGGCTTAATAAGCAGTACTATGAACTGAAGGTTGTACAGGTCTATGCACCTACATGTAGTCATGATGACCAGGCAGTTGAAAGCTTCTACAAAGATGTAGAATCGGTAATGTGGAAAGTAAAGACGCAGTATACTGTACTAATGTGTTACTTCGATGCCAAGGTAGGGAAAACCCAGGCAGGAGACCAAGCAGTGGGTGACTATGGCATTGGTTCTCAAAATACCAGGGGGGAGTTACTAGTTGAGTTTGCAGAGCGCAATAACTTAAGAATTATGAATACCTTCTTCAGCAAACGGAAGAACCGGAAATGGACATGGAAAAATCCTAACGGGGCGACTAAAAATTAAATAGACTTCATACTATGTTCAAACCCTGCCATTATGCAAGATGTAGAGGTAATTGGGAAAGTGCAATGCAGTCAACACAGGATGGTAAGGTCTCAAATTAGTCTAAATCTGAAGAAGGAATGAAACAGATTAGTAAAAAAGAAGTCCAGTGAATTAGCAATGAGGGGGAGGGCAGAAGAGCTCAGGATCTCGCTAGGGAATGGATATTCAGCTCTAACCTAGAATGACGACATTAGCCTAGAAGCAGTAAACAATAATTTCAGAGATATCATTACTGAGTACGGTGTAGAAGTAGGCAGTAGGATAGGTAGAGAGGATACCGGTAAGCTGTCTAAGGAAACAAAAGATTTGATTAAGAAACACCAGAGTATGAAAGCTTCCAATCCAGCAGACCAGATAAAATTGGCAGAGATATCAAAGCTAATCATTAAGCGCAAAGTGGCCGATATAAGGAAGTATAACATGGAGAAAATTGAGCATGCTGTAAAGAACGGGCGAAGCTTTAAAGCGATGAAGAAGAAATTGGGCATAGGCAAAAATCAGATGTATGCGCTAAGGGACAAGGCAGGCAACGTCATCACGAATATAGACAAGATAGTCAAAGTAACCGAGGAGTTCTATACTCATCTCTATAGTAGGCAAAATAGTCAGGACAGTAATGAGATTGGCAGTAGGGAAAAACAGACGTTCTGCCAGTGGTGAAGGACGAGGTTAAGAAAGCAATAGAAACTATGAAAAGGGGGAAAGCAGCTGGAGAGGATCGGGTAACTATAGATTTGTTGAAGGGCGGGGGGGATATCGTGCTAGAAAAACTGGCCACCCTGTATACGCAGTGCCTGGTGTCATCGATAATACCGGAACAATGTAAGAATGCAAACATTATCTTAATTCTTAGGAAAGGGGATGCTAAGGACCTGAAAAATTACAGTCCAATTAGCTTACTGTTTGTTACGTATAAGGTATTTACTAAGGTAATCGCTAATAGAATCGGGACAACCTTAGACTGCAATCAAGCAAAGGATCAAGCAGGTTTTCGGAAACGGTGCTCTACTATCGATCATATCCATACCATCAACCAGGTGATAGAAAAGTGCTCGGAATATAGCCAGCCCTTATACATAGCATTCATCGATTACGAAAAAGCATTTGACTCAGTAGAAACCGCGGCGGTGATGCAGGCATTGAGAAATCAGGGTTTAGACGAGCCATACATGAAAGTGCATGAAGATATGCAGGGTGTTAGAGGGAAGAAAAATTAATTTTAAAAAATAGTAACATACAAACAATATTTGCAGGAACACACCCTCTGCATAACTTGCTGCAACATGTCTGTAATTGTGAGTGTAATTAACAAAATTTCATTTACTTTTAAATTGTCGTAGTTGGATGGTTAATTCCAATGGGAAGTTTGATGGCGTAGATGAGGCGATGCCAAATTAGTTTTTGAAACAAAGAAAAACTCATTTTCTGGAGCCATGCAGCTGGATGAAATCTGGCGTTTTTTTCCACGTGCAACCAAAATTTAGTGTACGAGGAGCGCCGGAAGTATGGCGCAAGCGCAATGTCCGCTGGTGATGTGTCGTAATAAATGCAGCGCTCAATTCGAAACGCGTGTGCTAATTTCTCTGGCTAGGGAGCCTAAGCGCTCGAGCTTAGATCGCATCCGGCGTTATAGCCTACTTCGCCGCTCGGCGTGAGGAAAGGATAGTCATTGTAGGCCGCAAGGACATCCGTTCTGAGAGCCTCGATGGGCTGAGCCACAGTTTTATTTTTGTATTCGCCACTTCTGTTATGGCTGCCCGGCGAGCTCGATTTGAGTTGTCATGATGCATTCATTTACTCATTGGTTTTAGGCTTCAGCATGAAAGAGCCCCGCTGCATTTTTTTCCTTCGACCTTGCAATTCCCGGACGGAACCTTTCCCAACCAAAGCATTAGGCATGGGAGAAAAACAACCTGACCTTCTAGGTCACCCAATTTCGCCTCATTGAATGCCTTCCCCAGCGGATATGTTAAGAAGAAAATTTTCAGACTTGACAGAAATAACGCAATGCATGCCAATATACCAGCACCGTTTCATGTTCAACAGCAATCTGCACACTGTCACAGAAGTGTGGTGCGTTCCTTTCACAAAACTAGCGAGAAAATCAAAAAGATAAAAAAAGCTCCCTCCGGAAGTAATCTAACTGGCACAGCGCCAGGCCAACGTTTATCAAGGCTCTCAAAATCGGCGTTCCTATAGCTGACGATGGCTATCCTTTCTTTTACATCGAGCAACAAAGCAGACGATAATGCTGGACGCGGTCTAAGCTAAGCTGCGAGGCTCCCTAGCCGGGGAAATTAGCACACGCATTTTGAATTGGTCGCTGCATTGATTACAACACGTCATAAGCGGATGTTGCGCTTCCGCCACGCTTCCGGCACTTCTCGTGCGCTCAGTTTCGGTTGCGTGCGGAAAAAAGCGTCGGATTTCCTCGCGCTGCAGGGCTCTAGAAAATGAGATTTGGCATCGTCTCATTCACAGCATCAAACTGCCCATTGAAACTAACAGCCCAACTATGGTAATTAAAAAGTTAATTAGTGGTTCTTGTTAACTACATGAATAATTAGAGAAGTTTTGCAGAATATTATGTGGGCCAGGGCAGGGAGTGTGTTCCCGGAAATATTACCTTTGTATTGTGTATCGATTATTTTTTTTTAATTTACCTAAAGTCTTCCCTGTAACTCCCTGTATATATAGTGGCTGCACAGCAACCATAGTTCTGCATAAAGAAAGTAACAAAATTCCTATAAAGAAAGGTGTTAGGCAGAGACACAATCTCTTCAGTACTATTCACAGCTTGCTTAGAGGAAGTATTCAGAGATTTAGAACGGGAGCAGTTAGAGATAAGGGTAGATAGAGAATACCTCAGTAATCTGCGATTTGCTATTGACGTTGCCTTGCTAAGCAGCTCAGGAGATAAACTGCAAAGAATGATTGGTGACCTAGACAAGAAAAGTAGAAAAGTAGGATTGAAAATCAATATGCAGAAAACTAAGGTAATGTTCAACAGCCTCGGGAAGGAACAGCAGTTTACATTAAGTAGCGAAGCACTGGAAGTAGTAGGCGAATATGTCTACTTAGGATAAGCAGTAACCGCAGATCTGGACCATGAAAAGGAAATAACGAAGAATAAGACTGGGATGGAGCGCATTTGGCAAGCACTCGCAGATTATCACTAGCAGCTTACCAATATCGCTCAAGAGAAAAGTATACAACAGCTGCATCTTACCTGTACTCACCTATGGGGCTGAAACATGGAGGCTAAAGAAGAGGGTTCTACTTAAGTTTAGGACAACGCAGAGTACTATGGAATGAAAAATGGTAGGGGTAACATTAAGAGATAAGAAGCGTGCAGAGCGGGTCAGAGAAATAACTCAAGTTACTGACATTCTAGTGGAAATCAAGAGGAAGAAATGGGCATGGGCAGGACATGTAGTGCAAAGAGAGGATAACCGATGGTCGCTTAGGGAGTAACAAACTGAATTCCAAGGGAAGGAAAGCGTAGCAGGGGGCGGCAGAAAGTTAGGTGGGCGGATGAGGTTAAGAAGTTTGCGGGGGTCAAGTGGATGTAGCTAGCACAGGACCAGGTTAATTGGAAAAATATGGGAGAGGCCTTCACCCTACAGTAGGTATAGTCAGGCCGATGATGATGGTGGTGTGTAATATATACTCATTTTTTGGCAGTTTTATTTAATTTAACGGCAAATTGTCCCAGTTGTGGCCCTTTTGTAGCACATTATTCCTTTTGTTTTCTTTTTGTATTGTTTCCCCAGCTTTTTGTCTCTTAAAATTAATTCCTCCATATTATTGTGCTTCATCTTCGTAGGAGCAGTTGCGGAGCAGATGGGGATGAGAAGAGGCAGAAGTCGATTTGTGATAGCAAAAAAAAAAAAAAAAAAAAAAAGAAAAAAAAAAAGGAGTGAGAAATAAGTAATGTAGTGTGTGTGGCTTGTGGTATATCATAATGGTATGGGTACAGCAGAAGCCTCAGTAAGAGCATCTTGATGCAGTGGTTTTTATGGTGCAAAGCAAAGACAAAAATGTGAGACACACACATAAGTGCTATTGTCTGCTTTATAAAGCCCCTACACCAAGATGTTTTAATCAGTAGTAAGAGCAGTTGTAGTGGCCTAGTCTTTCAAAAACAGCCACCCAACTGCTGTTATAGAATCAGTTAAGCCACTTTTCAGGTTGCATTGTCGCCAGGCTTTCTGTGTCGGTGTCTTCGTGGTAGGACAGAACAGTAGTGAGTCACTGAACCAATTGTCTGGCGGTACTGCTCCAAAACATCAGTTTGGCCTGACACCATCCAAGTTGCCTCTTATGATGCTGTCACGCATACACGAAAGATTCAGCACCGTGCTTTGGGTGCTGTTATTTTTTATCATCTTAATTAACAGTGCTGTTGGGGTATATGGAGGGCATGCTTCAGTTCTGCAAAATTGAATGGTTTAGAAGCTATTTTCAGTATTTCAATTAATTTTGAAATTAGTGCTATGTACAATATTGTGGTGACCGCCAATGTTCACTACACAGTTAAGGCAGAATGAATGAATGAATGAATGAATGAATGAATGAATGCAAAACATTTATTAGTTGAAGTAGTTGTTGGAGCTGTTGCAGGTGGGACCCATAATCTAGGGCCCCACTGGCATCTGCAGACCTTTTTTGGCAATAGTGAGCAGCATCTCCTGGTCTTCCGGAATGACTAGCTTGCTTCATCTCCCACTGCTCCAAGTCCATATCAGACTGTGGTTATGTTTGTGTAGACATGTCCATGTGGTATGGTAGATGAAAATAGGGGTGTTGCTACACCAAGGAGATGCAGATATATTTAGTGTTTGGTGGAAGGTCCGAACTTGCCACAGATAGGCTTGTAGGGTGAGGGGTATATGCACCTGTTGAGACAGAAATTTTTTAGGTGTGTGGCATAGTGAGTGGTTAAGAGGTAGAGCTTACGATAAGGAGGCCAGAGAGGTATAAGACACTACAGTAGAAGAAAGATCCTAGGTGGTGTTGGATTTTTAAATTTTTAAATATTTGGTTCATTGCTGAAACACCCTGTATGATCTTTGTTTATGCCTTTAGCTAAAGGAAATTTTGCTAGAAAAGCTTGATGTAAGCAAGGACTATTCTTATCACTCTTATCCAAATTACCTTGAGCGTTTGCTTCTTTTAATGCGAAAGCACTTCTTTGCATCCAAAGTCGAGTAGTCGAGTGTGGGGTGTCAACTTCGAAGGGACCTTGTCAGCTTAACATAACTGTGAAATGAAAGAAAAAAAAAGAAGAAAAATGCAGTGGAAGCGCCCTCTAACCTAGGCATTTCTCATGGAAAGTATATGGAACCTCATAGCTATCGCCACAGCTGATCATGCTGCATGTTTTATGGCCTCTCTCTCGTGCTGTGCATTGCATTTTCATCAGCTTCCACGTGTGCACAGTGAATCCAAACACACCACAATCGCATTGCCTTCTCAAGGTGCATTAAATGTTAGAGATGGTTTGATTATTGGACTTGGCCAACATTCAAAATTGGGTGGCGAACTCCCAGAAATGACTGCACATTTTGAAAATTGAGGACGTTCAAAACTGACTTGGCCCACACCTGATATTTAGGTGGACCACCACCAAAATTTGGTAGAAAAATTTTTAAGTATGGATAGACAGTCGAGATTTCGGCGCTTTCACATAATACTATGTTGGTTGATGAAGTCAAGCTGTTGGTCATTTTTTTATGCAATGCTTCAACATATAGTACTTTGTACCAGTTGGCTGATGCAAAGCTCTGTCTTGGACTTATTTTTTATTTAATTTTTTTCTAGAAATTAAAAGAGCTGGACAGACCCAAAGGGGCCAGGTCAGCTTACGTACTGTTCGCCACCGAAATGAGGAAGAAGCTGCAAGATAAACCTGCTAAGGTGTGTTTTTGTTCTTTATACACTCAGTGCCATTGCTGGCTTCTAAGCAATTTTACTGCAATGAGAGTGCATGCAAAAATCATTTTTGTCTTATGAAAAGAAGACACCTAAACTTTATGAGGGGATCTGACTTTTGTGACTCCATAGTTGCAGTGCTGCTCGTTAATGAAAGAGGGAGTGCTTTCTGATGCCTCCTCTTTCAGTTAACGTTAGGGGAATGTGAACATGGAAATTTTTGAATACGAATTGATTATGAGCATAGGAGAAAAATTCTTGTAAATATCGAATCAGTGAAAAGGGGAAAGGAAAAATTTTTAAAATTGCGAACATTATTCATTTTGTTCATTTCAAAATTATATGTGGCATTTGCAAATAAAATTAAACGAATTTCATAAAAATGTAGACCCTACTGAAAAATTTAGCATGAATTTTATACAGAATTCCATTTAACCAGTTTCTGTACTGAGAGGATCTGAATGAAAGCTGGTGGAGCTGTCATATCACTGCTGAATACAATAAACTAATTAATTTGGCCTTTAAAGAACCAGGAAAAACGTCTGAAGAACCGAAAGCTCACATTATCGAATGGGCCTGAAGAAATTGTATAAAACTGCATTTCAGTAATTTTATCTGATCAACATCTTCATGATGGTTGTCTACATTTGAGATGAAATCGAAACGAGAATGAAATTTTTTGCTCAGTTTTCTCGAGGGCTTCGCTTTTCACACTGTTGGGAAGGCCCTCTTCACAAAAGGACCCCAATATCGTTTTGAAGATGCTTCACTGCACAGTTTCATGCAGTAAAAGTATAGCAGTGAGGTGAAACTGCGGTGAACTTGGTAATTTTCACATATTCGGAAAATTGGAATACTGGTTTTTCGAATGCGAATTGAATAACAAACATATTCAATTCGAAATTTCTAATATTCACACAACTCTAGGTAACATGTGTCAACAGGCCTAACAAAGTTCTACAGGGTCTTGAATATTTGGGGGCTGGGATTTAAAAAACTCCTATGCAAAATCTGCTGCCCCATTCGAGCTGAAATAACGTTCACAAAGTAGCAAAATATAGTCTACGTTATCTGATAAATGATTCAGCATCGGTACTTGCCTAGATTTCCCGAAATCGAGAAAAGCCTGCTCTCGGTGGCATGCACAATTTTCGCAGAAGAAAGTCGAAAAGCTATTTTGACATGATACGTCATCTCTCGAGCATTGAGACAAGCTCCATCCCGGCCGTTGGCGCGCTTGCCTCGCTGCCCGACAGATTACGCACCATGTCAAAATAGCTTTTCGACTCTCTTCTGCAAAAATTGTGTACGCCGCCGAGAGCAGTTTTTTCTCGATTTCGAAAAATCTAGGCAAGTACCGATGTTGAATCACTTATCAGATAACGTAGACGATATTTTGCTACTTTGTGAACGTTATTTCAGCTCGAATGGGGTAGCAGATTTTGCATAGGAATTTTTAAAATCACAGCCCCCAAATATTCAAGACCCTGTACTTGAATGCTATTCATTACACTGGTGAAAATGCAAGAACTTGCAAGTAGCTTGGCTGGAATTTGCTCTGTTGTGATATTGTAGCAGTGTTTAGTCATGCCTCTCATCAAAAGTCATAGTGAAAGTGCTGCTATAGGAGAGTGCTGCCAGTTTTTGTTAATATTGGTGTTTTGTTTAAAGTGGTCAGTAATTTTTTAAAACTAGCTTTTTGAATTGGAAGAGCACTTTCTTCTTTCTTTGCATGGTATTGTTAGCGGTGTAGTGCTGCAAAATGCCGATAAGCAGTCAACTTTATAACTATTAACTGATAGACTCCTTCTTTATAGTGGAACTTGTAGCTTACCGTAAGCAGTATCCACATCAGTTTTTAGAATTTAAAAGCGCCATTCCCATTTCCGCGGCAGTGCAAGTCATTTAGAGCACACATGTGGCCCCTAAAGTTGCTTGTGCTGCAGGGGAGATGAGAATGGCACTTGAAAATAATTCCTCTGTTAGCTCTGCACTCCAGGTGCTGCATGGGAATGTAGAAGTTATGGCGCCATTTGCATTACAGCCCAAGCTGCCGCTTATTTGTTTTTTTACCTCTTTTGTTTTATTTCATCTGTAGTGCATCAGTCTGCACCCCTTTTATAACAAAATCTGGTATCACTCCACCAGTGGCATTGCTGAAGCTAGAATTTTGGAAAAAATGCCTAGAAACCATACGCCATTTCTTCTGCAAAAACTGGATTTGCTCCTACAACTTGCAATTTCTTCTGCTACAAATCTTGCTACAAGAAGCATGTTGTCAGTTCCACCAGAGTTCTATTATACTCACTGGTCATGAAGCCCCATTGTAACTTTATAGGGTAGATTTGTGTGCTGCTAGCAGCAGCTGTGGCGCCGCACTGGTGGCATTGTGCACAAGGCAGTGAAGGCAGCTGTCATTGTCAGTACAAAGTATCATGACGATTTAGTGCGCACACTGAGGCAGGCTTCAAATTCTACCTGGTGTGGTATGCCTGAAGCTGGAGAAGTCATGTGCCTGCTGCATGCATGGGTGTCACTCCGAATACAGGGGTAGTCAAGAAAAAGTGTCAGTGTTCTGCCTGCCTAGTGACAATGCACAGATGGGAAACGTGGAAGTGCACCACACCAACGTGTAAAAGTGATGTGAAAATTGCACTCTGAGCAGCCGGGCTTGATGTTCAGCTTATTTTTTGCCAGTTAGTGCACCATATGTGCTACCTTGAACGATATGCAGCCGGGCACCCCACCCCGGCTGCCTGTGTAGTGTCACGTGCATGTTCAATCTGCGACAGGGTTCTACGTGCATGAGGCTATGTATGGGCACCGTGCAGAAACACAGGGGCAGCACTCGCGGCGAACAGGCAGCGCCACGAGTGAGCACCGGAGGATTTTCGTAGTGCGCGCCCTGCCCAGCTTGAAAAAGGCAGTCTACGCAGCAAAATGATGGCAGTTTCAGCCAGCTGGAGTGACATAGCAAAGCACAAACAATGCAGGTGCCACACGACACAAGATGGAGAAACAGGGACGAGCCCTGGCCGCCCGCTGAGCGTTTATTTCTAGGCTGGAAACACGAGAAACAGAAGACAGGAGAAGCGCGCACAGTTGGAAAAGGCCGAGCAAAAAAACGAAGGGAGTGGGGGGTAGGGGGCGTAAAAAACACGATAAAAATGTTTAAAAATACAAAAAACATTTGTGGCGAGCACCCCTCCTCCCAAGTGGTACAGCTTCACAAAGGCCAGCCTCGAATGCCCCAAGCTGAGCTGGCTGAGAAAAAAAAGAAAAGAAATAAAGCTTCGGGGAATCGAGCGGCCGAGAAGGATGGAACGAGTATAGGAGAAGGATAGGAATGAATGAAGCTGGAGCCAAAAAGGAGAAAAAAGCCTTAAAAAAAAAAAATGCGACAAGCCTGAAAACTCCAGAACGCGATTACCAGGGCCTGAAAATGCCACAGGCACTTACATTATGCAGACGGCTTTTGAAGAGCTTTAGCTGTTTTTCTGGTGAGGTGGTTGCCACTTTTCTCGACGATGAAGGAAATGACGGCAGATGGCACGTGGTCGCTGATACAGCGACACAGCTATGAGAATGTAAACTCTCTTACAGCACAGCACAGCAAGCGATCTACGGTTTTAATACACGTGCATGTCTTCCTCTCAATCACATGTCAGAATTGTAGAATGCCTAACTTTCTCATTCATTGAAAGAATGTCCTGCCTCAAATCCCGACTTGAATGCTAGTTTTCTTTCTTTCATATATTTTTTTTTTAACGATCCTTTTTGCCTCTTTAATGGTACTTTCAAGTCCTCTGCCACAAAATTCAGTTTTGACAAGGGAATGGTAACAGGTGGCAGCCAGCCGCTCGACCACTTGTTTGGAGCAGGATCAGTTCAGTTCAGTTCAGTTGAGTCGTTCAGTCATGTTCGACTCTTCGTGACCCTATGGACCATATCACGCCAAGCTTTCCGGTCTCTCACTATCTTCCTAACATCACAAAACTTGATCTGCAGCGCCTCGAGAATGCCATCCAACCATCGCGTTCGCTGCCTACCCCTTCTCCAGTAACCCTCAACCTTTCCCAACATCAAATCTTTCTCCAGCGACTCCTCTCGTCTCATCAGATGACCAAAGTAGCTGAGCTTTAACTTTAGAATTTGACCCTCCAATGAGCAGTCAGAGTTTATGGTCGACAATATCGACTGATTTGATCTGGTCATCCAAGGAACTCTCAAGATTCTCCGCCAGCACCACAATTCAAAGGCGTCAATTTTTCGGCGGTCAGCCTTCTTTACAGTCCAACTCTCGCATCCATACATCACAACTGGAAAGACCATAGCACGAGTTATACGGATCTTGGTTGGCAGACTAATGTCTCTGCTCTTTACTAGGTGGTCAAGGCTAACCATTGCTCTCTTTCCCAGAAGCAGGCGTCTCCTAATTTCATGGCTGCAGTCTTCTTCCGGGGTAATCTTGGAGCCCAAGAGCAGGATAGCATGTAATGAATACAAGATCTGTTAAGAGCATCCATAAATAAGTAAAAAAATATATATATATTCATTTTTTACTTACTTTTTTAATATAGTCTCGATTAAGCAGTATGGCATGAGATACAGCTCATTATTCGAGGTTCAACAGCTCAGTAGAAATCAAAATGTCGTCAACACACAACTAAAATGAATAAAACATATGGAATGGCAGACAGAATCACATCTACAGAGGGTGAAGCGGACAGCTGGTACTTCGACATCAGATAGGGAAGCTTTTTTTTTTTTGCATATTTTCATTTGGCTTGCATTACATTCCAGGAAGGCAAGGTGCTCATCTACGTAAAAGTTTACAGTTAAAAGTGCAGACTTTAGTAGAGGGGGTGAAAAAGGAAAGGATGGCAAGTTAAAAAAAAAAAAGCTTAAAGCTAGCGGACGGACAAAGAAAACCGCACAAGAGGAGAAAGAAAGTAGCGGCATAAGCGGGGGAAAAAAAAAAAAAAAGGAACGAGCTGAGTGGAGGAAAAAATAATGAAAGCAAGCAAGCAAGCAAAAAAAACGTTGCCAAGCCAAATTTACGAAGCTGGGTGCAAGACATAGTAAATGCGCAATTAAAATGCTCCTTTCTGATTGGTTACTCTCTGCATTGTACTGGTGTTTATGTAAGCTATCGTAGACAGGGAAATATAGACCACAGGACAGCTTAAATAAAAATTATGCAATGATCAACTGCATCCACGAGCGCTGCCCACTGGGCGCGCACGGCGGACCCAGTAGACGTGCGTTCCACTTGTTGGGCACGCCAATTGGCACCATGCAGATAGTGCTGATGCCTATGATTTGCCCAATTTCTTTTTATATATATATATATATATATATATATATATATATATATATACATGTATATATATATATATATATACATGTATATATATATATACATGTATATATATATATACTTATTTTAATTTTTTTTTGCGGGTTGAGAAAGGATACTAATGCAGGTGAAGGTAGTGTGTCCTCTTTCGGGAAACATGCTTCACGGAAAATCTGGGCGCGGCAAACCCGGGCATGATTGCCAGCTCACTGCTCGTTGAACGGCAGCAATCCAAACTTAGCGTCACTTCGCTTCGTAAAGCTTATTCGGGGACTTGTAAAATATTTTATCAGGCCAGTGAAAATGTGTGCAGCAGCAGCAACCCAGGGACTGCAACCTAGCAATTCATTTGTGACTATAGAATGCCGTGAATGGAAGGAATGAACGACGAACGCGCTCCACGCACAGCAGATCCACCGCGTCTTCGCTGCACGGCCGGGCGCATGGGTACAAAAATCTTGCTGCCGCGAGGGGAGCGTGGGTTGCGCCGCGAGTTACTCCTGCACGGTGCCCATATACAGCCTATATTTATCTTGTGTCAATGATTGCAGTTTCTGCTCACGTACAGTACTTTTTTAAGCAGTCCCTGGTTTCTAACTTGCGAGCAACGCGATTTTGTTTGCATTTTGTATTTTGGAAATTGTGCCCGAAGCTCTCCCTGCCATTCCTTGCTATTGCTCCCCTTTATGCTTCTCCTCGTCAGCCTGTCCTTGTCCCTTCTATTTCCACCGGCCACCTGATTTCCCTAACCAGGTGCCTATGCAAGCTTTTTGAAAAAATTACAAATCGTCGCCTGCTTCATTTCCTTGAATACAATGGCCTTCTTGACCAACACCAACCTGGAAATAGGGCTTGGTGGACAACAGCTGATCAGGTCATTGCATTTGAGTCTTATGCAAGGGATGCTTTTGTACACAAGCAACATTGTAAACAATCTGTCTTTTTCAACCTAGAAAAGGCTAGTATTATCCGTGACCTCCTCTCTCTCTTTCTTTCTCAGCATTACAGGGAACATGCTGAAAACTATCAAAAGCTGTTTGTCTGATCGTACTTTCAAAGTTTGTGTTGGCAATTCATACTCAAAGCAGTACATACAGGAGAACATACCTTGAGGTGTTTCTCAAGAAGGTGTTCTCAGTTGCACACTCTTCATGGTCAGAATGAACTCTATAAAAAGCTTGTTGCCAAAAACCACTTCTTACTTTGTATACGTTTATGGTGTCCAGATTAGCTTGAAATCTTGCAGTTTGGCCATCTGTGAACGACAGGTTCAACTAGATGTGAACAAACAGTCTAGCTGGGCTGATGATAACTGATTTAAATCGAACTCCGAAAAGAGTATCTGCAGACTTTTCTCTAAGCTTCGTGGCATCAGACCTGACCCCAACATTACACTCAATGATCAGAGCTTTACCGCTGAAAAGCAACACAAATTTCTTGGCATAGTAATTGGTGAAAAACTCTCCTTCATTGCACATATAAAACATTTGCGACTAAGATGTCTGAAAGCAATGAACCTGCTAAAAATCCTGTCTCATCAGTCATGGGGCGCGGACCATAATTGCCTCAAGAGCCTTTTAAAAAGTGCATTTCTGTCACATATTGATTATGGCTCGGTAGTCTACGAGTCAGCGTCAAGCTCTGCTTTTAAAATGCTCGACCCAGTGCACCACCTCAGCCTTCGTCTTGCCATAGGCGCTTTTCAAACTAGCCAAATGCTAGCCTCTATGTCGAGGCAGACCGATAGTCACTGCATCGAAGAAGAGAATTTATCGGTATAACTTATACCTCAACGGTGCTGTGCCAACTAGAGCATTCTTGCCGTCGGCTTCTACTTGACACACCTAGCGCACAACTGTTCTCGAGAAAACCATCACTAACACCGCTATACCCGATCAGAGTATCCACGCATATTGAACATCTGGACATCCCTGTTGCCAGTCTTCATACAATATTCATAAATGACTTAATTCCTCCTTGGGAAGTGTGCGCTGTTAACTGTGACCTATCGTTCCTTGAAATGGGGAAACATGTGTCCTGTATTACAATACCGCAGCACTTCATGTTACTTCAGGCAAAGTACATGTGCAATGAGGGCTATACTGATACTTCAAAATCTACTCGTCTCTTGTGCAGCACATGAACCACAGTTTTCACAATCGAAAACATTGAACAGACATACAAGTATATTCACTGCTGAATGTCATGATATTCTGTTAGCTGTGAGAGACATCGTAGAAAAGAAAATATTGTCAGGCTTGTGAACAGAAGAGAACAAAGTGCAAAAAGAGGCTCTCCGGGATAGAAGTGGAAGAAGAGGAAGCTCACCATCTGTTGGCTAGCACATCAGGCTAAGGTGCAGAACCATTCTGCAAATAAACCTTAACAGTGTGGTGGAAGGTGCTGAAAGATCACCACGGATACCTCTCTACCTCGTTCGAGCCGACGACTCGCTGGGCTCCCCCCTTTGACACCCACAATGATTCAAGACGGCGATGCACGGCAGCCAGGTCCAGCGGCACCCGCATGGCAGCATTACTGTGAGCCGCGGACCTTTTCTGGCAAGGCTGGCGAAGACGTGGACGACTGGCTCACCAATTACCAGCGGGTGAGCAAGTACAATCGCTGGGATGCCACTGTAATGCTGGCAAATGTTGTTTTTTTCTTGGACTCCACAGCCCTGACATGGTTTGAGAACCATGAAGCGTCCTTAACGAGCTGGGAGCGTTTTGAAGAGGAGATTCGGAATTGTTTCGGGGATACCACGGCAAAACGGAAATGCGCTGAGCAGACGTTATTCCAGCGAGCCCAAGGGCCTGGTGAAACATGCACAATGTACATAGAAGAGGTCCTAAAACTCTGCAAAGCGGTGGATCCGAGCATGTCCGACGAAGACAGAGTTGGCCACCTCTTAAAGGGCATCGCGGTGGACGTATACAACTTTTTAATTACAAAAGAAAACTTGGATTCTCCCACGGCCGTGATCAAGCACTGTCGTACGTTCGAAACTTTAAAGCTGCGTCGCATAACCCCGAAATTCGGCCGTCTGCCTAACGTGACCACTGTTGCAAGCGTGGATTCTCACGAGCATTCACATGAGCCCCCGCATTTGGCCGACATGATTCGCCAAATTGTCCGTGATGAGCTCTCCCGCCATCAAGATGTGAACCGCAGTGCAATCCCCTGTGATAGCTGCTCCCTGCAGGCAGCTCCCATCCAGCGCTCTTCTTGGCCTTCTACCGCTCCTCCTCCCGTCCGTAACCACCCAAACGACTCATATGGCCCTGCTCCCCTAGCTCGTACCCACTACAGGGCGCCACCTCCTCCGCAACAACCCCAGCGGCTGGACTTTGTTGATCGCTTCGATCCTGTTACCGAGGACTATTATTTGGACCGTGCTCGTGAACCACCCGTCTGTTACCGCTGTGGTATGCTTGGCCACATATCCAGATTCTGCCGCCGCCGGAACCCGCCACCACGCTACCAGCGCCAATGGTGGAATCGCCATTCTACCGTGAGTCCAGAAGTCCGTGACCCGACCTATCCCCCTCCTTCGGGCTCCTACCGTTACGTACCACCACGCAACGACTCACCGGTTTCTGATCGCAGCCTGACTCCTCCTGCCCGCCGCTCCCGACAATCGCCTTCTCCCCGCCGTTCTTCTCCGCCACCGGGAAACTAGCGTGTGCGGCCGATGGAGGTGCGGTCGCCAGGTCATCGATATTGCCAATTCCTCTACCGGTCGTTATGTTGAAGAACCGCTTGGAAGTGTTAGTGGATGGTGTTTGTGTTATGACCTTAGTGGATACGGGTGCTGCAGTTTTCGTGATGAGCTTAGATTTTAAGAACCGTCTCGGCCGCAAAATTATGTTTGGTTGGGATAGAACTGTCATATTTCGAGGTGTAGGGGGAGAATCGTTGGTTCCACTTGGTATTTGTTATGTAAATGTAGCGATGGCTGGACACGAGTTTAGAACTGAATTTACGGTGCTCCCTCGCTCTACGCACAACGTTATTCTAGGAGTTGACTTTTTACAGCAGTGTGGCGCAACTCTTGACTTCAACAGTGGCGAGATATCAATAAGCCCCAGCCTTCGATCGGCCCTCATAGAAGACTCGCCGCGGGCTGTCCAAGTGTTTTCTGTCTTCGAGGATACCGTCGTTCCGGCGATGTCCGCCATCTTCGTCCCAGTTGTGTCTTCGGGCGCGGTTCCCAATGCCTTCGACGCTCTGGTGGAACCCGCTTCCCTTTCCGGTGCTAAAAAGAGTGTGTTGGTGCCCCGCAGCGTTGTTCGAGTGAACGAGGGCCGTGCCACGCTTTGGACTGTCAACCATACCAATGAACCTGCCGTATTGCCGCGTGGTTTGAAACTCGCCGACTTTGAAGAACGCCTTTCTATGCATATCGCCGCGTTCAGTGACGGCGTTGCTCGTTCAACTAGACGTCCAGATCATGCTGATTCCCAGTTTCAGTCCATGATAAATCAATCCCTACCCACCAACGATCGCCGAATATTGATGGAGGTTCTTATGAAACATGCGGACGTGTTCGACTTTGCTCGAGATCAGCCACCACCGATTCCGCCTTCCCGCACCCATCACATGATCGACACTGGATCTGCACACCCGATTAGACAGACACCATACCGTGTTTCACCTTCAGAACGTAAGATAATTGACAAACAGGTCCGTGATATGATGCAAAGAGGAATCATTCAGGAATCATCTAGCCCATGGGCCGCCCCTGTGATTCTCGTGAAAAAGAAAGATGGCACCTGGCGATTTTGTGTCGACTATCGCCGCCTCAATACTGTCACCAAGAAGGATGTTTACCCGCTCCCGCGTGTTGATGATGCCATTGACTGCCTCCATTCAGCTTCCTACTTTTCATCTGTTGATTTACGGTCCGGATATTGGCAGATACCGATGCATCCGAAAGACAAGGAGAAGACGGCATTCGTGACTCCCGATGGGTTGTATGAATTTAACGTGATGCCTTTCGGCCTATGCAACGCTCCGGCTACCTTTGAAAGATTTATGGACACTCTTTTGCGTGGACTGAAGTGGCAAATTTGCATGTGTTACCTAGATGACGTAGTGATCTTCGGGAGGACCTTCGCCGAGCATAACAGCCGTTTAGCTGTGGTCCTTAACTGCATGGAGGAAGCGGGTCTTGTGCTGAACTCTAAGAAGTGCCGCTTCGGTGAACGACAGATCGTTGTGCTTGGGCATTTGGTTGACAAAGACGGTGTTAGGCCTGACCCACAGAAGATTGAAGCCGTCAGTTGTGTCAAAGAGCCCAAGTCTGTGAAAGAACTCAGGAGCTTCCTAGGACTTTGCTCTTACTTTCGACGCTTCATCCCTAAGTTTGCTGAAGTAGCCTACCCCCTCACATGCCTCTTGCAGAAGGATATTCCTTTCAAATGGACTCCTGAATGTGATTCTGCGTTTCGCCAGCTCAAGTTTCTTCTTACCTCGCGGCCCATACTGCGTCATTTCAGCCCGACAGCTCCCACTGAACTCCACACTGACGCAAGTGGCATCGGCGTGGGTGCTGTGCTCATACAACGGCATGATGGAAACCAACACGTTGTCGCTTACGCAAGTCGCATCCTTAGCAAGTCTGAACGCAACTATACCGTGACGGAGCAAGAGTGCCTTGCCGTCGTTTTTGGCGTACAGCGGTTTCGCTCGTACCTTTATGGACGTTCATTTACAGTCATCACCGATCATCATTCGCTTTGCTGGCTGGTGAATCTACGCGACCCCTGCGGTCGGCTGGCCCGCTGGGCATTACGCCTTCAGGAGTTCAACTTTACAGTGTCTTACAAAAGTGGCCGCCAACACGCTGATGCTGACTGCCTCTCGCGGCTGCCTCTCGCAACTACCCTCTGTGATGACAACTTTGACGACTATCTTGCCGCCGTTTCCGTACAATTTCCGGATCTTGCCACTTTCCAGTGAGAACAACGAAAAGATCAAGACTTGGTATCACTTTTTGAAAAAGTTCATGATCCGGCATCTGCGAACCCTTTCTGCATTCGCGATGGTTTGCTGTATCGAAAAAATTACTCGTCTGGCGGTGCACGCTTTCTGCTAGTCGTTCCGGCTAGCCTCCACTCCTCTGTTCTACACTCTATGCACGATGACGTTACAGCTGGGCACTTGGGGTTTGCCAGGACTCTTACGCGCATTAAGGAACGTTTCTACTGGCCAAATATGCGTCGAACGACTCAGCGTTACGTGAACTCCTGCGTGCAGTGCCAGCGGTTCAAGCTTCCCACCACTTCTCCGCCGGGCCATTTACATCCAGTGACACCACCAACCACACCATATGAGCAAGTGGGTGTTGACCTCATAGGCCCGTTTCCCCGCTCGTCCAAAGGCAATCGCTGGGTCATCGTGTGCGTTGATCATCTCACGCGTTACTGTGAAACTGCCGCCATCCCTTCCGCCACAACCGCTGACATCTCGTTCTTTCTTCTTCACGCTGTCGTCCTCCGTCATGGGCCTCCTCGTGTCATTATCAGTGACCGAGGGCGCCAGTTTACGGCAGATGTTGTGGAACAGCTTCTGCGCTATTGTACTTGCCAGTTGCGTCACTCTACGCCGTACCATCCCCAGACAAATGGCCTCGTCGAACGTACAAACCGGACACTGACGAACATGCTTGCGATGTATGTTGACTCGCGGCACAAGAACTGGGATGACGTGCTTCCTTTCATTACTTACGCCTATAACACCTCGAAGCATGAGACAACTTCCTATAGTCCATTTTTCCTCCTCTACGCCCGTCCGCCTCGACGTTCTCTTGACACCATTTTGCCGTTCTCGCTCGACACTGAGCCGTTTGTTTCGAGCACCCTCTGCCGCGCTGAAGAGGCTTGTCGGGTCGCCCGATTACGCACTCTGGCCTCGCAGGACCGCTCTAAGCAGCGCTACGATCGTCGGCATCAGGATGTCTCCTATCTTCCCGGCGACTTAGTGTGGCTCTGGACACCTCTCCGCAAGCGTGGTTTGTCCCAAAAGCTGTTGTCGCACTACACAGGCCCATTTATTGTGCTCAAACGCATCAATGACTTGAACTACGTCGTGTCTCGCCAATGTTCCCAAGGTCGCCCCTCTCGGAAAACACAGGTAGTTCATGTCGCAAGAATGAAGCGCTGCCACTCTCGCTCGGGACTCTGAATTACAGCCCAGGGGCTTCGTCTGCGAAGGGGGAAATGTCAGGCTTGTGAACAGAAGAGAACAAAGTGCAAAAAGAGGCTCTCCGGGATAGAAGTGGAAGAAGAGGAAGCTCACCATCTGTTGGCTAGCACATCAGGCTAAGGTGCAGAACCATTCTGCAAATAAACCTTAACAATATATACATCTCTCATCTAAACAGATTCCCTCAGTGTTTTAACCTCCCTATCCACTTGGAAATTACACTGTATTGGGTGCTAGGCCACCATTGTATACCAGCCAACGAGGCAGCGGATAGGCTTGCTATGTCAGCTGCCCTTTGAAATAACAGAGATATTGATTGGACACCATATCACGACCTCAATCCACACAATAAAAACATGATTCAACAACAGTGGCAAGAAGAATGGGACACAGCAAGTGAAAACAAGCAAACTACACTACACTACAGAAAAACGACAGATTCAAAGAGGTAGCCCTCTGCAGGTTGAGAATAGGTCACACATAAACAACACATTCATATCTTTTTAACAAACTCTCCTGCACCACATTTTTTTAGATGTGGCGACCAGCTTACAGTGATCCATGTTTTAATTGAATGTTCGAGGCTTGAACAGCAAAGAAGACGTCATTTTTCTTAGTTACACAAGAGCCAAATACCCACACATCCATCCATATTTCTCGGTGACAGTCCAATGTTCTTCTTAGAAAGAGTTCTTAAATTTTTATCAAAAGTAGGTTTTTTGCGTGGGATCTCTTACCGACATGGGCTTCAGTCCATTTCTTTTTCTTAAGATGGATAAGCTTTTTCTCTAATGCAACATGAGGCGCCTTGCTTTCGGAAGAAGTGTTGCCGAGACAGGTTTAGCCTTTCAATATCTTCAAGTCTCCTTTTAATTTATTGTGCAGACCCCTATGCACCGCAAATCAATTTTTATGCCTCTATACACCACTGTTTTTAGAGATTGTGCACTGCCAATAAACTTTTAGGCCCTATTCACCACTGTTTTTATCACGTAATTCAACGTCACACTGAGCATGTTATTTTGACATGAGCTGACCTTTTACCTTGTGTTTGGTGCTCTTTGGCCCTTGCACCATTAAAACCAATACATCATCATCATCATATTTCTTCCGGCCACAGTTCGGATGCTTAAGGTATTAGCAACATTCTTTTCCTTCTTTTGATTGTTTCTTTCCTTTTCTTCAATAAACCACCGCTACCATCACCAAATCTGTCCTTACAAGAGCGCGTCTGAGTGCTTCAACATGAGTGAGCGGCATTGTTTGCAACTGATAGCTAGTTGAAGGCATGGTGGTGATGTCGCAACACAGTGTTTCGAAACTTTTGCAAATCCCATGCTGAGGGTTTTGGACGGCCTCCCGGTGTATTTGTTCTGTTAAAAAGAAAACCAGAGTTTGCCCACCTACACAGCAAAGCTTACGAAGCGTCAGTGGTAACAGACAGATCTTGAGGCTGCATGCACTGTGCATGAGCCCATCTGGCACAGCTTCTGCAGGGAATGGTGCGCACCATACAGTGTGCCTTGCCACATACCTAATCATTCCCTGCCCATGGAGAAGTTTGCAACGATGACATGATCCAGTTGCATACAAACCAAAAACAAAATTTATCTCGAACATCCAGTGATTTGACTCTTATAATGTGAAAAAGCTATTTGCCAGTGCTTTATGCTTCCTTGGCCTTTTAAAGAGAGCAGATGGCTGAAGTTCACTGTTGACAAGGTTTCATGCACTATTATGATCAGACGAGCTGCAGAGACCACCGCGTCGGGTCTTAAGAATGGCGACAACAATCTTGACTGGGAGTAGGTGCCATTGACCCCTCCCTAGCCAGAGCAGGGGGATTGTCTGGCTATGAGTGCCCAAAATCGGTGCCGGTGAGACGCCCTTGCACCTGACACCAGCCGGCCGAAGGGAACAGCAGTTCGCCACCCGGCGGTAATTACCAGGGGTTCCGCCAACAAGTCGACGACCGGACAAAAGGGAGGAAATGACAATTTCCGCTCCCTTCAAGTGTCGTGCACCACTACGGAGAGCGGGCATGCATTCTTCCCTTTCTTTCCATAGTGGGCCACGGGGACAGCTTTCGGCTAAGTTGCCTCTTTGAATGCCGCCCAGCGACGTCAGGACTGATGAGGCAGCCCAGGTGTAAACACGCACGGCGACAACCCGCTGACATCATCTACGCCCTCTAGACGACCACCTCCTCACCCTCAAGCCAGGACCAGTCAGAGGGGCGTGTCAATGAGTGCGACAGAGTTGGTGTGCGTGTGTGAGAGTGCGGGAGAGTGAGGTGACAGAGACACTCCCTCATAATCTGGCCTGCCTTTCATCTGGGGAAAATAGGGAACCAACCCTATAAAAACTGGCGACAAGTGTGTGTCGTGCGGAGCGACTCCGAAAAACAACACGCTGCTCGGCTGTTTCGTCCAAGAAACCCGAAACCCAAGCCTCGGCACAGTCGAAGCGCCGAACCCCCGTCTTTCTGGGAAGCGCGACGCCGTTTTGTGGGCCTCTCGAGCTCAAGCCCCCTCTTCTTGCATCCCTGAATTGAAGCCGCTGAACTGATGCTCTCGCGCGCAACATGTTCGCGAGTGAGTCTCTCTCGGCCGGCATGGCTCCGACCAGAATCACTTGACAGCTTCTCCGGCTCTCATTGGCCCTCTGCCGCTGCCTTCTCCCGGCGATGGCGTGCTGTCGGCATATTTTTTTCTGTTCTGCCAGATCCCAACGATTTGGCAAAATCATCTTCTCTGACGGCAAAAAAACACTCCGTTGCCGTCGACGCTGACGGATTGCCCGGAAAAACACTCCATGCGGGCCACGCTTTTGTCGATACCTCGAGCCGCGCTCGCTGCTCTTTCTTTCTCTGTGTTCCTTCCCATCCTCTTCTCCCACTTATCGTCTCAACGCGCACAACCAGGGAGGGGGCTGGGGGAGAGGTGCCGCGCCACGCTTCGGCACCGGGTGCGAGTGACTCTAGCGATGCCACTGTCTTATTTGATTGTTTGAATTAATCAAATTGTGTATGTTGAAAATTATTTGAATTGAATATGTCCTGAACTTCATGAACACTCCTCAAATATGTGGCTTGAGGTTCAAATAAGGGCAGACATAGTACTTTTCTTCGGTGACAGATCTAAAAACAGGGTTCAGACCAACGCCGTGTACAGTCCTGCAGCAATCAGTATGCACGGGATGGAGGGTTTAATGCCACTTGGTGGTTCATTTGTGTGGCAGCGCTCACAGCGCTCATACTTGGACTTAAGTCTTAAGACTGAACGATGCAGCAAGGATAAGGCTAGTTGAGCAAACCTTGCTTGATGCCTGATCTCGAAGGTCTTGGCTCAGACATAGCTGTTGCCTGTCTCATGTCCTGAGCTGTAGCTCTAGTTTATTCTCTCTTGTCGTCAGTGAGGAAAGGTCATTTTTCTACATGTGTAACTTGGCAGTCATAGAGTTAACACACTGAATTCGTGTTGTGCCTGCTTAATGGATATTAGTGATGTGTGTTTTAATACTAAGAAATGGTCCCGAATTTGCAGGTTTTGCCTCGTGGCTGTTATATTCTACCATCATACTTAGTTTTCTAAATGAAAAGTCCTTACGAAAAGCAGCCACCAACAAGGCTGGCTTCTGAGCCATATCATGGAGCCCCTATGGCCCCTGTAAAGAGCAGAAGGGGTCAAAAGATGAGGACAAGGGCTCTCCTTGCCTTACACAAATTTGGAGCTTAATTGATGCCATAAGTGCTATTTTTGGCGAAGACAGTACCTAGCCATCCTTGGTCAATGCCTCCTGCTGTTTTTTCATAGCAGGCATATATTGGGTGTTTTGTATAGTCATGCCTAAATGACGTCCTGTAGACACACTTTTATTATTGTAATCCTTTCAAGCCTGACTACTTTTATGTCCAGAATATATGCTTATCAAGTACCATTACTTTTAAACTTGGAACGGATTGTTGAGTCCGTGGGTCAGTGCATTTGTTATGCACTTGGGATATGTAATCTTGGTGCTGAGGCCAACTATGCATGCACTGAATTAATCACCTTGATGTGAGAAAAAAAGGAAAAGAAAGGAGCATTTTGTATCTTATAGGTAGTTATGAGACAGTTTAACTGCAAAGCAAGGTGATAGCATGTGCACTTCACAATTTCAAGCTCTGTTTTTCTCAATTTTTAATATGCATTGTCGCTATGGGACACTGTGTGAGTTGGCAGTGACGTTGCTGTTCAGAATTTTTCATGGAGTAAGCTGTTGAAAAGATCTTTTTGTATACAAAGAAATCTTAGAGTATCTACCATTGCTCCATTTTTCCTCCAGAGTGCAGCTGGCAGCATTGTATCTTCGTGGTTCCTAGGGAAGCTGCATAGTAAAAGTGAGGTACCATCCCCTCAGGTAGGCGTCCATTCTACTTAAAATTAAGGCCATTTCAAACAGCTAGGCTTCCATGGCAACATGTCATTTCACAATTTTGTCAACAATTAGTTAAAGGTGTTTTTTTCTACTAAAATAGATGTGGTTCGATGGATTTTATTGTTAATGAGCTGCTTGACAGCTGCCTAGTATCTTAAAATAAAAGACTTTCTAAATGGACTGTTTTGCTTCAAGTGAAAAGTAAGAGTAGTTGGTTAAAATGTCTTATTTAAGTCGAACCTTGCTATAACGAACACGGATATGGCGAATTATCGGATAAAATGAACTAAAATCAAAGTTTGGTTGGTCTATGGCTTATTTTTATGGGAGTTCTCTCTGTATAATAAAACAAAAGTTTAAAAATTTGTCGCTAGATCGATTATAACGAAGCAGTTCTTTTGCATTAAAACGGCAAAAAATGCATAAAGAAGCCGAAAAAAACATCAAGAACCAAAATTTTTCAATCAGTTGAATCAGTCGCTGCTGAAGTGTGTTTAAATCTCTTGGGTGTTTGCGTTCGGCGTCATTTAGCAGCAGTAACAAAAACTAGCATCAACGGCCTATGGTCTCCGAGATCACACATCCGCGCGCGATGATCTCGGAGGTCATGAATGGCCATGGCCGGACTCGAGCATCGCTGCCGCTGCTGATCGAGTCTGACCATGCAACAGCTGACAGGCATGTGACTGGCATGTCATCACCATTGCCTCAACATGGCTGGAGCCCCTGCCATGCCTCTGCCACTGCGATGACCCGTGCGCACTCGCTACATTCCCCGAAACCATAGACTCCAATTTGCGCGGAGGCAACATTCCTTCTTAGTATTCATTTTTGCATCTAACCCGGAACGAAAAGCAAGATTTTATGTTTACGCCAAGCTTTTAATTGAAAAATTGTGCGTTTTCAAACCTTTGTGTTGTCCATATTAGTGCGCATTTTGTTTCGTTTCATTAGCAAACATTTACAGGAATTTGGATGCACACTTTTATAACGAATATCAGATATAACGAACAAATGTTTGCGACTTGTACTACTTCATTATAATGAGGTTCGACTGTATTTATAATAGTTCAGTTCATCGACTGAATGGTGGCGGAGAATGTGGTGACCAATTAGTTTTTCTGGTCCTTGTGACACACAGAGGCTTGCATATCTGACCCTACGATCCATTAAAGAGAAAGGCTTTCTCTAAAGTCCTGGTTCGTTCACACCTAAACCTCATGCTGAAATGGTGGTTTGTATTCTTATCATCAATGTGCTGTTGAGCAGTTGCTTAAGTATTTCACTTCGTTCTTGACCTTTTGGTGCCCATTTCACATAGGAATCGCATAGTAGAACCTTGTTGATATGCTCCAGTTGCATACGATTTTTCTGTTCATACATTCAAAATCGTAGGCAGTAAAAATCTGGCAAACACTAGTTTTGCCAGTTGATATGCTTTCAAGATAATGTGACTTCTCGGCTTCTGGAGCGAAGCATCTCAGAACTGTGTTTACATACAAGTGGGTCAGGTTTGAGAATTGCAGCGTGAAGAGCAAGAAAGTGGCAACAATTAGACACTGCTATGGCTTTTCCATGGTGCATTAGTGTAAGGGGGCGAAGCACCTTGAAACAATGATGAAGCAATCCCAGCTTGCCATTGCCTTATACCAGGGTACGCTAGAGAGAGGGATTCAGTGTCGGAACACTCCCGGAAATTTTCTGAGCATTGCATTTCCTTCCGTCGTTCTTTCGATTTTCTTTATTCATTTATATATTTTACCCATTTATTTGTTTATTTTTTCTGATCAGTGGCGTATAGCACCCCCGCGAAAAAACAAATTTCTCGCTACACCAATGCTGTACACATACTGGATGTCTCGCTAAATCTCTTCCACACTAAGGACAACGCAAGTGCAGACTGAATTCTGCAAGGACTGAAACAAAGGCTCTTTGTATCTTATGCTGGAAAATACTAATCTACATTTAAAAAGTGAAAGTTTCAATAAATGCCTCCATACCTTATTCAGCAGTTATATTTTTCAAAATCATGCATTTCACATTATTGTTTTAGTGGATAATGCACTTTTTTCGCATTTCTTTTAAACATGTCAGCGAGGTTTTACTTTAGCCTGTTTCACAGTGCTCATTTTGCTGCAGTCTTCTTGGTGTCAGCATTTGTCTGAGCTTGAAATAATCAAAGCCAACATTTTCTCCGAACTCAATACCTCTAGTAAAGTAAGCCAAGCTAGCTGATTAGTGTAAGAGTTACTTTCGCAGTCTTCTTCAACCACTAAGTGTTGCTGATTTGAATTTTTTTTTTCTGGGGCTGCACCTCGTAGTTATCCATACTTCTATATGTGCCTAGTGGTAGTAATGCAAAATTGATTGTTTTGCATATGTTTCGTAAGTAAAGTAGACTGCAAAGCTCAGCCCTGAATGCAAGATTATGGTGTGATATGTGAAGGAAATGACGTCCTTGACTAATTTACTCTGCAGATGTGCCATTGCGTTTTTCATATACTGTTGTGGTCGTAAATTTATGCAGGTACTGAGGAAGTAAAATCACCATCAAAAACTTCCGTGGTTCAGCAGAGCACTCTGTAATAAGATGATTGCTTCAGTGATCACATTGGACCATCATTCACTGCACCTTTTTTGTTGAGACTCCATCCTGGTGGCTTTTTTTTTTTTTTTTGTTTGTTTGTTTGCTGTAGTCGTTATAAAAATTCTAAAGATCTATGGCCTGCTAGGTGCTGCCATTTCTAAGTCTCTTGCGTTTCAAATTGCAAGTAATGCATATTCTTTTTTTCTTTCTGCTAAACTGAGCTTTTGTCAGAAATCCAGGCCTCTGTGACTATGCATCCTCTTCAGTTCAAAAGATCCATTAGTGACTATAGTATTGTGCCAAAAGTGTACTAGGTACTCTCTACCACTTTCTGGATTGAGAAATGTTGCACCTGCGTGTATGCATACTACTTTGTACTGAATCTTTTAAAGGGGCCTTGCAACAAAAACTGAGCCCATATATTTTGATATTGACTAAATAAACAAAATAGGCTACAAGTTCAGTCAGTCAGTGCTTGCGTGTACCCCATTTGGGTAAAGTGTATGATGTGGAAGCAGAAGAGTGGTAAGCGTGAGGAAGAGGTTGAAAGGAAAACTAGTGCATACGGCCGATGGTCAACCACCTTCACTGATTTGATGTCTGAATATGGTCGTGGGGTATGCCTTTCTGGCCTCACCAGATCTGGAGCGCATGCTGCCAGTTGAGTCAGGTCTGTGCCTTTGCCGTTGCTGCCATATGGAGGCAGCGCACAGACAGCAGACATGTTGTAGATCGTGCACACAATGCGCTGCGGTATTTTTGCCACCACCTCCTTGTTGAGAATCTAAGAGGTGAGCGGCGACCTGCCATGAGATGCCACGAATGCCTCAATCGCGATCATTATTGTCACGTTCGTAAAGCAGCCGGTCCCCAGAAAGTGTCCCGGCTAGGAACATACAGTCATGCTGAATAGCTTAGAAGGTGGCTTCATAGGGTCTGCTTTGAAGAAACAGACATCCACAAGTGACTTTTTAAAGTGATGTGCGCCACTTTTGTCAAACATTGCATTTTTTTCGGTGGGAGCTGAATTTGGGCAAGTCTACATACTACAAATTTCGGATAGAATAAACAGACTTCATGCGACCATCAAGTTCGTTCTAAGTGAGCTCGACTGTTTTTTGTAACAGCCTTGCATTTAAAAATATAAACTAAAGCATGAGGTGCATTTAATTGTCGTGAGGAAAGAATGTTAAAAAATTAGCTGGGGTTTAGCTTTAGTTAAACCCTTGTAGGTTGCGTAAGCAAAGCCGACGTAGCTTCTCTTTCTGTTCTTTCTTTTTCTTTTTCTTCTCCTTCTTTCTCTTCTTCTTTTTCTTCTGCTTCTGCGGCATGACGTGGCTACCAACTGGGTTAACTGACGGCTTGAAGAGGGGCCTCATCTGCGGTCACTTTAAAGGTCAAACGTGGCTACCAGCCGAGTTTACGCGACGGGCTGAAACTTGACGCAGTACTGCTTACGCAATAAAAACAGAACAGCATTGTTCTTGCTCTTCACCTACACACATAGTTTGAAAATATAAATTCACATTTAAAGTTGCTAGTGCTTGGTAAAATTTGAGCAAAACAAAAAAAAAAGGCAGAAGGGTGCAAGTTTATCATTTAAAAACTCGAACAACAGCATTGCAAGATTTGCCACCTTATTTTCTGCACAAGCAGCATTACATTACTTGTACTGCTATATGTTAAAAATTGAAAATTGCTCTTCTAGCCACTTCTAGCATTGTCGTTTTCCCGTTGTACAGAGGTCTTCATTGTCGATAACATTTATTTTAAATTCTCTGCAAGGTGCACTTCAACCATTTACTGCTCTGCTTTCACGGTGGCCATTTTCAGACGTCAGACAGCAACTTTTTCCTTCATTTGTTTGCCCCTTTCTTCCCTCAAGAAACGAGACTCCTTTGCTCACACAAGGTTGCCACCGAGGGTGAACAGGCACAAGTTTATCATGAAATTTGGAAGTGAATATAGTTCTGTTTAGGCTGACCCCAGGAGTCCTCTGTAACACTGCCATGTAGGATCAGTTGAGGTGCCCCTCTGGGTGTTGGAAATTACCAATACATTATATTCTTCTTTGGCACACAGGAGCTGGAAGTAACAACAGCTTTGATTTGGCATTGTGCCAGCAAGCTACTCTTTTACCTGTCCATGCCAGATACAGCGACTAGGTATTGGTTTCATCATTGCGAGAATAATAAGATGTAAATCCGATAGAATTAATGTTGATGTATAGTGCAGCCTTGATTTTCTTTGTGGTATTTCTTGCTTTCTGCCTGTGCTACCTTTGAATTTCATGTGCATGTGCAAATCATGTGAAAATCATGTGCTCCTGTTGTAGCACTGTTAGCATAATGGAAAAACTTTATGGTGGTCATAATGTAGTGGTTGTAGTCATGCAAATGTCACTGTCCATTCACACAATAAATTCCTGCAAACAGGCAATTTTCAGTGGTGTATGCAATTAGGCTGTTTTAATTTGCTCTGCTCAGCAGAGAAAGAGAAATGGGAACTGGAAGCTTGTGGAGATCAAATTGAGGGAAAAACTTTGTTTAATTGCAAAGTTTTCACTCACACCAATTTCTGCGGCTCCTTTTTAACCTGAATCCACTCAACATTAAGATTTCACTTGACGCAATGACCAGCATTGTTTTTGAAGGTGCTTTAGGGCATCTGCAATGGTTTCTCTTAAAAATGCATTACCCATATGCAATGTTATCTTGAATTTTCACTGTCGTTTCAGCAGCATTACAAATCTTATCTCCATTAACCTTCTATAAAACCATATATCAATGTTGTCATCTGTCACATTGTTGGTTGTATCTTATAATGGACTGAGTACATGTAGCACTTGGCGGACATGTTTGCTTTTATACTGTTGCTTGTACTTATTGAGCTGTCAGCATTTTTTATTGATCACACTGATAGGCCTTCACTAGAAAGTTCTCAACACTATACTAAGTCACATACTGATCCATGCTAACAGTTCACTGCATTAAACTCTCTGAGAGTTGTTATGCATTACATTATTAATTTATACAGCGCGAACACGAAGACAAAGGACAAGATAAAAGAAAACCACAGTACAAACGCTTATCTTGTCCTTTGTCTTCGTGTTGTTTAAATTAATGATGAATAAGTACCAACTCGCCCAACAAAGTATCTTGGTATGCATTACATACTGTGTCATTTCAGACTGAAAATTGTAGCAGTGTACAGGAAAAGTACTTAGCCAGTTCTTCCACTATACTCGCTCTATTCGCAACTTTCACGTACAGTGCCGCCGCCACGCGGCCGCTTTCGGTACCGCCCTTGGGGGGATACTAGGAGAACGGCTCGTGCTTCTCCAGCTTGGTCTCCCGCAGAACTTTTTGCGTGGAGCTCGATCGAGCAGCGTTTTTAGTGTGTAGCGTTTGTAGTGTGTAACTGCTTTTTGAGTTAGCTTTGGCTCGCAGCCATTACAATAGGTTAATAATATAACTTCTATTTCGGTGTGTGGTGCACGCAGTACGATGTGAAAGCATAAAAGCAGTCGACTCTTCTATACACCGATGTGTTCTGACTGTGCGGTCAAAGGCGGGATAAACTTGCGCATGTTACCTCCAGGTTATATGCCCCGGAAGGAGAGGATAATTAAGGTAATTAATATCTCGGTAAGATCAAGGCGGTTACTATACTGTGAAAAGCATCGTGATAAATCCTGCTCGACGAAGACAGTACGAGCGGCGTAGCTGTCTTATTTGTGATGTTATACATGGGTCTCGTTTTTCCTTGCCGCTCTAAACTCTGAGCCGAACCAAGTTTGCAAAAAAAAATAAAAAAATACTGCGACTAAAGCTATGACGGTTTTCAGTGCACATTTCTGATGTTTGACAAACGTAAGTTGTAAGCCATACGTGATGGTAACATTTTTTACTGCCAACCAATTCATGGCCCGCAAATGTTTGAGAAATTAAGAACGTTTGTTTCCTACCCAGCTGAGTGAATGCAGTGTTTTCAATCAGCAGCTGTCAGATGAACGTTACATTAGGAGCTTGTATGTAACGTTGCGGAGCATACACTCGCAGTCCATATGCGACTTGTTCTCGAAGCCGGAACTCTAACTGTCTTGCTTGTCAAGTAACTGTTACCAAAAAAATGTTTGTGTCAGCACTGGGTCATCACTTGCGAAAGTCAATCCCTATCAGATGCGCTGCACAAAAAAAAAAACAGGTTGGTTAAAGCGATCACAGCAGCCCATCATTATTACCTTGTAGTGATGTTCTCTTGTGCTCTAACTAGGTATAGTAGGTACTTCGATGCGATGGCGTATTTTTGAAGTGAAGAAAAAAATTAGGCCACATAGAATGCGGGGTTGGCCGCTCGGCATGCCTATGCTATGCACGTGAATGCACAGCGCAACATCTTGAAATGCTGCAGTTCGTGAGTGCCTGTGATCCCTGGATAAAAGTTGAAACTTTTATCTATATTCATGTTTATTCTGTCTGCGTCGAACGTTTCTCCGTGGCATTAGAGTCTCCTGGGAACCTGTCGTGCTTGCCACAAAACAGTCAACAGCAGGATGTTTCACATGCCCTTTGTATCGCACCCCTGCAACGCATGCTGAAAGGGCTTGTACGCTGACTGACAATACCGTGCATACCTTCGCACCACAGAAAACTCGTGCGAGTATTTCAATGCAGCTTCAGAAAACGTAGCCCAGCACAACGGACTTGAAGCGTGACAGCCGGATCCCTTCAAGGGCAGCCATAGTGGATTTTCAGTGGCGCCGCCTATAGCCCGTGAAAGTTGCGAATAGGGACCGGGCGCTCGTTGTATGGCGCCACCGTCGCCTCGGCGGAACAGTGCCACTTGCAGCAAAGCACTCGCCAGCAAAGTGCTGAGGTAGCTGAGTGGCGCAGCCGCTTCTGTTCAACGAGGCATACTCGAGCGTGTCTCTGCCCGTCGTTCTGTGGTGTGGCTAAATCACACAGTTTTTTTTCTTTTTCTTTTCTCCCCCCCCCCCCCCCCCCCCTCCTCCCGATCATGAAATCTTGAAAAAGAGAAGTGTCATTTTCGGCAGGGCATGCGTGCTTTGCCCGGCGCATGATGTTTCTGTCATATACTCATAAATACCACGCACACTCGATTTCATTGTGCGTGAGGAATGCCTTTGTTAGGTGCTTATGAAGACGGCTTCGGCAACACGCTGCGCAGTGCAGGCAACCTGTGCCTGCACTGCACGTTCATCTTATTTTCATCTTATTTTTGTTCTTGTCGAAACCTGCCAGAAAATCAAATACCGCTGGCCCGTGAAGCGATGACACCGTAGTAGTGGTAGTTGTAATTGTCTGCAGTTCATGAAAAATTAAAAAGGTGCTGCTATATCTGTCTCTTTTGCAATAGACTGAATCGACTTAAAAGCCTTCAACAAGTTCATGAGCTGACAGTACAGCCAAGAACATGACACATTTGCCCAGAGTTCGTTTCAGCAGACATATTCACACAACAAGCCCAACTTTGTCTCTCAAAGGACATATTCATGCACAACATCACCTAAACTTAGAAGTACTGGAGCAATTTTCATAGAAACCAACGACAGACTGTGCACTCAAATGCACCAGCTTCAGCCGGCGCATCCCTGTAACGAGCAAAGCGCTGAGAGGCAGTGCCACCCATCCAGCTGTATGGTCGCTATAGACTGTCAGAAACAGCAAACCTTAAATAAGGTCGATATGCTTATGCGTCGGTATTTTATCAAGGTTTAGTAGAAAGGCAGCTTAAATGGAATATATAGAAATTGAATAGGTAAACATATAAGATGTATAGAATAGAATAGAAAGGCATATACTATATTGAGTGTCTGTTGTGAGTTGTAGTAGTCTTATTCCCACATTTTGAAGTGGCTA
Source organism: Amblyomma maculatum (assembly GCF_055883805.1). NCBI lineage: Eukaryota > Metazoa > Arthropoda > Arachnida > Ixodida > Ixodidae > Amblyomma > Amblyomma maculatum. Next base: position 154,889,369 of record NC_139344.1, on the reverse strand, counting down.
ACAATGGTTTGTCACTCTGTTATGTGACTTGCTGGCAGGACAGGTTGCTATCTTCAAAGCTGACTGCTCAGCTAAAGGAAGATAGTGTGATTAGAGGAGTGTGAACATATGGTCGCAGCAATAAGAGTCAGGATCTCTATGCTGCTCAGTCACCCTGCATGCTGGTTACTGTGTGTCAATGGCTGTCGTGAGCCATACATTACCAACATGGTAACAAAGCCCTGTGCAGTCATAAAGTCATAATCAGTGCTATGAAATCTCATTTACGTCTAAGTTAGCAGCCTGCAGCCTTTCTTTTATTGCAGCAACTGTCTGTGTTACTACAGATGGTTGTTTAATGTCATCAAATTATCACCAAGCAGTCTGCACAGGCCTGCTAATACAGTGAAGCAAACAAAAAAAAATTTAAGAAGATGCTTTTGCACCGTTTCTCTTTGATATTTTTAACACATCAGCTTAGTTCATGGTACCTTTACACATGTTAAGCCTTAGTTTTCAGTTAATACACCGTTCCAAATACAAGCAATATTAGAACCCAACGTTACTATATCCTTTCCAGTTCTCAAACTCCCTCCGTGGCGGCCGCCGATGCGTGGCCCCTTTGCGTTTCCGCTCACCAGATGGCGCGGCGGCCACGGTTAGCCCGACGCCCCGAGCAGCGCAACGCGAAACGCTTACGGCTTGCCTGGCAAATCACGTAGTTTGCCTTAACATTGTGACATGCATTACGTTGTGCATATTTTTGCTACTCATTAGGGCTCTATTTAGACATTGGGGAGAGGCTATAATTGAGCGGAATGAACTCAAGAAAGCATGAGCGCGAAGCTGCCTGGAACAAACTTTCACTGCGGCTGTTTGCGTGCAGTAATTGCTGAAAACAAGAAATAAGCAAAGGAAACAGCTTCTCTGAGTGGTGTAAGCGCACTTATTGTGAGGCACAAAGAACCCACAAACATACTTCACTTAGTCAACACCCCTTTACAACAGATGAGCTTTCTTACTCGTGATGGCGATCTTTTACACATGCATGGTTTCTAGGCGGTGGTTCACATCCCTCGCATAAAAGTGAATGCGCATTAAGATAAAAAAAAAATACAAGAGTTGGCACGTGAACGTGTACTTGTGCTGATCGCAACCCAGCCATGACTACAGTCATCCAGGACCTTCCGAAATAGGTCGCCACAGAGACCTTCTTCATCATGTGAAAGCAAAAATGACTCATTTGCAACTCTTATAAAGTGCAGCATCTTCCTGCTGGGTTGCCTCAGGCTTCCTTCTTTGAAGCGCCGATATGTGGTGAAATATGCATCGGTACATACTACTGGAGCTTCTGAACTTATGTCCTGCTGCCAAAACTGGCAATCTGCACGCTTGCCAACTTTATATACTACATATCGAGTTAAGCAGTATACAACACTGTCCTCTACAGAACCTCTGTAGTAGTAGTGTTCATCACTCGTTTGTTCAGGGAGGAACAATTGGAAACTAAGTAATTTCTAACAACCTAGCCTCAATTTCACTTTGCAATTACAAAGCCCGCTGAAAAGGCATATCGCTCGAACAGAGCTAGCTTAAGCAAGCTCTGTTCGAGCGATATGCCTTTCCAGCGGTCTTCAATATTTCTTCCACACCTACATGGTACAGCACTTAATTCCTCTTGAACACTTTCACGCAGTGCTGTTTTTATAGGTGTGTACAAGCTCAGCAGGCGAAATTTCTGCGATATATTCACGACAGTAGGATGGGATTCATCACCTCAAGTGAACGTGCCAGGCCAAAATGCTGCTGAAAACGAAAACAAGCATTATATAGTAAACGTGCGCATCTGTAACTTTAAAGGCAAACTGAAACAAAGCCATTCTGTTACCCTAACGGGCCGTGGTTAAGCTTGACGGTCAATATGTAAATTGCGCCCTTGTCGAATAGGTAACTGATAATGTCTAGCGGCGATGACAATCTGACGCGTATGGACTCCGTTGTCATTTGCGAGGCAAACAGCTTCGTGCCCTTTTCGACTGCGTTTTTCTCAGTCGTGTTCGAAAGGTTTCGAAAGGTACTTCGGACAGTTTGGGAAGAGGCTAGGTATGGCATCGTCTTTCAGTGTGCATTTGTCACGTGGTATCGTCACCAAATTCCCACAGATTTTGTGCTCAAACACTTTCAAAATATCCTCGTCGCAGAAACGGAGGTCGAAAATTGAACACGAGATCGAAAGCTTTTTGTCCTGCCTTGGTATTGCGTGCCATAGCTGCAGGCGTTCAGCGTTGTGGTGCGGCCTGAAAAAATTTCTCTTCACTCTAACAGATTGCACAGAACCGTAGCCGCTTTTACAACCCGGCACAAAACAGCGTGGCATGATTCACTGTCACACGCTGCACGACAACCGCGCATACAAAAGCAAACGTTTCCAGACGTGTATGCTGCCGCAGGACAAGCCCAGCACCCACCACAACGTGCTGTTCGCTGCACCTAGTAGCACGTTTGTGCCAAAAACAGTGTTGTGCCGCTATTTGCCGGGCCACGGCCCGCCTGGAGGCACGCATGCACGCTTTTTTCAAAGCGCGCGCCGTTGCATTCAGTCCGGCCGTGTCCGGTCAAACTGCGTCGCGCGCGGCCCCGCGTGGAGCGCAACGAAGAAGCGTCAGGCGGCACCCCGGAGTTTGAGAACTGGAAAAGTATCTAGTGACATTGATTAGAACCATGCTGTATGCGTACGGTAAGCTCACTGGTTGTGTTTCTGGCAATACCTTAACAGTGATAAAAAAATGTTGTGTAAAGAGCATTATGAGGCAGTTTTATAAGACCAATATAAAATATTGCAAATGCTGTACTACTAGCAGTACCTTACATCGAAACCTCTATCTTTTTTGTCTGAACTTCAGGAAGTTATGGCACAAGTCGGTGCTATGTGGAAGCAGCTGCCTGAAGAGAAGAAAGAGGTCAGACATTTTGAAAAGTTTCTTTTGCGTGTAAATGATGATTCTTTCACGTGCATTGTGCTCTTAGCTGTTTACTATTGCCCTCAAAAGGCCTGCTACTTAGATTTAGTGTGCAGCTGACACCGCTCTTCTTCGCTGTCTTAGACTGCTGCAACTTAATGTGACCTTGGATGGGCTTAGTGCCCATTTAAGTGTTTCAAGTTTAAACATAATTTGCTGCATCTGAAAGTGGAAGTTTCTGCAAACAACTGAATTTCGATGTACTAGTACTTCTGTTTTGCTAAGGTGTGCTGAAAACTACAAATTTTTACCCTGTAAAAAACCAGCATAGTAGAGCTATGTCTGCAGTTAAGTACTCTCAAAATGTAAAGAAAATGCATTAATTACTCTAATAAATGTATTGATACCTAATGTAGTACTTTTTAAACAATGTTCAAGGAATTTATATTCGAATTCTGGAGTCATTCATACAATTTTTCTCTCTCAGAGTTGTGTCCAGACCATTGTATATTTGTAGCTGTCTTCCCAGATATTCATCCATTCAAATGAGGATGGAGGCCAAGGCTGAAACTTTGTCTGAGAAAGGCTGTGCAGAATTACACTGTGTCAGAATGTGGAATGCGTTGGAAAGTTGAGGATGGATGCCTGTTGAATAATAATAGGTTGATTCGAAGCCTAATGTACCAGCCATTGCTCTCGACCATCTTCGATTTGTTAACCAAACAACAAAAAAAAACATTAAAAACTTAATCCAATCTGCGTAATCTAAGCCTAAAATATTTTTGCCAAAAAAAATATTTATTCATGAAGTGAGCACAGTTTGAAAATCTAGAAAAGATGTGAAGCCAGGCATGCTCAATATAATTTTAAAAAATACAAAATTTCAGAAAACACTTCACAAACTTTTTAATGACATGTGCACAGATTCTGACTTTTGATATGATTGAAAGAAAATGTACCGGATTTGTCTTCTGATTTTTTAGTGTTAACTTGCTCTCGAGAGCTTGGAAATAACCGAACTGCTTCCCTAGACAGCTCTTACCTATAGCTTCTGTTACAGGTGATCAAACTATTTGCATGAAAGTAAAAGAACATACTAAAATTGCAAAAAAGCGCGCCTGAGCCATAAACACCCATTAAGTTCGCTCTGATGTGTTCCAAGTACAAGTACAGACAATCGCGGGTTTAGTAGAGTAGTTTAATGCCTTTCTTTCTGAAATTTTTCAGGTAATTTTTGCTTAAGGCAGGGAAATAATTTTTGAAATTGAGCTGTCACACCGCAAGTTGCGTCGTCTCTTAATGCCTCTAGGGAACCAATTAAACATAGAAGGTAATAGGCATCTAAAGATTTGCATCTTTAGATGCCTATGGCTATTTTCAAATTCCCAAGAGCAAGTTAACATTTAAAAAAAAAGGAATTGGAAAAAATTGTATATTTTCACGTTTTCTTTCAGTGTTCAAAAATGTTTGTGCCATACAAAACTGCAGAAAGTGTGCAAATGCTGTTGAAAAATATGTGGTGTGTTTCCTAAAGATTTAAACTCTTTATTAATTATTGGACGTTGCCTGGTTTCTCACCTTTTCAAAATGTTCACTTTGTGCTTAGATTAAGGAAAAATATCTTTTTTGGCGACAATACTTCAGGCCTTCATTATGCACAGTAAGTTCTCAAGAATTTTTTTTGCACAAATCAGAAATGGTCGAGTCCAGCTGTTGGGGAGTTTGCGTGGAATGGCCCAATAATAATTTTACTGCTACATCAGCAGTGTAAAGTTTTCTTATCTCAGCTTCAATATTATAGGACCTGAAACATTGTTTCCCTAAACACCCAAAGGCATTAAATAAACAACAGGGGTGGCTGGAGCTACTGTAGCCGGTGTCATAGTTTTGTTTTTGGCTTGGAGTTGTGGCAAAACTGCTACATAAGGGCTAAGTGGGCTGCTTGTCTTGTTTGGGGCAGCATTCTACAGCCAGCGCATTGCATTCAGGCAGTTACAATTCTGCATAGCATTCAATAAGCTCCTTTGTCATATAAACAATAAGTCAAAATGTCACGTTAGACCTTCTGAGCAAACACAGTTATGTTGCTCGAATAATTGCGTCCAAACTATTAGTCTACAAATAAAGTTGTTTGTATCACTGCTGCTAGATTTTCCATCACTTACTGAATGCCTGGTGCTACTTTCACGTCTAGTAAATTGTGATGATGATGGGTGAAAGTGAAATTTGTTTTCACTATTTGTTCTCTTTCGTAGCAGCGGTTTTTCAGAAAGTGGTCATTTTCCATTTAAACTATGAGTAATCACATTCAAAATTATTTGGAAACGTTTTATTCAATTTGCAACCCACTTTTATTGCTCATATTCACTTTTCAACCAAAAACTGTAAGACAGTGTCATAGCCGAGTGAAACCAACTGAGTAGTTATGAGAGTCTCAGGGCCTACCTAATCTGCACTACTTTTTTTTTTTATATATATAAATATGTTTGGGAGGGATAAACTGTCAAGTCAGAAGTTGTAGACCAATCTTGATTTAAAGGTTTGCACCAAGGTATCATTTATGCAGCTTTGTTTTCTGGTCTTAAAAGAAAGCCTGCGAAATATAAAAGGTACCACATCACAGTTGCTGGGACATACCTCTTGCCCACTGCATGTGGGAAGTCCCATCACTGACACTGTTATGGAGAAAAGCAGTTTCTGTTCTTTGAGACATATCTTGGGGAATGCTGAACTAGCAATGCTGTCACATGGTAGTCATTTGCTTTATGGGCTTTCTTTTGAGATCAGTAAGTAAAGCTACATAAATGACACCTTGCTACAGACGTATCAGATGACTGTTGTTTTTTTTTAAGTAGCCCAAAACTTCCACATTTATAGTTTATTTCTGGGACCAATAATAAAATGTTAGCTAATTACTTATTTGTAATTAAGTTTCCAGAATGATAAAAATACTGCTGACTAGGTCATGCGACTCTCAACAGCACTTAGTTGGTTTCATAAAACTTTGGCTACTTTTATCTGGTACACTAAAAGCCTGCACATTTCAGGCCCACTGATATGTGACGTTCACAACTCGGTCTTATCTTTCAGCCATATTTGCGCCAGGCTGACGAGGACAAGCTTCGATATGAACAAGAGATGAAAGCCTGGTCTCAGCGTTTGGAAAAGGAAGGTCAAAGTGATGTGCTGAATGATCTCAAACAGGGCATTCGTGAAATTCGTAAGAGTAAGCAGGGTTCTGCCCGTAAAAGCATCACTTAAAGCAGCAATGTAAAAGCATATATCACAGTGTTCTGTTTTTTCTTATTTTGCTTTCTCAGTCCAGTTTGTTTCGATCAAGATTAGAACTTTTTAGAATACCTGCTACTGCCATATGTCAAAGCATGAAGGAGGGAAGGGGAGTGAATGGTTAGCACATGGCAGCAGTGAGAGTATTGGTGGTGCATGATACAGCAGTGTACAAGTGTGTTTTTATGTGTACTATTTGTTCAGCCTGAAAGGATGCTCATGTGCTTTCCAGTTATTGCAGAAATCATGAATGATGCTTAGGCTTCCACTGGACACTCATACAGCACTGACACTGAAGAAATTGTTTGTTCTTGGTTGACATACGTGCTGTGATTGCAGTAACATCTTTGAATTGCCATTCTACATACTTGCACAGTTCCAGTTTAAACAAATTTACAAACTTTCCTGTTTGAATACATTCTGAGGTTTTTACTTTTTTTTTATATATGTAATGTGCACAGTTGCCAAAGACAGTGCACTGTGCAGGGTAGAGATTTCATGCTTTAAAAAGCTAGTTGCAATAAAAAAGCATCACACTCCTCCTCCTGTGTCTTGTGTTGGCATATCATTCAGGCTCATGAATGTTTGCAAGCATGAAATGCACATTTGATCAGGTAAGGCTGCTTCACTCATCATTGTTTTCACAGCCACCATGCACCAGTGGTCATTTTCCGATTTGCAGTGCTGTTTTCAAGTAACATCAGTGGTGGCAGTTGCATTTATCTGCTGTAGGGGACGAAAGTATTTGCAAGACGGACAAAAAGCAATTTGAGCGCATAGGTGCCGTGTTTGTCAGCATCGCAATATTGCTGTATCACACGAGAGTCAACATTTCAGCTTCATAAATGAAGTCTTGAACCACTAACCATAGGCGTGCGCAGGGTTCTGCATTAGGGGGAGCGAAGTTTCACTGCAGTGCCCCCTCCCCCCCCCCCCTCCCCCTCCAAGGCCCCTACAGCCAAAACACAGCGTGAAGATGAGAAATGGTTATAACACATTTATTTTAATGTGATGGAATAGCAACACATACATATAAAATAATCTGCGCTTAATAAACAAAACAAGCTTTGCCGTGAATGCAGAATTGAAAGTTACTCAACGACGCGCTTCTCTCGACAGTTCCTTAATTAAATCCCCGGCAACTTTGAGCGCAACAGCACGAGTCCCCGTCCGCCAGTATAGTAAAAAAATTACATGGTCATAACCCTGCACTTTTAAAAACGATGGCACAGGTCCGACTTAGTGAAGGTATGGGGGCGAACTTGACGCCCCCCTTAGAGGATTAGGGGGGCGGCCGCCTCCCTTGCCTTCTCTCTGCGCACGCCTATGCCACTGATTTATAACAAGAGTTATCAATTTTAAGTTGCAGTTGCTGCATCCTGTAGATTTTGCCCTCCTGAACTTGACAGATGACAAAAAAAGGCAGTTTTCGACTTGAAGACACAGTATTCAGCATTGAGTAGAAGTTTGCTCTTATCTTTTCTATGCTTGTGCTTTTTTTTCTTTCCTTTCTGATTATACCATGCAGGTATAATCGCTGCTGAGCTACAGACCTCTGTATACATTTAAACGTTCATTGCGTGCACTTTTGACTCCACCGTGCTGCTTTTTCTGTCTTAGGAGGGTACTGCATTTTCATATAATAAGCACACAATGTACATTTGACACAACTACCTGCATCTTTGAGTTTTCGTTATTTGCTCTAATCACTCTGCATTATGGCAGAGTAGCTTTATAAAAAAAAAAAAAATAGAAAGCAGAATATTATGCACTGGAATTCACTTCTAGCGAGACATGACATAAATACCAGAAATAGGATGCAAGAAAAAAAAATTGGTTTGGCAATTCATATCAGGAGAGAAATGATAGAAACAAAATTAAAATCGGCAGCTGTCTTTCAGTGCAGTGCTTTTATTTTTTTTTTAGCCGGATGACTTGCTGCTTAATGTGGATCCTCATGTGGGGACTCAATATCAAAATGTTTGCGGGAAGCTTTGTCGGATGACTACCTATTTTCAGAAAAAGCAGAGAAGGTATTAGGTTACCTGTCTCAAGAAAGGCTCGCAGGATGGTTACCAAATGTGTATCGTTTTGCGGTGGTAAATATAGGTCATTTATTTGTTATGCCTTCCCTGGCAGAATGTGCATGTCATTGTGTTTGAATTATTCAGCATGGCACCTTGGAGTGATGCGATGCCACCACGTGCTAACGAACCTGCGTGGCATGGTTTTACGCTGTGCCAGTAAAAGCTCATCAGCTAAATGCAGCTGCAAGGCTCCATGTGTAAAAGTTGATGTTTTTGCTACCTTGGTTACTACCTTGATTGTAGACTGGCTTTTTCTTTTCTTTTTTTATGCTGGTGGTGATGGCTTTGCACTTACATCAGCAAGCACTTTTGCTGGCACACCTAATTCCTTGCCTTTGATGGCAGCACAAAGAAATACAGGAAACTGCAACCAATGCATAGCAAGGGTATAAGTTAGACGCCAATTTCAGTCTATCAAAGGTGTGACTACCATTTTAGTACTGGGCATAACTTTTTAAAAGAGGGTGCCATTTCAGATTACAGTTTCATTTTACAATGCATATATGTCAGAGACTGCAGAGAGAAGAAAATGCACTTTGTGTTTTGTTTTCGCTGCTCTTCCATATTCTTGCACTGCTTTGGAAAGGCTCACTAAGCTAGCTGCCGACAGCCACAGTGCTGTTTAAGAACTTTCCATGCACGCTGTTGAACAAGACTCTGTTCTACGACTTTGTTACTATTGTGCGAGTAATGCTGCAAGGCATGTGCCAGATGTTGTAGACAGTTTCCGTCCATGTTCGTGACTCCTGCGATATATCAATGATTGAAGCGTGCCTTTCAGCCTGCAAATATTGGTGAGAAATATGCATGCAAGCTTTTCACTGGAAGCTGGTAGGTTAAATACATCATAATGCAGTGACCAGAACAGTTGGAACATACCTGCGCCAAACGATGACTGACATCCTGTAATCGACTTGCCACCCGGTCACTTATCACATGAAATGCACTGACTGACACAGTCACTCTCAATGGACAAGAGTGGCAGTGACTTTAATTGGAGCTATGTTGACATTGTGACCTTGAGCAGGTCCTTCTGTTGCTCTGCCTCATGGCAGACGATACTCATGTAGCATGTAAACGAGAGAGCAATGCAGACTACAGGTGACCTCAGTAAAAAAAATGGCTACTAATGTAGAACATATGAGTGACCAGCAGGCTGCATTCAAGTTTTTCAAGTAGCCCATGTTTGTATGCTATTATATAACACACTATAAATGCGCACAAGCAGTAGAATCCAAAGGATGATTGTTAATGTCAATTTATTTATTTATTTTCAGAAATACTGCCAGCCTTCACAGAAGGCCTTAGGCAGGAGTGGGATTACATGCATTGTTAAAGAACAAAACGCACAGCAGAAAAGAAAAACCAGCTTAATAAGAGGAAACCTAAGAAATAAAAACTCATCCCGGTGTCGACTTGCCATCAAAAAATGGATTAAAATACTCGCACATCAACACGCTGTTTGTACAGTGAAATTGACTACCAGAAAAAAAAAAGATAATAAGCAGGTTGCCTATTTCCATGTCATGGAATGTGCACAGCACGAGAACCACAGACTGAACACCATACAGGTGGTTTAATTAAAGCCTAATCTTGCAATTGCCACCAAAGCAAGAGGATGATGTAATCCCAACATACCTGCAGTCATGTACCCCACAAATGAAGTGCACCCATTTTTTAAGCAGTAATGCACTGCACAGTATTGTACAGAAGCCATTAGGGTTATTTTCAATTGTATACTGTACAGAAAAGCACTGGATGTTTGCCAACAGAGGGCTATTTGCAACTAAAGTATGGACGATGTAATCTGTGTATTGCAAGGTTAGGGCCTTAGTAATCTTTTTATTACAGATGTATATACAAGTGGCCTCACACAGTGATGTAACTGGCACCAGTATCTCCAATCTCCTTGTGCTGCTGGGATGCCTTTTTTTCCCCCGTCATTCACGCATTTTTTTGCACGCATGTAGAATAAGCACGCATTACATTTGTAGGAATGAATAAATGCAACTGTATAAATGAATTAGGGGCTTGGCAGCAAGAGCATTTAGAAGCTGCTATCTCGTGTATTTCTTGGTGAAAAATTCTGGCAAGTGGCCCAACGGCAAAAGCTTCGAATTTCCTTTCCTCAAAACTCAGGGCACATATTCAAGTAGCATTAGCTGCTGCTTGATGCAGCACCATCATGAACCGGGATGAGCGGACATCATGCCATAAGCTCTCCAATTACACCACCAATCACCCAGAGTTAGTCTTGGTCAAAAGGCCTGAGGCTGAAAGATTTTCGTGTCGGCCACAAAATGAAGCCATTACAGCTCTATTGAAGACTAAAGGACCGTAAAATGCTATGCAACAGTTCCTTGCTTTGGTAAGAAATTTCCTAGCAATTTAAATTCCATGTAGACTTCATTAATGGCATGACGGCTCTGTTTTCTGGCTAAGATGAAAATCTTTTGGCTTCAGGGCTTTTGGCCAAGACTGTACCTTAGACAACCTGTTACACAGTGAGTCGCACATGTATATTGTCATTGCCATGATGCCCGGTTTTCCGAGAAGCAGAGCCGTTTTAAGAGTTGGTCAGACACGCCTTTTCAAAGAGTGGGACAGCAAGAAATGATACATGCAGGGTCGTCCACTCTTTGTTAAAATGCCACTGCAAGCTGCTGGCGCTCCGTGGAACGCTTCTGGCGGTTGCTAAATTATTGCGTCGGAGCAGTGAGAGCTGTAACGGAGACTTTGCACGTTATCTACTAGAATGCACTCCTGCGCAAATTCCTACGGCGCGCACCAGCAGCACGCAGTGGCATTCTAAGAGTGGACGACCCTGAATTGGGCACACATAATGTATAGTCTTTGTCAAAAGTATACGGCCCAAGGATTTTTATTCCAAGCCCAGTAAGAGGCTCGTAAAGCAACTCGCGTTCGAAATCTTGTAGATGACAAATCTCGCCCTCATTCTCCTTTAACTTACATTCATATTACAGTACTGGGGCCAGCAGCAGTGTTACAGTGCTTAGAAGCGAATCTCTTGGGCCGTATACTTTTGACAAAGACTGTACATGAATAGGACACACACAAGTGCCTTGTAATTTCCAGAGCCAGTCTGGCTTCGCTATGAAGAGCGTAGCCTACTTTCTAGACCTTGTGGGTGGCATGCACTTATCAAACTTCTGGGCAAAGTGGCTTTCTTAAAAGTGAATTATAAAAATTTGAGGCATTTTTTTAGTGCAGGAACTCGATCAACACGCCCCAAGAATTCTTGTAAATTTTTAATATCCCTTGTGGTCAATTTTTCTATTAAGATCAGGTAAAAAGTCTCAGCTCCCACGTTTTTCTTTTTTGTTTTAGCTTGCCATAGAGAGTATGGGTGCGCGTAGTACCATCCAGGCAATTGTGTGGCTGCTCGATGCTCTGCCATTGGTGAATACAAGCTAGGCGACCTGTGAACATAGCCTGCTTCGGGCTTATTTCTGTGACATGTTCTCTGGTCTACAGATAGCAGTTTTATCAAACATTTACATCTTGTCCAAAAACATTCATAGATATTACTCTTCAAGTCTTCTCAGACACCAAATTTTCATTGTCGACCGGAGAGTGATGAGGTTGAGCATCATGGAAGCAAACAGTGCACAAGCATATTGTTATTTCCGTGGATTTAATTTGCAGTTATGTTGTCTGTGACAACCTATTTATCCACAGAAACCCAAAAATGCAATGTAAGCAAAAACATTTCTTAGAATGTTAATGCACCTTTAATGCTCCATAATGCTTGGTGGCATGTGAAGTGTGTGAAGCTTTACAGCAAGTCGGTGAGCCTTGCCGCACTGCTTTCCAGTTCCACTGGCACCTTTTGTTGCAATAGCCATAGCACGTGAAAGCATTAGCCCAAATTTGGTTGGCAAAGCATACAACCTTGGCCCTAATCTCAACCTAGATGGCTTTCACATAGCCTTTTAATGGCCCTTTAAAAAGCTGCATGTCTCATCTCAAGTTTTTTTTCATCGTATGACACACCATCCATGGATTTATGCAAGAAGCAAGGTGCTAACCACGTTTTCAGTTGCCTTTCAAGCCACTGTAGAAGTGATTAATGCAAAGAAAACACTTATATTTGCACACTGACAAAAACAAATTTTCTGGGGAAACTTTGACAATGCTTTATTTCAACTGAACATGTCGTCATAGTCTGGGAGTTTGGTGGGATGGTCTGGGTTGGGCCTGCAAAAAATTGCAGAATATGAGCAGCAGGGAATAGATGAACAGCAAAGGATTACCAGTTCTTAAAATTCTGCATTCTCAGCACAATATGCTGATTCATTGCACAGTACTGCATTAGCACCTCAACTCCAACTAATATGACATCGTGACCAGCAGATGCTTAAGCAATTTTAAAATGCAATTTCCGCAAGCGTTGCTAAAACAGTATAAAAAAATGTAGTTACTAAAAAAAGCCAGTAGGATGATCAGGACGTGCAGGTCCAAATGGATCAAACCTCGCACCAGGAGGAACTGCCCCCCTACAGAAAAGCAGCCTTCTGTAAGTCGTGGCCTCTATAAAGTAAAGGTAATACATTTCTGGCTGCTGATAAGGACAGCTAGCAACTAGCAGATCCTTTCATTCAAAGTGCAACCCTAACAGCATCAACCTGACCAGGCTCCCTTAGCTATATAATATTTCTTGACCATGGGTGCAAGCAAGACGTATTGCAAGTGTAGCTAAGCAAGTTCATTTTCATGAATACAACCAAACTACAGCAAACAACTTGTATCGTGCCAGCAATTGCCAACTTTTATGTGGTATCAACTTGTATGGTTACCTTGAGCTTCTTCAGTACAGGTGAGACATTTAAATGTGCCTGTTATGGTGGCTCTGTGATTTTTAAATGTTTTGTAGCTGTTGAGCTAAAGCACACAGGTTCAATCTCAGCTGCAGCATCTGCACTTTAATGGAGACGGAATGCAGTAAACGGCTGTATGGTTGAAATAACACGAAAATCCTCTACTGAATTCCCTATAGCTTACATTGTTAAGTAAAAATTCAGTAACTGCTCTATTTAAGCAAGAGGGGACACCTTGGCAGCCCTGGAGCTATTGCCCTTGGATCAAAGCCTGGAGGCCTTGGCAAGCGCCTTCGGTCAATGATCATACCACCTCCAAGACCACACCCAAAGAATGGATTCAGGTCTCGCTGGTCCAGGGGGCCGTGTTGTGGATCTTGTGGCCTGTAAGCAGCAGAAATGGTAGCAAAGCAGTGAAAACAGTGAAATCTTGCCCAGGGTGTTCCTCAGCTCTCAGTTATCCACTACGGGCCAGGGAGAAAAATCTAGCAGTGTGCACTTTTTGTGAGGTACTGTAAAAAGCTCATTGATCTGAAAAGCGACAGCGTTGTTGCTCTTAAGCAGCAAGAGATGCAGCATCTGCACTTTAATGGAGACAGAATGCAGTAAACGGCTATATGGTTGAAATAACACGAAAACCCTCTACTGAATTCCCTATAGCTTACATTGTTAAGTAAGAATTCATTAACTGCTCTATTTAAGCAAGAGGGGACACCTTGGCAGCCCTGGAGCTATTGCCCTTGGATCAAAGCCTGGAGGCCTTGGCAAGTGCCTTCGGTCCATGATCATACCACCTCCAAGACCAAAGGATGGATTCAGGTCTCGCTGGCCCAGGAGGTCGTGTTGTGGATTTTGTGGCCTATAAGCAGCAGAAATGGTAGTAAAGCAGTGAAAACAGTGAAAAAGATGGTCCTGGCATTGCAAGAAAAAAAAAAAATCATACCACCATTTTTACACAAAATGTCGGCCTTGCTTCTAAATTTCATAGTTTCTGAATGCTACCTGGAGGGAAAGCTGGCGGTGCTGCACTTCATCCACCATCGTAGCACAAGAATGCTGGGAAAATGAGGTTTTGTACTTGGCTTAGCAACTGTTGAGTATAAATGTGGATCCAGCCATAGCAATACCACTCTTCTCGAGGCAATCCTCGAAGAAGTGTTGTGCAAGTTCTACAACCTGGCTAACACTTGCATTAAATTTACTAAAGATGTAAAAAATGCGGTATTAAAATTATTTTAATTGCACAGGGGAGAGCTTCACAGTGCAGCTACTGATTCCGAGGCAGAATTTACATTTTTGGCTGGACACTAGACAAGCCAAATGCGAAACATCACCTCCCCGGCATTCCCATGGTAGATGAAGTGGTCTTTAAGAAACTTGCATATATAATTGCACCAGCTTTCCTCTAGGTAATAGTGAGAATTTAGAAACGCTATGCTGAATTGGGGACGTCAGTGCTTCGCACACTGCATCTTCAGAAATGTACAGGGTGGGCCACACTTAGTAAAAACATGAACGCACATAATTCTGTACACGGCATTATGCCTGCTGTGGCATAACGTAATGCTTCTTACTCCTTGTTGCACTGTTTGTGCCCTGTCATGCTTTGCTAAATGTCGCATCGTCTTTTTTGTGTTCTCATTAATTACAGTCCATCCTCTACACTGCCAATAAGTTAAGTTCTATGACTTGCAATGCATTATGTGTGGTACACTTCACTTCATGATAAGGTGCACTCCTAGCAATACCAAAAAATACACAAGATCGGAACTGACCAGCAAGGAGCCCTGCATTGTGTTATGTCGAGTTTTATGACACCAAGCACAGTTTTTAATATATTGGCCAAGCAGGAGGAAATTAAACGGTTATATTAAAATACTTATAACTGGTTTAGAAGCCTGGCTTCGTTTAAAAACAAAAAAGAAAATTTTGGCAAGCGATTTTGTGTAAGAGGATGGAATGAGGTATGTTCATCAAAAATTGTGGAAGGAGTTATTCCTGCTTTTCAAGCTTTGTACATGAGCATAAAATGTAGTTTAAGGTGTGTACAGCCTCTCCAATCTTTAACTGATGTGCATGACGGCTGCATTTTCTGTGATTCTGAGCGTTGCAGAGGAGCTAACTGGCGAAAAGTCCACAATCTTAACCTTCCGGCAAGTTTTATTTGTCCTAAGGCAAAGCAGGATAGAAAAGGCAGCCGCCACGCAAGCCAGTTAAAGATTCAGGTAGCTGTACATCTTTACACAGACCACACATTGATCTCTCGTTTTTTAAGAATAAAGATGTGTGTAAGGTGCGCGTGTTCAATATGATGGCAATGCAAAATGACTGTGATGAAATGTTCTTGATATGAGCATGACTTCCATTCTTTTACGATGGGTTTTACTAGATGTAGCTTAATATTTACTTGCCATCTTTGTAGGGAATGTTTACTTTCTTGTTACCTTCGTGTGGAGCTTGTGCAGCTTATACATCTGCTTTCTCAATTCCACTGATTCCAACACGGCTTGGAACCAACCCAGCAAAAGTTCACATTAAGTTTACATTAAGTTGCTGTGTCGTGGCTCTTATTGTGTTGTGTATGATATCGCCAATTAAGGTATGATTGCATTCTAGGGTGAAGTGCAGTGAGTATTCTTAAAGCATACTGTAAGCGACGGTGTTGTTGTTCTTATTATTTTTTCTAAAACCACGGAGACTGTGCAATACTCGGCAGTGAAATAGATACGTACTCAGGTTGCCTTACTATCTTTTCCCATTTGTTTTGTACTGCTGCACTTCTGAAGTAGTGTGCTTATTTTGAACCATCTGTATAAAATGCTATGTATTCCTAGTAATTTTCGTTTAGTGATAAATATTCTTGTGTTTTGTGTTCACATGACATCACATACAGACATCATATCAAGGTGGCAACAGATCAGGCTTACAGGTGATATGAGGTACTGTGTTCATTATAGTATCTAATTCATAACACTTTTCTTCAAAGCAGAGAAGGAGCGGTCTCATTGCTTGGGGTTTATTGTTAAACAGTGTTCCAGATAGGCACTTAGTAACTAAGCGGTAACAAAGACGTTTCGGCAGTGAACGGGTTTTTAGAACATATAAGCACGTGAACATGACTCTTCTGTCTTCAAGTGATGGTTAATTGGGTTTTACATAAAAACATTTCATGGATGTCCCGTGTGAACCAGTTGAAAGACAGACAAATTATGTACTTGGCCCAGTCATTTAAAGTATGACGGTCTTGCTGGACAATACATTATGCAACCATAATCTATGCCAAACCTTACAACATAGAGATAAATGTGTAAAATGCATGTCCTATCAGACCCCCAGTGTTCTAGTCCTTTGAATATGTTCAAAGATTAAACGGCTTTTTCCGAGCGTATTTATGCGAAGCAGGAATGCGAGTATTCTGTCAAAAGTTATGCCTAGACGTCTGCATTTATTTTTTTACTGGTAATTCAGTTTTATTTAGTAGGTGTACGCTAGGATTGGTTTGTAAGCCTCGTTTGTGCAAGAAAATAACAGCCGCGATTTTCTGTGCAGAAAATTGGAATCCATTTTGGTCCAGCCATGCTGCCAGTTTATTTATAGGTACTTGTCTCTAGCACACTGATATAGAATGTGCTTCAGTTTGTGCAGCATGATGCAGCATCACAGTCCTTGGAACAATGATCTTTCGAAGCACATTTTGCTCAAGTTTGGCGGTCATGACAAATCTGCGAGTCATGGCCAAAGCTCTGGTGTCTGAAAAAAGCTTGAAAGATGCTTAAGCTCAGTATTCAAAGTTACTGTGCGACAGAACTAATGGCTCCCATCTGTGGATCCTCGTTCACATACCTTGCACTTGCCTACTCACTCAATCATTAGTCACTTAATTAGTGCCTCTATCATGTCACACATACTCATTAGTGTACCATTATTGAAAAACACCCTACATAGATATAAAGCCTTGACTTAGCCAAGCCATATGAATGTGCCTGTGTCGTCTAGCGGTAGCGTTCCTGACTCTGGATCCCCCAACCCTCTCATGTCAATGGCAACGAGACGGCCGACAGGACAGCCCGAGAGTGTACTTTCCGGGCACCTGCACCAGCTGCCCAGAGCTGTCAACCCCTCTCAGATACGGGGAACTAATGGAATACTTCAAATCGGGAAGGAAATAATATACAGAACCACACAAAGACCTCAGCAGACAGGAGGCAGTAGCCTGGAGAAACATACAGGCTAGGACCTTCCCAAACCTAGCAAAATACCACAAAATATGGCCCAAGAAATTCAAAAAAATATGCACTGCATGCAAAGAAGTCTCTGACATCCTTCACATGATATGGAATGACAAAGGCAATTAGACAAACATAAAACTCGAGCACTGAGCCAAACTGAGTGGGAGGCCAAGCTGGCTCAAACAGGTAAGAAAAACCACCCATGCAATTCCGTGAACCAATTAAAGTCCATTCTCTCTCTCTCCCATCTCAAAGAAGGAGCCCGAGTTCGGTACCTCAAGGCATTTTCTGTGCATTTGTTTGTCATTAACCTACCGAATTTTTATCTCGCGAACGTTTTGACATTTTGATCACTGAGCTCTTCAAGCATTATTTATTTGTAAAACTTTACAAAATCAATTCCAGAGAATACTCCACAAACTGCGATATGCAATCAGTGAGCTGTAATAGAGACTGGGATTTTCCATCTAAAACAGCGCACATAAAACATGAAAACACAGAGAAGTGCAGGACAGACAAGAGCGCACTAGTCGAACAAACACCTCTCACTCGGTGATCATGCCAGGAAATTCAGCACATAGCGCGGAAGGCAAAGAATTGACAGAGATATTGGAGGCCTGGAACATAATCGCCGCAGGTGACAACTTGTGCGTTAGTTCTGCACCGGTATTATTGCTAGATAAAGAACGCAGATTCCTGGGTAGCTGATAGCCGAATTTGTAGCACACTCATCCAGTTCTCGCTTCTCTCATGTACAGATTGTTTGCTCTGGTCACACTATGGTTGTAGGTTTTTGTTTGTTTGTTTGTTTGTTTGTTTGTTTATTGATCTACTGGTGGGGGGTTCTTCCTTAAGTTCTTAGCACAACTAAATCATGTTTAGGATTCGGTTTTATGTTTTAGACACGTGCTGAATTTCCTGGCGCATGCTCACCGAGTGAGAGGTGTTCCTTCGACCACGCATCAGTTGCTAGTGCGCTCTCGTCCGTCCTGCTCTTCTCTATTTTTTCGTGTTTTATGTGCGCTGTTTTAGATGGATCGCTACCAACTAGCTTAAATTTCGACATTACTTATCTGAGATTTTCCCAATGAATACAATATTTGTTGGCTTTGCATGCTAGACATGTTCTCAAAGCTCTAGCGGCAAGTTGCCACGATCATTTTGGTACCCTTACAGCCAAGCCAAGGCATCTGTCCTCTTTGATACTATAAACGGAGATAACATTTTCGCTATTTTTTTCCTCTACCTCACCATGGACAATACAAAATTTAAAAATGTGTCCTTCTTTCCCTGAAAAAAAAAAAAAAAAAAAGAAATATATATATATATCCCGCTCCCTCATTCTGCTCACTTCTGTAAAGGCAACATTTTGTGGGAAAAAAGGGGTCCCATGAAATGCATATGTTGTTCTGCCAAAGAGATGGGACAGGGACTTGCAAGATGTCGTGCCCACGCTGGCTGTACATCCCAACTATATCCAAATTTGGGGCAACTGCGGGTAGTTGATCCATACAAGGTTAATCTTAGCCACCAGGAGAAAATGAAAAACCAGGAGGGAAAAGAGGATAGGGAAACCGTAAGAAACAGGATAGGAAAGTGAAAGATGTAGGGAAGAACAGGAAATGGCTGTCAATTTTCCCTGGTTGAGAAGCGGAGGCCAAGTGATCTGTTGTTTCCACCAACTGGACCTTAAGGTCCAAACACCTGGTGCCGAATGAACCACCACGAGCCCATTTTCTATGACCACAGTCAAATGGCACACACGGCTGGACATGCGTAGGTCAAGCCCACGTGTCCTCGGGCGGGAAACTGTGGTGCTGCAACTCATCATCGTGTGCATATCACAGATGCCTCTGCAGGAGGGACTGTAGCCCTGCCTTTCTAATACTGCCCACCACGAAACATTAATAGTTAAGTAATTTAGTTACGCCCTACTCCAACTGCAGCCACTGGACTACAGGTCATAACGAGGGTAGCTATAAACAATTCAGACGATAAGCTTGTCTTAAAAACCTAATATGTGCAACTTTAACCTGAGAAAAGGTATTCCAGGCCTTATAAAACTTAACACAAATGTGCAAATGTATATATGGCTTGCAGTAGGCTCCTGAATACTAGAATCTTTCATAGCATCAAGGCCCTTTCTTAGACTCCAAGAAACGATAACCAGCTGTGTGCTTCTTCTTTTTTTGTTTCCACAAATGCAACCCAGCTACAGCGAACAATTGCTAGTTGGCAAAAACTACCTGCTTTTTTTCCACTATCAGTTGTTATTTTCTGGTTCCAATTCAAATAGAGATGAGACATAAATGCAATGAATTATATATATATATATATATATAAATGCAATGGATACATAAATACATTCATATAATACATACATAATATATACATAAATGCAATGAATTATATATATATATATATATATATATATATATATATATATATATATATATATATATATATATATATATATAATTCATTGCATTTATGTCTCATCTCTATTTGAATTGGAACCAGAAAATAACAACTGATAGTGGAAAAAAAAGCAGGTAGTTTATATATATATATATATATATATTTTTTTTTTTTAATGTAACTATGTGCACTGAGGACTTTCAATGGACACTCACAGCCACATTACCACACATTGTTTCATAAAATCAATGTAGACATAATGCTACAGAGCTACTGATGTGCTATAGATATGCTGCAACAAACCTTTACAACATTTAGAATAAACTTCAATTTTTTCTGCACTTTATCACCACTTCATCTGTAACCAGACAATGGTGGTTTCAAAAATTTTACCTCTAAATTTAAAACTGTTTATGAGTGAAGCAATAGATAAATAATGCCTAATGCAACAAGAACAAATAAATGCATAAGTCCAGCTGCTCATCATGCTTACCACAGCTAATGGTAGAATATCTCTTGAAAATGGTCATAAACACAAAAAGACATCTGTTGGGAAAAGTTGCTTAGTTCAGAGGATGCAGGCATTAAAAGAAGACATGCATAATTAATGGCTCCTCTGCTTACTAACAACCTGCTTTGTAAATTTTTTGGCGTCACCACAAAAACAAAATGCACTCACCATTCTATGCCAGTCCGTGTGCTAGGCATGTGCAAGAGACTCTCTTGGGATGCAGTGGGTGAAGCATCACAAACTCCAGTAATCTCACTGCCACTGTCACAGCGCTCCATGACGCTAATCATCTCACGGTTCAGCTTGTTAATGACAGCATTCAAGTCCTTGAATGCCCTGCATGGCAACAAAGGTAAGCAATCTACATACTGTTTGCACACATTCTTGCTGGGGACAGTGCTTACCTGGAACAGTCCTTGTATTCCTCAGACACATACTTGTCAACATTTAGATTGGTTGATGCCGTCCTTTCTTTCTGAACATTCTGAAGTGAAGCATACAGCAGCCATGTTATATTATGTACACTCCTCACTGTTAAAAATATGCATGGCCAATTTGCAACCTGCCTATACAGTCCATGGGCCATGTTTTACTGCGTAAGCAATACTACGCCAGGTTTCAGCCCGTCGCGTAAATCCGGCCAGTAGCCACGTCTGACCTTTAGAGCGACCGCAGATGGGGCCCCTCTTCAAGCCGTCGGGTAAACCCGGTCAGTAGCCACGCCCCGCCGAAGAAGAAGAAGAAGAACAAAAAGAAGAAGCTACGTCGGCTTTGCTCACGTAATCTACCGGGTTTAACTAAAGCTAAACCCCAGCTAAATTTGTTTTATTTCTACTGTACTCTTGACACCCTGATGTCCTACACTGTAAGCAAAGCTTTTCAGCTCACTTCCTAAAACCCTTAACAGGAAGCAGTATGTGACAGAAGCCTGGCAGCACAAAGGGAAGGAAAACTGTCTGAAAAAATCGCAAGTGGCCTTTTTTACAAATCCTGCATCTATACCACACTCCAGTAGCAACATCTAAAATGAAGTGTATAATAATCCCCCCACTGTTCATTTGCTCTAAGCAACTTTATTACTGCAAAATCAACACTGCTAGCATAGCTGTGCATCAACCCCGCTACTGACTGCTCCTTAAAGGATAAGCTGAAGCTGGCCTGCATTGATAAACTACAGTATTCTAACTACCAAATTATAGACTGCAGCACTTTACAACAAACAGACCATTCTAAGTGAGAACATATCTTTTATAAGCTGAAACAAAACAAAATATAGATGATGGCATCACTGGCCGTTTTCACAAGTATAATGCATGTGCTGATACCAATTTTTTATGCAGACCCCAAAAGATACACCATATCGCCACTCTCTATAAAACCATGGCAACCCGTTCCTTTCGGTAAAGTTGCCATGAGCTTGAATCAAATGGCAGAAAAATGATTAAATTCACTTTCTTCAGTGAAAAATGCATCCTTTCCTCCTGGATAAATGCTAACGTACCAAGAAAGAATCAGAAAATCAATTTTTATAAAGGTCTTTAATGGAACTGTCCCGCATGCATACCACTGTTTATTTTACTTGTGTACAATACACTTCCTGTCTTCTATGTTGTTTTATTTGTTTAAAAGAAATGGCTTTGGGTTGTGGGGTTTAATGTCCCAAAGCGACTCAGGCTATGAGAGACGCCGTAGTGGAGGACTATGAAAATTTCGACCACCTGGGGTTCTTTAACGTGCACTGACATCGCACAGCACACGGGCACTTTGCTTTTCGCCTTCATCGAAAAGTGGCCGCCGAGGCCGGGGTTCGATCCCGCATCCTTGGGAACAGTAGTAGAGCGCCATAACTACTGTGCCACCTTGGCGGGGCTGTTTAAAGGAAATGGTGTTGTCAACTTATGATGACACTATGTTAATGCTCTGACAGTGTTTTAATTCTTTCTCCCTTTCAATGCAATGACCATTTGGGCCTTAAGGGCAATAAATAAATAAGGTGAAATTAAATATGCCACGACTCTACTTGTAACCACTGATTGCGAACAACAATGCAAAGCTTGCATCCAGATAATTTGTGAAAAAAAGAAAAAAAAAAGTTACAAGGGTTCAACGCTGCTGAACCAAATATTGAGCGAAAGCATTAGCCGTGGGTGACCGAGCGTTCTTCTCTTTTTCTTCTTCCTCAGCCCACATATAAAGCCCTGCTTTAACCAAGCCGTATAAATGTGCCTTAGTGGCCTATAGGGGTAATGAGGCTGATTCGGACATAACCGTCCCATGTTAAACGAGAGACCCAAGATGGCAGCTCCTGCCAGCCCACGTGGGGTGACGTAACAGTGTCACATAGGTAACAGTTCACAGCGTCACGACATCGCTACCGGCCGCGCTACGCTGAAAGCTCGAAACCTAGAGTAGTATTGCTTTCGCAATAAAAGGAAAGTGTAGAAGTGGAAACAAGTATGTGCCTAAGAAAAAAGTACTGCAGGTTTTTGACTGCACAGATTCCAGAGTACTTGGATAAAGGATGATGCTCTACATATCAAAGCACAAATGAACAGCCAGAAAAACTTTGAGAGCACTGCAGAAACCGTACTGGAAAAATGCGAAAGCCTAAGTGTTGCTGCTGCTGTTGAGACACCGTGTCGTCATGCTTTATTTTTATTGATTTTTTTCATGCGTACATGTTTATTTTCTTTAACGTCGTCCACTAGGCAGAGAATTATAAACACATTCACAAGAAGGTGACGTAGAGTAGTGGACAGCGTGCTCAGCTGGTACACGAAAGGATGCTGGTTGAAATCCTGACATGGACGAGTTTTTTTTATTTATTATTAATGATTGACAGCTAGTGAGGACATGCCATGGTGACATGTTCTGTCCACAGGTTGTGTACATGCCAATCATGAGGCAAGAAATCCTTTCGCATTAAAAACTAGGGCTGCATGTTTTCGGCAGGTATCACGTCAACAAGCCACATGCAGCTGCAGAGCTATGTACACCTGCGTGTACGCTTTTTTCAACATTTCTAACCATAAGGGAGTAAATTTCATAAATGATACACCCTTACTTGTGGCAAGCAAAACTGAGTGCAAAAACAAAATAAAAAAAGACAGCTTGTCAGCTTCTACACTCTAAGAACAAATAACCCTACAAGGAAATAAAAAAGGGGTGGCATGTCCTGTAGCTCACTCCCTTGTAGTGGCACAGTATGCCCCAAGCCCAAAGGTAGATTTTCCTTGCTAGAAATAAAGGATACCTATGGTAGCAATGGAAGATGATTTTCACTTCAAAAGAGGCAAAGCTCAAGCTATTACCAAAATTTTAACCGTGCCTTGTGGTTTCTAATCTCAAAACATCTGGTGTAACGGTTAAAAGTATCCTGTCATTGCCAATTACGTAAAATAAATATGATTTGAGGAGGGAATATGCCTCTGTCTGCCAACAGTATAGCATTCTATACGTTATTGCTGAAAATCTTCCATAAAGGCTGGACAGAATAACGTGCCCTTACAAGGGAGTGTGCTAGAAGACATGGTACTCTTTTTACTCCCTTATAGGGTAATGTGTGAGTGTATGCCCATACTAAAAACTAAACTTCTAGTTTAACCATGTAATGCTGAACACTGCATATATGATCCATTTACTCCCTTATAGGGTAATATGTGTTTGAGTGTATGCCCATACTAAAAACTAAACTTCTAGTTTAACCATGTAATGCTGAACACTGCATATATGATTCAGTGTAAAAAATGAACAATTTTCACCTCTGCTGTTATAACTATATAAACTGCTAGCATGCTTGAAGTATGTCTTCTCCAACATATTTATCAAGGCAAGGCCAAAGTGTAAGCTGCCAGAGATTCAGGAGGCCCGCGAAAAGAAAAGCTCATGCAAAAGCTAACCCTAATGACAAAATGGCCTGAAATATATGCAGTCGTAACGCTGCATTCACAGATGAGCTGTTTTGATTTTTGCACTTGTACTTCTTGCATGTGCCTGCACATTAGTAAAGAGTATTGTGATCCTTAGACACTAAAGAGATGTCAGAAATCTGCATCAGTTACCATGGGTGTAAGTAATATTTTCTTGGATGAATCTGCCAGTTATTTACATTTCTCTCATCAAGGGACCAACAATGATAAAATCCTAGAAGCACAACTTCTATACAAAATTTTCAATGTCTAGGAACTGAACACACAAAGCAAAGGAATATGCACATGCAACGGCATTGCAGAGTATGCAGTGCTATGACCCACAGAAATTTACAATTGAAAAAAAAAAAAAAGAAAAAAAAGAAAAAAAAACGTGTACTTGGTTCAACAGTTTGAAAACTTCAAAATTTCTTCAAAAACGTCTGTTGTACTTTTCTTGCGTGCTTCGTGTCTTCGCGCTGTTCCACACACTATGAAAATATTCATAGATAGGAAAGCAGGATTAGCACAGACTAAACAGCTAGGAACAAAAAGCATGAATATGTAACTTCTAATGGTTCTGAGGAATATTTACATCAATATGAGTGCCTGACATTAGAAAGAGGTACTAATGCTTCCCTTTTAGCAAAAGCTATAAAATAACTGCCCCCAAAGAAACACCCCTTTTACGCCCTGTTGTAATGCACCCTCTTCCACTCCACCTTGCACAGAAACTGTATACAAAGACTGATTTATTCACATCTGTGACACAGCTGTACCGAATACTAAGATCACACCACTAAGACTCACATAACTTACATGAAAACTTATCCTGAATGCTACTGACCAAAACATATGCCCATGCATAACTGGCAGTGCTCATTAACGACTCAACTGCACGAAATATCCCTTAAATTAGTCTATGCCCCTGTGCCAGTTACTGCCGAGAGAGAAAGCACTTTATTTGCACCCGTCAGAGAGTATGGATGATCGGGTGAGACACAGCTCCCCCTTTCACCATCTCCCCCTAGACGTCGGCCGGAATCAGTTGGCTTCCGGCAGCGGCCTGGGCTTGACGGATGACTTGTTTTTGTATTTGTTCTTTCTGGCTGTGAAGGGAGGTTTCCATGAATCTTTATTTCCATGTATCCCGTTTAGCACTGGGCAAGCCCAGAGCATGTGATTTAGGGTAGCTGTGCCTTCACAGTTTTTACATTTCGAAGAGTGCACCTCAGGATGCCATTTGTGTAGGATATACGGGTTTGGGAAGATGCCCGTCTGCAGTTTTCACCAGATTACTCCTTCCTTTTTTGTGAGAGATCTATGGGGGGGGAGTAGGATTCTCCTGGCCATTCTACAGTGTTCTAGAATTTCTCTATATGTGGTTAAGTCTCGCTTTTTGGACAGGGAGGCTGGCTCCTAAAACTAAACAAACTCTATGCTCTGCTGAGTTATTTGTATGATGAATATTTTTAGTCTGATAACATAAAAATATTATATTACACCAATCACTTGACTGTGTTTTACATTGAAAAAAAAAAAAAGAAATGTTGATGAAATCAACATAGGAACTGTTTAAAGAAATTAATTACCTAATACTATGTCTTCAAACGAGCACACGAAATATCTGGAAAGAAAAGCCACCTGAAACAGCTGCTTTAAGCTTAGCCAGGTACTTACCAAGAGGCAGATCAGAAGAGAATTGTCTGCTCGAACTGCTGTAAGTAAGTACTGCTCGTTATTTTGTGCAGAAATGTACCGAATAGTGTACAAATCCTGATTTTCATTCCAGCCAACAGGTAGCAGCTCTGTGGTGCTCCGTTGAGGGTCTGCCCACTGAAAGAAAAAATTTTTAACCAGAATAAAATACTGCTAGCAACAGCGAGGAGGCAGCTTTTAAATGCACACTCCAGCAGTATGAGGAGCAACAACAAAGCAGCTAACAACTACTAACAGTAACTAAAATTGAAACAAAGGTGGGCTCCTGAAGATATGCATGCACATTATTAGCAGCATAATTTTCAAATCTGCATTTTTGCCATATGTAATAATAAGAAAAAACTTTTAAACCTCTGCAGTCATTAGTTGGGCAACACCCACCAAGCTTTAACCTTTTAACTCCAAGATGTCGAAAATGGATAGTTATGCGCTTCCACAATTTCATCACTAACGGTGCTTTGACCGCATTTTTTGCTTCTCTTGCAGAACAGGTAGCGCAATCCGCCTGGAGCTTTTCCAACACAACACAAAGGGATTTTTTTTTTTTAAAGGCACAAAGAACATCAATGTCAGCTAGTAAACGGTGCAATGGCTACATGTTCAGTGCTCGGCACTCAACATTTTAAAGAATTTGAATAGAATAAGTTCACCTTTGTGTGAAGGTTGGTGATGCTCCACTATTAAAAGACGAAAAGCGTAATGCTGTAACAAGAGAGGGCGAAGACAATATCGAGACAGGTCAACGGCTTGTTCATCTAGCCCTCATTCACCCTTGTTACTACGGTATGTTTCTTATGTAACGATGGATTACCGATGTGCCCAAACCTATAAACTTCTTGAACTGTCAAAACACGCCTGCTGTTTTTATGTCTCGCCTTGGCCTGTCTGTGTCTCTCGTGGGCAGAGGAATCACCCAAAAGAGGCAGAAAAAAATGTTTCCTACAAGACTTAAAAGAATGCTAGCAACACTTAACCCAACCAAAATTATCACTGGAAAACAACAGATCCAAGGGAACAGCTGAAACAGATATTTTACAGCCTATTTGTTCATATAAGTGAGTTTCTTCTCAATTCCTGAAAATCTAAAAATAGTTCTTGTGACATTTAACAACTGTACAACTGAAAATTTTCAAATATCTCTAGTAGTTATAAAGCTATTTTTATGAACTGTTTAATAAAATATATATATATATATATATATATATATATATATATATATATATATATATATGGTTTGTTGTTTGGTTGGTTGGTTTGTAGGGTTTAACGTCCCAAAGCAACTCAGGCTATGAGAGACGCCGTAGTGGAGGACTCCGGAAATTTCGACCACCTGGGGTTCTTTAACGTGCACTGACATTGCACAGCACACGGGCGCCTTTCTTTCCGCCTCCATCGAAAAGCAGCCGCCAAGGCCGGGATTCGATCCCGCATCTTTGGGAACAGTAGTCAAGCGCCGTAACCACTGCGGCACCCCGGTGGGGCTATATATATATATATATATATATATAATTTCATAAGTGCATTAGATGAGTGAAAAATATACCTTAGTTTCATTCTGGCAAGATGAGTCACTCCTTTTAAAGACACTATTCAAGCCAGCAGAATGATGGGAACATTGGCCCACTAAACCTGCTGAAATAATTGATAAATGGGTTCGGTTTGCATACACTGACAGTTCTACATTGCTGCCGTATGAACGATATATATATATATATCTATATATACACCCACATGCAAAGGTCTATGCAATGCAATGATAGAAGGAAAAAAAAAGCATTTAACTACTGTTTTTGCATGTGGCCTAGAATAACTGACTTTTTATTTCAAAATCTTCAAGAGACAACTGTGCATTCTGTGCAGATGGATTGTACAGCAGCGAGGACCTGTCCATGACAGAGAATAATGGTTAGACAATTAACAAAAACTCACTAATCAACTTTGCTACTTTTTATCTTAAAGGGCAATATAATACTACAAAATTTCAGGCTGTCAAAATTGAAGGCGGGCCCAAATTTTACAATTTCAAAATTGCAAATGTAATTTGAAATACTAAATGCCAAAAATGCATGCTTGGAAGCTGTTTCATATTTATAAAATGGCATTGCTACGTATATATTGTCACCAAAATCATTCTAACGTTGGTTACATCATTAGCTATACAAATGCCATCTGTATTTGATGCTTAAAGGGACAGAACACTAGCCAAAATATGTCGTGAGATTATGGTGGAGATGAAGACCTTGCCTCATATAGTACAGATCGAGCACTACAACATCAAAGAAAAGAGGCTTTACAATTTTAATTTGCCATTGAAAAATCACATAAAAACAACTGGGGCACTATCTAGCACAGAAAACCCTATTACGTTCGGTATAGTACCCCACGTGAATACATGTCAGCAAAATAAAGCTGATTTTCGCAAGTGCACACTGTTCTTTTTTCTTCTAGGAGTGCTTGTAGTGATTCATTATATTTTGCACTCTCTCTCCACTGAATCCTTAAATAAAAACCACCCCTCCTTTTGCACCGCGAGAGGCATGCTTTCAGGTTTTATCACTAGATGACGCCACAGTGTTTGGAATTCCGTGAATGAAGCGATGATAGCACCCATGTAATACTTTCGTCGACGAGGCGTACATTATTGTATTGTAACAGCATTGAGTGTGAAACTGAAAAGGACATTACTCTAAGTAAAAAATGTCGAATTACTGTCTAGCGAGCGAAATTTATAATTGTTTTCGATACGACGTTTTTGTCGACCACGAGTCGTCATCGCGGTCACTGCTCACAGTTTCCGGCATCGGACTACATAAAAACGGGCGCATGCACTGATAAAAATATGTTAGGGAATTCAACATTTTAGACGTCAATCTTCCCACTGCGCCGAAAAAAATTTGAGACCTAAATTCCAGTGTTCTGTCCTTTCAAAAAATGTGTGAGCAACACATTTTAAGATACTGCAATGTTGAAAAGCCAGCTCGGCAAGCTTTAAATGCATATCTTTGATGTAGGATATTTCAAACCACAATGCCAATTTAGAAATATTAAAAATGGGGCTCACTTTAGATGTTGACGGGCTTAAATTCTGAAATTTTGCCTTTCAAAATATAACAAAGTTCATTGCTTAATTTGATTAGATCATCCAGTCATTAAGCTCCATTAAGTACATAATGTCCACCTTGATGTACAACCTACCTCTACAAACTCGACAGATGCATCTAGCATAGTTCTTAAAATACCAATCTGTAAATGTAAAAAAAAAAAAAAATCACCCCATATATACAGCTTAATGGCTTAATCCCAAGTTTGCAAATTATGGTGTGCGCTATCAAACCTCAAGCAATGAGCCCTGGATGCAAAGAAACTTAAAAAGTCATGTTCCACAAGCTTTTAACAACGGGTGTACAGCAAGTACCAAAGGTTTATAGGGTGCAGGTGAGCAGGGAAACATTTTGGCACAGTCTAATGAGCCAGTAGCCTGAAATGCGTGCAAATATGAGGGAATGTGCATTTGGTATGGTATATGTAATGATATAGACACTATAAGGAACAGCATAGTGGAAGGCTCCATATAATTTCAACTATTTAGCCTTCTCTAATGTGCACTAACATCGCACAATACATTGCATTTCACCTGCATCGAAATGTGGCCGCCATGACTGATGTCAAACCTGTAACCTTGGGCTCAGTAGCTGAGTGCTTTAACCATTGAGCCACAGTAGTGAGGGATGTGCATTTATCTATTGCTATCAACACCAGGCAACCTGGTCACCAAGACAACACTACAATAAGTATTTTCTCAAGTACTCCGCGGTGGTGCAGTGGTTAGGGCGCTTGACTTCTGTGCCCACAGATGCGAGATCGAATTCCAGCCGCGGCGGCTACTTTTGAAGCGAAAAGCTTCACTAGGCTAGTCAACTCAGAGTCTCGCATGTGCTCAGTCGTTAGAAAAAGCCACAGCTGCGCATGCACAAACCACGTGACGTCACTGGAGAGGCGCAGGTAGTCGGAGCCACTGCAGCCGCCGTGACTCCGCCGGTTGACCTTTAGCCGGTGCCGTGCGCTTTCACCGGGCTGTGTTTATGTCTATACAGAAGTGTAACTGTGATGATAATGTGGAATCGAAATAAAGTTTAATATTATGTGACGTACGGCTGTAATCAATGTTTCACCGTGATGATAAGCCATGGAATATCTATAAGGTGCAACCATGAACAAGGTAAGCCACAACTACGCCAAGGAACCACAAGCTAAGGGCATCCCAAAGCTTTTCGCTTCTGATATCCAGGCTTAACCAAGCTAAGCCACCACCAATTTTTTGGCGGAGGCTTCCGGAAAGCAAGGCACTCATGTGCTGTGCAATGTCAGTGCACATTACAGAACCTCAGGTGGTCGAAATTTCCGGAGCCTTCCACTACAGTGTCTCTCATAGCCCGAGTTGCTTTGAGACGTTAAACCCCAGAAACCAACAATTTTCTCAAGCATAAGCATCCCGTGAGCTTTATAGCTGCCACACTTACACATGTAAGCGTGTACATGTTCACATGTGTAAAGATCAGTCCTACTGTCTCATTTTCTAAGACCACCTGTATCAACAGCACCCACCAGCAGCAACACTCATTCATGGCCATATGACCACAATCTCTACAAGACTAGGGTCACCATACCAAGATGGTACATCAGTTTCTACCACTGCATACTGTTAGCAGGACTTCTAATGGCCACTTTAAATGCCTATCTCAGTGTTCTTGTTTTTTTTTTACTTTTTTTAGACGGTATTCCAATTAACATAATTGGAATACCGTATGGACCTGCCGCTGTGCTACTTCGAACCCTCTTCCCACTCCCTTGGTTCAAGAAAACCCCTGTATTAACCTGCCTATCCTCCTCCAATATAGCACATGCGACATTTCATTCATTTTTTTTTTTTTTGCCATCATATGTCCATTGCCTCATCCTCTTCTTGCTGAGTACCTTAAGCTGTATTAATAAACCTATGCTTTAGGCTATTTTTACTATACTTAAGGAGTCCAGATCTGTCCAGCATTCCTTAGCTGCTTTTCTATCCTTTTTGTTCACTCCTAATCACTGCTAGCAAACTTTCTTCTAAATTCCTCACTGATTAAATAAGATGATTTCCTTCTACATTTTGTGAAGTTATCCCATTTTTCTCTCTATATCTGCTTCTGGTATCCCTCTATCCTTAGAATATCTGTGTTCCCTGGAGGCTTCCTGACATTTCTCTATGGCCTTTTTAACATCCCCATCCCACCAGCTCTTGGGTTACTGTCTATTTTTCCTTTTTGGTTACGACTCACACCTTAGCAAGGTTTAGCTCACTTTGAACTAATTCCTCAATTTATTCTGTTGCTATTTCGAATTGCTGTTCCAAGTAAAAGCAGTTTGTTCTAAAGCTCAGCTTGATAAGCCTGTGAGCGCTACCAAGACTTCTAGAGCCATAGATAGATGTGGTTATTGAATGGACAGGCAGAGAGGCGCCGGCCAGAAAGATGAGCATCTGGCCTGTTACTCTGCGCCAGGTAAGGGGAAAAGGAGAAGAAAGAGGGTCGTGATGGGTGACAATGTGATAAGAAGAGGTTTGACATAAATATGCAGGCACATTGATTTGTCTCACACGCATGAGCCATGTTCATTTATGTTCACTGCCCCTAGCCAGCCATACATCCTACGTGACATTAGTCCATAATCTATCGTCGAGTGCGCGCTCTGCCTCCCATATTACGGTCCCATCACGCTTCTCAGTACTGTTACAGACAATTAAGTCATGCCACACATCCAGTAGCATGTGAACTGTCGAGTACTGAATGCACAAGAGGGCCAGGGGACAAGAATGTAGAAGGGGACATGAATGCGCACATAGAGAATATGGATGTGTGCGTTGCTATACATTCTACCACTTCTGTTTTTCTCTCTGGCATTTGTTCCTATCCACAAACAAACACAGCCAAAGAGTGTCCAGCTCCCGTGCCTCAACTTTTAGCCAAAGGCACAACTCATCGTCGCCACCCCACGGCGTGTAAGAGCAGCTGAATGCACACTGCAGATCCCAAGCGAAATAGACGTGAACATCACTTTCTTTACACCTTGACATAAATGCTGTTAGCGTCCGTTCCGTGCCTTGCGACACTCATGCTCTGTTTAGGCAACCTTTTAGATCAAATTTTATTGTCTTTGCTGGCTTCGTTACTGCGATAGATTTCAGTGCACGACCTAACGTCGATTTCATTATCCTCTCAAGTCTGCTGAAATCTCGCGACTACTATCCAGTGAATTGAGCACGCAGGACCATGATGCGCCTTTATAGATTCCTCACAAACCAAGTATGCAAATGACGACTTATTGGGACAATTTTTTTACCCTACACCAGTTACACCAGTGCAGAAAATCTCCAATACCTCAAATGGTGTTTTGCTACACTAGTGTAGTAGGTTAAAAAAATGATCCCGATATATCATGCAGCAAAAACCGCAATGTGCGCCAATCACAGATGCAGTGACACTTACCACTTCGCCGCTCCCCGCGCAGCGTTTACCACTTCTAACTAGCAGGTAGTGGGCAATAACAACTAGAGCATCATGTTTCGATTGAAAACTTTCATTACACGACTTGAAAAGCAACTCAAAAGCAAAGTACTTTTCATACGCTGACAAGCTACCAACTTCTCCGGTACAGCTCATTTCTAATGCTGCTAACGCGCCTCAAGGAAAACGTTCGAAATCCGAGCAGAGCGCGCCCGGCGCATGGTAGTTAATAGGTATGGTAGCGCAATTCCCATAGAAGCCTGCGTGTCGACTCTGGGCGAGGCATGAGCGAGGCTTTAGTTTCACGGCGCCCCCTGCGAACTGTGAGGCAAAACAAACACATGACGCTACTTGTGACGTCACAGTGACGTACTTTTGGCGGGGAATTTGTCTTTTTATTTATGAACGAAAAACAAGGCCAACAACAACGAAGGCAGAACGATGCTCGGATAAGGCAGAAAAATGGACACCGTAACTGTTCAGCCAACTTTACTTGACACGGATTTCTAGTCAAGTTTTACGTTAACTGAAATGTTACGGCATCTTTAACCATCTTATCATAGCACCGTTCCGCCTCCGTCGTCGTTAGCCCAGTCTTTCGTCGCGCGTGATGTAAAGGCATTCTGGGGCTTATTTCTTCGGGCACGTTTGTGAACAAGGGCCTTCAAGTGAATTCGGCAAGCACATGGATAGAATCGCATGGGTTGAGGGATTGCACTAAGGGCATAAATGAGTGAAGCTGTGCTGCATAGAAAGCCAGCTAGGCTTTATTAATTCACGATTACTTACATAGATCCTTCATGACAATGCAAATCTTTAAGTGTAGGAAAGCGACCACCGCTCATTCGTCACGGTCTTCATGAAATCCTCGTGATAACAAAATGACCTGAGGTAGGTCTCCAAACGAGACGCGGTGAGATTATAAAAGGGTAAAAGATCTCGCTAACAAAGTACAGTGTCAAAGAACAAAAAAACAAACGAACGGAATAACTAACGCTAGCGCTAGAACACCAACCTGTAAGAGCTTATAGGTAAGCAATTCAAATTGGGATTGCTAGTATTTAGAAGTTAATGCGTCTGAGAAGTGAAAATATCTACGATATAGCTTCGCTCCAATAAATCTCGCCTTGTTCACATAGATTCCATTATTTTACTCGCGCTTCATTTGCCACTGAGAGTAGTCAATTGCCTTGCTAAGCAACTCGGGGGATGAACTGCAAATAATGATTGATGACCTAGACAGTAAAAGTAGAAAGGTAGGCTTGAAAATAAATATGCAGAAGACTAAGGTAATGTTCAACAGCCTCGGAAAGGAACAGCAGTTTACATTAGATAGCGAAATACTGGAAGTAGTAGGCGAATATGTCTACTTAGGACAGGTAGTAACCGCAGATCCGGACCATGAAAAGGAAATAACAAGAAGAATAAGATTGGGATGGAGCGCATTTGGCAAGCACTCGCAGATTATGACTAGCAGCTTACCGGTATCGCTCAAAAGGAAAGTATACAACAGTTGCATCTTGCCTGTACTCACCTATGGGGCTGAAACGTGGAGGCTAACCAAGAGAGTTCTACTTAAGTTGAGGACAGCCCAGAGGGCTATGGAACGAAAAATGGTAGGGGTAACATTAAGAGATAGAAAGCGTGCAGAGTGGGTCAGAGAAATAACTCAAGTTACCGACATTCTAGTGGAAATTAAGAAGAAGAAATGGACATGGGCAGGACATGTAGTGCGAAGAGAGGATAACCGATGGTCGCTGAGGGTAACAAACTGGATTCCAAGGGAAGGAAACCGTAGCAGGGGGCGGCAGAAAGTTAGGTGGGCGGATGAGGTTAAGAAGTTCGCAGGGGTCAAGCGGATGCAGCTAGCACAGAATCCGGGTTAAGTGGAGAAATATGGGAGAGGCCTTCGCCCTGCAGTGGGTATAATCAGGCTGATGATGATGATGATGATGATGATGTAGTCAATGTGAGGCTACAAATTTACAACAAACATTTAACATGTTCATAAGAAAGATCCCATTGACAATAGGAACATCCCCGTGATAACAGCTAAAGCACATTCAGCGAACGTTGGTGCGGTAATACGACGCAGTAAGCAAAACGCGCAGCAAAGGGAGCGGAACGGAAGGCTTTGCGCAATGCGACACGCGTCATTGGGGGCAGTAAAATCTCACCTTCACTGTTCAATTAAAACATGCAGCGATACGCCACTCATGCAGACGTGTATCCTTAAAACAAGCCACCACTTTTGCGACGTACCTGGGAGGCCGAGCCGAGCCGCCGAGCTGTGACGCAGCATTGTCCCATCGTCCGGAAATGCACACATGCAGCGGCAATCAATTCCTCATCGAGCACACACAGTCTTCGCCTTGCTGTAAAGCTTTACCACAGCCAGCAGAATGAAATACTGACTGTTTGGTACAGATAACCCACTTTGTACGCAGCACGCAACGATGAACGTTGAACCGGGGCCGATGATGCACCCATTTCGCGGCTGAAAAAAGCTTGGTATGAGCCATATCTGGCTTGCCCCGCCAGGGTGGTGCAGTGGGAAGACGCCCGACCACTGTCCGGAATACCCGGGTTCGAACCCGACCTCGGCGGCTGCGTTTCGATGGTACCCGGCGAAGAGGCGTCCGTGTCCTGTGCGATGTCAGCGCACGTTAAAGATCCCCGGCCAGGTGGTCGAAATTCCTCCGTAGCCCTCCACTACAGCTCCTCTCTCTCTCGAATTCCCACCCTCCTCCCTTCCCTTACAGCGCGGGTCAGGTGTTCAGGGTTACAGGGTTACAGGAGGTCAGGGTGTTGACCCTGACCTCCTCCCGAAGCGCCCGAACGAGCCGTCGGCGAAGACGCCAGCGACAGCTCCCCGCTGTCCTAAGTCTCGTCGTCGGAGTCTCCGCTGCAGACGCCAGTGACAGCTCCTCGCTGTCCTAAGTCTCGTAGCCCTAGCCACGACATCGACCGGCCGTTGTAGACGCCAGCGACAGCTCGAACACCCGCTGTCCTAAGTCGAAGATGCGCCGGAGCACAGTCCGAAGTTAGAACTATGGAGTAGCTTTGTCGGAATCGGGAGCAGCTTGCGCTACAAAACGCAGTCTACGAGTCGTGAACTTCTCTCGGACATCTCCGCGGGTACCCGTACTCGCGACACCAACATCAAATCTTTCTCCAGCGACCCCTCTCTTCTCATCAGATGACCAAAGTAGCTGAGCTTTAACTTTAGAATTTGACCCTCCAATGAGCAGTCAGGGTTTATGGTCGACAATATCGACTGATTTGATCTTCTGGCAGTCCATGGAACTCTTAAGAGTCTTCGCCAGCACCGCAATTCAAACGCGTCAATTCTTCGGCGGTCAGCCTTTTTCACAGTCCAACTCTCGCATCCATACATCACAACTGGAAAGACCATAGCACGAGTTATACGGATCTTGGTTGGCAGACCAATGTCTCTGCTCTTTACTAGGCGGTCAAGGCTAACCATTGCTCTCTTTCCCAGAAGCAGGCGTCTCCTAATTTCATGGCTGCAGTCTCCTTCCGAGGTAATCTTGGAGCCCAAGAAGAGAAAATCTGTCACAGCTTCCACTTCTTGTCCCTTCATGCTCCAGGACTTGATAGGACAAGACGCCATGATCTTTGTCTTTTTAATGTTCAGTTTAAGCCCAAACTTCTCACTCTCTTCTTGTACGTGCATCAGAAGTCTCTTGAGTTCCACTTCACTTTCTGCCATTAAAGTGGTATCATCCGCATATCTAAGGTTGTTGATACGTTTTCCAGCAATCTTCACTCCAGCTGAAGACTCGTCCAGACCGGCCTTCCTTATGATACACTCTGCATATAGGAGGTATTCACTGAGGTCGTACTACCAGATGGCGCGAGCATCGTCCCGCCTCTTCCGCCATGTCGGAGGTCGCCGGTGGCATCGGCGCGCGTCGGCTCGCGCAGTTTCAGGTTCGCTGTCAGGTGACCGCCGTATATTGGACGGGATCCGTAAAGTTTTATCAAGCTGGTATATACGCCCACATCCACTTTTCTTTGTTGAACTCTTTATGCGCATGGAGTCTGCAGCGATATTTTGATGCTCCGGGACATACCACTAGCTGTTCAGTGTTGCAACTAGGCATCACCCGTGCAACAGCAGAAGTGGCCGGTTACCCATTTCGCGAAAAACGACTTGCAGCTCGTTAAAACCATTGTTAGCTGCCACTGGGGCGAACATTTCTTGAAAAGACAGCTAGCGCATTAAATTCCCCAATCATAAAGTTCGCATGGCCGCGAAAGGTACACTTCTAGTGGCGGTAGTCGGCAAACTGCCGAAGCTTCCACAGGCGCTATTCCAGCAGTAAAGCGAATGCAGTTACTTAATTTGGGAGACAGAAGGTCGAGAAAAGGAGTACTGTCACGCACTCGCAGGATAAACGGCACACCCAGAGAGCATGTTTTACAAATTTAGTATCGCCTGCGTAGCTCTGCTTGAGATGCACATAAATTAACCCATGGAACCTAAGTTCGCAACAACGCGATGTGTAGCGATAACCCTGATACAGTTGCAACATGTCACTTGCAAGTCGGAGGAGGTGACAGCGTTAGCTAAGACACGTCGCAATGTGCTCACCTCTAAAAACGACACGCCGTTCATCGACACCGCCCTCACGCACGTGTGGCTCTGGGCCTCGCTTTCTTGCCAAAAATTAAAACACATTCATGGCTTAGAACGTTTTAATTTCTTCCCTTGCCGCAAAACTTAAGACCGCACTTCACATGGCAGGCACCGATGTCAGGGAATTCAACGCGAAGCAGTGGTCTTATAGTACACGGCACACCTTGACGAAGTTACCGCCGTCGTACGAGCCGGTGTTTTTACAAAGTCAAACATTTTGTCGAGACAGTCGTTTTTCTTGTTCCACGAAGTCCACGGGTGTATGCACTCGCTCGCATGGTTTTTGACTGGCTCACGCAGAAATTCTGTAAAGACGCGAAAAGCGTACCCCACGGATCACAACGAGTTGAATACTAGAGTCCCTAGAAGTATTTGCTAGTCTGCCGTCCGAGCGGGGTTCCCTATGGAACCGGTTGGCCGCTTCCCGGATGAAAGCGCAGGGGGCGCTGCACGCATTCGGAGCGTGGTCAATCTACCTTGGCGTGGTCGCATTGTGTACGTGGTGCTGTGGCGGTTGTGCCGTACTGCGAGTCTGCGCCGCGCTGATCCGTTGGTGCCGTGGCAATTGGGCTCGTGCACCACGTGCACTTCTTTTCGCTCGCGAGCCGGAATGCGCGCAAATTAGCTAGCATGTGTGCAAGTGTGCCTTTTTTATGGATGTGTGATCGCGTCATGTCCAGAAAACGGGGTAAGCGTGATAGCACGTGTTTCTTGCCCGGGTGCAAGAGCGGAGCGCTCGTGCAAGGTGAAATGCTCTCTCTTCAGGACACCGAAAGACGCAGGGAAGAGGCAAGAGTGGGAGCGCAACATCAAGCGCGACAGCAAAGCCAATAACATTGTTTATTGCCTCAGCTAGGGCATAAAGGAATATGTAAAACGAAAATTAAAAGGCGTAATAAATGGAAGAAAATAGGTTGGCTGTGTTCCAATAAAGTTCAAGAGAGAACGATGATAAGGCCCTGCCGATATTGTCGGCTTCAGTGGCGGGCAAACCCACAAGGGGTGAATATCTTCCTCATTATTTGTGAGTTGCAGACAGGAAATCCTGGACGTTGATATACATATCGGTATATATAAATATCGGAGGATCCGGATCGGGGTTGCCCTCACATTACTGTAACACGAACAAGCTATAGTGTCGACGTTTGTGAGCGACACCTCAAACCCTGCTTTATTGAGCGAAGTTTTAAGACAGGTAAAGGTAATTGAGATTCCCCGGGATGTTACGCAACTCACGAAGGATACCATCTCAATGCTGTTTCCTGACACTCCAGAATACTTGTTGAAACCCCTGCCTCTCAAGAGAAATGATCGCTTGTACGAGCAAAAACAGTCAGCAGGGAGACCTGCGGAGAAAGAAAAAAAGCGCACTGATCCTGAAGCATCAGTGGAGCCAGTTTAAGAATACAGCGGTGGTGGATCGTGTGACGCGAGCCTGCCCCAGGAATGCAGAAAGCTGCATGCCACCGCCACTGGGGACAAATGTCGATATTTCTGATGTTGAGCAATTAACATTCGCATAGTGCCACTCAAGCGAGGACGAATCTCCGGAGGCAATCTACGCAAATCGGCGAGTTCTGTTCCATCGCAGTGATACAGGTGAAGCTGCCATGAATGTTGCTGTGTGCATTCGAGGAAACAAAGTCATGGAGATAGCTGTAAAGTCGACAGAAGAGGTAATTAATTTTCTGCAGGACATTGCGAAACTCAGCTTGTGTCTTGGCAGCGGATTGAAGCCTATTACCAAGACCTTTCCCTCCTACAATGGGCGTTACTTAATTTGCGACGAACTGTACCAATATTTTTAATGCAGCTTGCATATAGCCTGCAAATACTTGCGAAAGTTAACTCAGAACGCCCTGTCAAGAAGAAGAAAAAAATTAAGAAACAGACTTCTAAGTCTCGAGCAGTTTGTCGTACGAAGGACAAGGTGGCAAAGCTGGTAAAAGCTCTAGGTGAAATGAAAAATGAAAAGGAACACCTTTCAAGGACAGAGTTTGAAAGAAATGTTTGTGCCCTTCCTCTCAACTAACAGCTGACTGTTAAAATATGTTTCAGAGGTTGCAAAACACAAGTCAACAAAAGGGATGGCATACTCTGATGAGTGGCTACTAGGCTTCCTAAGCACCAAAGAATGCCTATCAGCAGTTTGCCTGAAGCGCGGTGCGATTTGAAGGGCTCGGGTTCCCATCTTGCGTGCTTTAATTGTGCATGCATCCGAAAGTTTCTAGTTTTACATACGTGTTATAACTTAGCTAAACGTCCGAAGAAGTTAAGATGAAACTATAGCGTGAATGAAAACGCCGGCGACAGCGCTCTATTGCTTGCACACATGGTCCTTGGAGCCTAGAATGTGCGTCTAGTACAGTCCTCCATGCAAGCGCAATCGTTTGCACAAAATCCTCAGAAGTCTTCATTACAATACAGGTAGCTTCAGCAGGATAATAGGGTATAAAAAGCAGCTTCGTTTCTACATCGGCTCAGGGGCATGCGCGCAAAACTTCGCTCACGAAAAAAAAAAAAATCGTATCCTTGGTTATGCCAACAACTCGGCTGCGAATTCAATATTACGACTAAACTGAAATCAAAGACTAAAGAGCGGCATCGCATGTACAAGGCACCTGACAATGAGCATATGCAGCGAATGCATTTCGAAGCGCACGGGCGCGCGCGTCGTCTGCTCCGCCTGCAGTGGCACTCCGCTTCACCGCAGCGATCATTCAGCGGCAGCCCCCGCCGCGGCCGGCGGACGACAGACTAGCAATATTTCTAGGGACCCCCTCTGAATACTGCGGCTGGGTGCGGTGCCCACACACACGACCACGCGTATAACGCGTATGGTGAATTCTGCGCTGGCCGCTAGCGCCCCTAGCGGATGACGTCACGTGCATACCTCCTATAGACAAGATGATGATGATCAAAACTTTAATTTCCACCGATTTAGGAGGCCCCCTACTCCCCGCTCCTGGCACGCAGGCCTGAGGAACGGGGGCTGGAACCTCCGCGACTAAGGACTGGCGAATATACATTGGTTATTCGCGGCCTCAGCCGCCAGGCGGACGGCTTTCCGCTGGTCAGCGGGGACGTCGCTTCGCAGCAGGGTTACCCAGGCTTCTCTACTTTTAATGTTGTCCCTAGCGCCCGGAGACTTAGGGCATTCCCAAATTATATGGTCGAGGGTCCCCCTCGCTTCGCAGGCTTTACATTTATCGTTTTTTCTCTCCTCTATCTGGGTGTGAAACAACCAGACAGGGTTCGGGAAATTTCCGGCTTGTAATCGCCGCCAGGCTATGGCCTCTTTATTATTTAAGCTAGGATCCGGTGGCGGCATCAGACGTCTTCCTAATCTATAATTTTCGATTATTTCTTTATAGGTTTGCAAACGTTCGTTCATCGCCTGGCAGTCGGGCGGCTCCGCGTTTGCCCGCAAGTAGAGATCTCGGGCTAAATCATGGGCCGCCTCGTTGCCGGGGACGGACGTGTGTGCTGGGACCCAAATTAGGGTGATTTTGCGATCGATTTTAGTTGCAGCTTTTAGAATTCGGGTGGCTTCTTGTGAGACCCTGCCTTTTCCGATATTCCAGATTTTACTGTCACTAAAGATCAATCTAGCCTTCGTTCCGACGCAAGCGAGCGCTATTGCGACCTCTTCAGCCGTGTCTATGTTTCTACTTCGGATGGTGGCGGAGACGACTGGTGCGCCGCTACCATCGACTACCGCGGCGACTGCCGCCCCTGATAGGCCGCTTGCAGCGTCTACGTAGGCAACTTATTTTACTCTGAATTCTTTTGCACTTTTAACCAGTGCTTCTGCTCTCTTCTCCCGTCTCTCCTTGTGGTATTCTGGGTGCATGTTGCGAGGGAGAGGACGGACAATGATGTTCTCGCGACATTGTGGTGGTAGGGCAACCTTGTCGGCTGTGCCCCTATTTATTTTTCGACCCACCCATTCTAAGATGGCTCGACCCGTGCTCGACCTACTTTCTTTCATGTTGGGCGATTCTCACCGCTTCAGCAAGTTCCGTCCAGCTATTATGCACTCCCATTTCTATCAGGCGTTCCGTAGAAGAGGAGATGGGTAGACCCAGCGCCCTTTTGACGCAACGCCGGATGAGTGCGTCTATCTTATCTTTTTCATTGGTCCTGATGTTGAGGAATGGTGTGGCATAGCATATTCGACTTATTATGTACGCCTGCATCAGTCTCAAGAGGCTTCTCTCTTTGAGGCCTCTGCCTTTGAATGCAATCCTCCTAAATATTCCTGTTACTTGCGTCGCGTAGGTAGTGAGTTTTTTTATCGTTCCGTCATTATACCCGTCCTCTTGAATAAAAAGTCCGAGGATTCTGATTTGCTGGACTCTTGGTACGGTTTTGCCGTCGACCTTTATTTCTACTTTAAAGTCGCCCTTGCACCTCATTGATTTTGGATTATATATGAAAAGTTCGGATTTTTGCGGAGAGCACGAAAGACCCTTTTCGGCCGCGTAGGACACAATGGTGTCCGCCGCCGCCTGTAGGCGTTCCCCTATGCTGCCATCGCTGCCGTTGTTCATCCAGAGATTAACGCCGTCCGCGTAAATGCTGAACTTCAGGTCTTTTATGACTTTAAGAGCGGCAGGAAGGCCTCTCATCACCACGTTAAAAAGGAAGGGGGAGAGCACCGAGCCTTGCGGAGTTCCTTTACTTCCCAGGGGGACAGTGGGGGATTCTAGGTCCCGAAACTTTAGTTTCAACGTCCTGTTTGTCAGGAAATCCATTACGTAATTATATGTCCTCTCGCCGACTCCTAATTCCTGTAGTCCCGCGAGAATTGCCTGGTGTTTTACGTTGTCAAATGCTTTTGTTAGATCTAGCGCTAGAATTACCTTCGCGTCTCTGGATTTCGAGTCAATTATATCATGTAGTAATCGGAGCATTACATCCTGTGTGCACAGGCCCGGTCGGAACCCGACCATCTCATGCGGCCACAGGTCGTTTTTCTCCATGAAATTATTTAGCCTTGTTTGGATTACGCGTTCCATAAGCTTTCCAATGCATGAGGTTAGAGAAATAGGTCTGAGGTTTTCCAATTTCGGGAGCTTGCCAGGTTTTGGAATTAGCACAACGTTTGCAGTTTTCCACTGCTGGGGAAGACGACCGCTACTCCATACTTCTTGCATGTAGTTGGTGAGTGCCGTTATGGAAGCGTCGTCTAGGTTTC
The DNA here is from genome assembly GCF_055883805.1 of Amblyomma maculatum. Taxonomy (NCBI): domain Eukaryota; kingdom Metazoa; phylum Arthropoda; class Arachnida; order Ixodida; family Ixodidae; genus Amblyomma; species Amblyomma maculatum. The sequence continues at coordinate 154,847,027 of NC_139344.1, read as the reverse complement.
GTAGCATTTTATTTGTTATTCCATCGGGGCCGGGAGCTGATCGCGTCTTTAAGGTAAGGATTTCGGCTCTAACTACCGCTTCTGAGATGGGCGCGTCGAGGGCCTCGTTCGGTGGGCCCGCGTATTGCCTAAGAGGGAGGGATGTTGTATCGCCGACATATGTGTCTACGAGTTTAGTTATTAGTTCCGCGTCAGTCCCCTCGAACGCGTGTCTTGCCTTTGCTATTGTTGTGTTTGACTGTGTTTTCGAACTGTCGGGATTAAGAAGATATCGTAGCATGCTCCACGTCTTTGAAAGGCTCATGTTGCCCTCCATTTCATCGCACCTGTTACACCAGTTTTGCTCGCAGAGTTTAATTGCATAATCCTCAATTTCCTTATTGTGCCTGGCTATTATTCGCCTTAGGTTTCGGTTCCATCTCTGACACCGGAGGCGTCTTTCCATACCTTTTTTTGCTTCCCACATGTGTAGGAGTTTCCAGTCGACTGTTTTCGGTGCATCGTCCCCCTCTAGGGTAATGGTAGCGGATTTAACGTGGTGCATGAGGGTTTCTGCCCAATCGTCGATATTTTCAATATTTTCGTCTATGTTTGCAGATTCCCTAATTTGTCTGAATTTCTCCCATTCGATTGCGCTGATGATCTTTTCTCGTCTTACTTTGACTCTCCGTTTAAGCGTTATTTCGAGGACGTAATGATCGCTTCCAAAGTTGAGCTCTGTGTTCTCCCACCTAAGCTCCTCTATGTTTTTGGTAAATGTTAAGTCTGGGGTTGTGTCTTTGCTCACACTGTTTCCCACCCTCGTCGGGCAGCCAGAGTCTGTCTGCAGGGTGAGGTTTAATTCGTGAAAATCTTCCCATAACTGCCTGCCCTTCGGATCTTGCCTATTATCCCCACTCTTGGTGGCAGGCGTTGAAGTCTCCTACAATTAGCAGGGGGTTAGCTCCGGCTGCCTTCATTGCTTTGCGAAATAATGTCTTGAACCTAACCTTGCGCTGCTGAGGAGAGCTATATATGTTTAGGACGAAAATACTGGGTTCCTTCTTCCTGCCCGTGATGATTTCAACGAAAACCGCCTCAATGTCGCGAGAACTAATTTCATGTTCGATTACCGCTACGTTCCTTTTGACGAATGTAGTGACCCGGGATTTTTCTCCCCGGCCACTAGCAAACGCTTGATATCCTGATAATTTAATTACTCCTTTGCCAGTTTCCTGTAGGGCTACGGCTAGAGGTTTTTCAACTATTTGCTCGAGATGTTGTTGCACTAACGCTCGCTTGCGCGGGAATCCTCGGCAGTTCCACTGCCATACCGTCGAATTAACCTTTGGTTGCGTTTTGCCCATGTTGGAATTGGTCAAGTATCCCTTCTCTCACTGTTTGCCTTTCTGCCATAGCAGCAAGAGCCGCGTTTGTTTGTTTAGATTGTTCCTGAATTCGGTTAAGGGCGCCTATGATATTGGTCTTGCCTGTCTCGAGCCGCTCGAGTCTCGCCCCGTATTTGGCGTCTAGTCTACGCTCTATTGCCGCCAGCGGATCCGTTCACCCGCCTCTTCGTTTCTGCGGGGGAGGTGGCCTGCACTGTTCAGTGATCATTGCGTCCTCCTCCGTGTCTGACGCCGCGGGTGGTGTTAGCACCTTTGGCGTCGCAGGTGGAGGTGGCGGTTTGGCTACTTGTTTTGCGGGGAGAGCCTGTGGAGGCGGGGGAGCCCCGGAATTTGGCTGTGATTTAGATTGGTATTGGTCCTGGGTGAGTTTCTTAATTATCTCCCTCAGTTCCTCAACTTCCTTTTTTAACTTTTCTATTTCTTTATCTTTTTCTTTGTTTTCCTCATCTTTAGCCTGGGGAACCCCACTGCTGAAACTCACGGTTTTACTGTCCCCGCTCGGGCTTCGCTTTTGGGTGGCCGACGGGTTCCTTGGGTCCCTGGAGTTAGCCGTGACTCTGGATTTGGACCCCGACCTGGACTTGGATCCGGACCGGTCCCTGCTGCTGCGGGAGCTTGAACGGTGACGTCGGTTGGCGTCCTCCAACTGCGGGAAGTCCCCGCTCTGCGCCCGGAAGCCTCCGTCCCGGTCTTGAGAATATCCGCGTTGGTCACGGTGGTCTCTTCTGAATTTCGAGCGTCCTCTGCGGCCGCTCTCAGGTGTGGTGTTGGGATATTGGTGCTGCTCGTTGTGCTGCTGCTGCTGCTGCTGCTGCTGCTGCTGCTGCTGCTGCTGCTGCTGCTGCTGCTGCTGTTGCTGCTGCTGTTTGGCAGTTTTCTGCTCCCATTGACGTTTTTTGGTCTGGTAGGGAGTCCTGTAGAGTTCTCTGCACTTCTTGTCGCCAAGCGGCCGGATGGTCTTTACTGTACAGCTGACATTTTATTTCGCAGGTGTGTCCCTGATCTGGGCGCTCTTCTCCGCATCCTCTGCACTTAGCGTTATTCGGATCTGGGCAGACATCTTCGCGGTGCCCTAGGCGACCGCATGCGTTGCAAACCTCGTATTTCTTTCTATATAAGACACATCTTTGCCATGTAAGTGAGAGTTTCACCCACCTCGGCACCTCTGATTTTTCAAACAATATGAGCACGGTGGTTGAGCTCCTGCCCAGGCGCCTGGCTCCTAGCACGGGGGGGTTGCCTTTGATCGTGCGTAGCCGTTGCACTATTTCTTACTCGGTGATGCGAAGGGGAATGTCGTGTACCACCCCTTGCCGCAGTCTTCGGGCATAGCGACGTACGCCGTGATTTCAATTTTCTGGCCCTCGAATTCGAGGACGCGTAGTGCGACGTATTTTCTTTTCCGTTCTTCGCTGTCTGTTGCGATGAGGATAGACTGCTGTTTTGTGTTGACCGAGAAGGTGTCTTCCGCGGCCTCTCTGATGTTTATATTCGCGGTGCGAGCGATGAACTCCGCAAGTTCAATGTTGCCATACTTAAGTAGGCGGCTGACTCCTCCCCGTGGGTGGAGAATTATTTTGTCAGTTCCGTCGGGTATCTTGATCGATTGCCGTTCAACCGACTTTGCTGCCAATCTCTTTCCGGCGAGCTTGGACGCGGCTCGCTCTCTCCCTTGATCATCGGTGACGCTGCGTCCCTCGTTCTCAAGTGGCACCGCTTTTCCTCTTTTCTTGGCAATGAACCACTGGCCAGGTTCTTTCAGCTCCGCAGGGTCTATGCTCGTTCCCTCCACGGTTTCCATCATTTTCGTCGAAATTCTAAACGGACGGGGGTGCCTTTGTTTGCCTAGGCCTAACTAGGCCTAGCGTCCCCCGTGGCTTGCGAAGTTCTTCAAAGCCTCAAAAATGTGCGAAAGAATCGGCCCACCTTGGAGTCTTGATAATCCGTGGTGAGCGCTTCCTGAATAGAGTCGAATCCCAGAAAATTTCCGAAATCCAGTGGCCGAAATAGAGCGCAAGCGTTCGTGGTCGATGAAGCCCATCGATTGCACGTCCGCCCGTGACGTCAGCGGAGATGCGGTGGCGCTGGCGACAGCAGTGACTTTCGTGGTGTAGGCAAAAGCACGGGCCGTCTGCATTGGATGCGCGGAGATTGCTGTGTTTTCGGGAATAATTCCCAATATTTCTACGAACTGTGGTGCGGTTGATTGCGCCACGAGGCACAAAAAGCAAAATGGCGCTTGTTTTAACATGTTTCTTGCGGTAGAATAAAGATGAGAGCGAAGGGCAGCGGCATTGAGCGCGACAAGTAGACTCCTCGGTGACGGATTACCTTCGCGGCTAACATATATATGCGTTGCAGTTCTTCACCGAAACTAGATCAGTTCGTCTGCAACCCTTTATTATCATGACTGCTTTTCGGCGGTACGACGAATAGCGCAAGAACAAACGCCTGCAGCTCGTGCCCATTTTGATATATTACTATTAAGTTGTAAGAAGTTCAGCCCGCAGGGAAGCTGCACTGTGAGTTCTATTCACTTGCAGTGCTGCCCGTGCATATGTTCACACAGAAAGGACAAAAACACTGCTGTGAAGGTAATTGCAATTACTTTGAGCGCGGTCACTCCAGTGCGATATTGCTGGCTATAACAAGCCCGGACCTGTAAAGTATAGCTTTTCTCTGTACTTTCACGAGTTTCAACGAGTCTCTTCATCACCGGTTCTATAGCTATGATCCGGTCAGTCCCGCATTATTATTTCTCATTTCTAAATTTTATTTTTGGAGGTCATTATAAGATCCTGACGAACGAATTAAATATCCACGTACAATCTAGCTCTGATCGAGCAGGATATATTTAAGTATATATATGGTACATGGAGTTCAATGTCCCAAAGAGGAATCAACTATGAGGGGTGCAAAATAAGCAGAATAAGATGATGCGCATTTGAAAAACAATTTCCAAGTATAATTAAAAAAGCTCAGCAGATCACGCACATTTCGCTGCAAGCGATCGTGGAGAACGTTTCATCTGCACTCATGCGTCTCTCATAGATCATAGAGAACAAAATGAGCGCTTTCGTACTGGCCGTCATGAACATAATAACCTGTGAATGACCTTGCTACATCTGTAAGATTAGACGTCAACGTCTTTTTTATCGGGCAGGCGAAAACAAGTTGGCAGTGCACTTTGCCAACATGTTAAAAAGATCTAAAAGATTGAGTTCTTCTTATTAGATACGAAATTCTATGACTTAAGTTGCCGGTAAAGTGAGCTAGGAATGTGATTGCCGATAATATTGTTCTTTAGAGTGAGTGCTTGAAGCAACAGAAAGGCAGCTCAATAGATTCGTCATATGAAAAACACACTTCCAGTCATTCATATTGTCGTCCTCCTTGCATGAGCTAGGAATAGGCCTGGGAGTTGAACAGGGTTGACTATTAGTCTTTCTTATACATTGCGCTTTCTCGTTTTTATTTAACTTAATCACTCACGGCCGTCGCCTACGTACCTACGAGGCCACGGAGAAGGAAGCCAATGTAGCGCTCGTCGCCAAGTAATTCTAGCTGTAATCGGCTGATAATGTGCGGAAATACTCTACAGGCATAAACCAAGCTATTTCTACGCATAAGCTTACATCTCATTATATTCGCACGCGCGGACTGGTTTCGAAGGCAGCGTCGCTTTGCGCAGTGTAGGTAGGCACGCTGCGCTTTTGCCTACACACCATGTCGCTGCCGATCGCAGCGCCACCTTTGTTTACAAACATGACGCTTGTCTATAGGTTAAATAGGCAGGGCGACAGTATGCAGCCTTGCCTCACTCCTTTCTCAATCGGAAACCAATCAGTAAGACCATGCCCAGTTCTCACTGTGGCCTCTTGCCCTTCATACAGGTTCCTGAGGAGACAGATGAGGTGAATTGGAACTCCCATCTCTTGGAGAGCTTGCCACAATCTGCTGTGATCTACGCAGTCAAACGCTTTCGCATAATCAATAAAGCAGAAGTAGATGGGTTTCTGGAACTTGCTTTTTCCATGATCTAGCGAAGGTTGGCAATTTGATCTCTAGTTCATCTACCCTTGCGAAACCCAGCTTGCACGTCCGGAAGCTCCCGATCCACATACTGCTGCAGCCTACAGCCTACCTTGGAGGATTTTCAACATCACCTTGCTAGCATGCGAAATATATATAAGCGCGATCGTGCGGTAGTTGGAACAATCTTTGGCACTGCCTTTCTTTGGAATGGGGATGTAAACTGACCTCCTCCAATCCTGTGGCCACTGCAGGGTTGTCCAAATCTTCTGACATAATGTATGCAGAATGTTAACAGCGTCATGGTTGAGGTTTTGAAGCAACTCAGCTAGAATACCATCAATTCCGCTAGCTTTGTGTTTAGCAAGGCTGGCTAAGGCCCATTCAACTTCACTCTTCAGGATGCCCGGTAATCACAACAGTCTTATGTTGGCTTTGCACATCCGGGTCCTTCTTGTACAGTTCTTCTGTGTATTCCTGCCACCTCTTCTTTATCTCTGAGGCTTCAGTGAGGTCCTTGCCTCGTTTGTCCTTTATCACGCCCAGCTTAGCACAGAGGCTTCCTTTGATATCTGATTGTCTTATACAGAGCTCTTGTGTTCCTTAATTGGCTGTTGTCCTCAACTGCTTGGCACTGTATGTTCAGAAATACATTCTTATCTCCCTTTGTTATTTTCTGAAAATCCACATTGAACCTTGTATCTTTCTCTTTCCCCCATAACTTTTGCCATATCCTCCTTTCCTCAGCTATTTGCAAAGCCTCTTAAGATAACCATGTTTACTTTCTTGCATTTCTTTTGCTTTGGAACTACAAGCTTAGTAGCAACTTCTTGTATTATATCATGAACATCAGTCCACAGCTCTTCGGGCTCTCTGTCTTCTAGATCTAATTCTTGAAATCGATTCCTCACTTCCACAGCATATTCTAATGGAATTTGATCCAGATCATACCTGAAAGGCCTTCTAGCTTTCTGCGTTTTCCTCAATCGAAGCTTAATTTTGGCAACAAGAAGCTGATGATCCGTGCCACAATCGGCCCCAGGCTTTGTTTTTACTGCTTGTATAGCACTTCTCAAAGAATATAATCGATCTGATTCCTGTACAGACCGTCCGGTGAAGTCCATGTGTACAGGCGCCTCTACTATGCAGCGGATACCAAATGGTCGAGAGAGGCCGTTAGAAAGAAGTTAAAATATTATTATAAATGTGACACGCTTTTTCTTACGCATGAAACAATTTTTATGCTTACTGTCTAGTTCTTTGGCGTTCTGGCAGATCTTAATTTCTGTGCTTTAGTGATTTGCCTCACAGTTCGCAGGGGCCCTCATCATCGAGTTGATGCTGCTGGCAATAATAATTGGTTCACGGGAAGAGAAAGGCGCAGTATCTGTCACACTTGCTCTGTGGACACCTAACAGGGCCGTAGGGGAAGGGAGAAAGGTGGGAATGAAAGTAGAAAGAGAGAAAGGGGAGCCGTAGTGGAGGGCTACGGAGTAATTTCGACCACCTGGGGATTTTTAACGTGCGCTGACATATGGCACAGCACACGGACGCCACTTCGTTTCGCCTCCATAGAAACGCAGCCGCCGCGGTCGGGTTCGAACACGGGAGCTCGGCACAGTAGTCGGGCGTCTTACCACTGCACCACCTCTGTGCTTTAGTAATTTGCCTCACAGTTCGCAGGGGCCCTCATCATCGAGTTGATGCTGCTGGCAATAGGCAGCTGCACGCGTTTTCTTCCAAGTTACGCGACCACTTGCCGGGCGCGCCGTCAGCCCGTCAGCATCAGTCCAAGCCATATCCAATGCCCGCCATATCCCTTTTTTTTTTTTTTTTCTTCATTGCCCCGAGTCGGGCTGCTCGAGTACCGTGGTTCTAGCCACTGTAACCGTGGCCCCGAGGTTCTAGCGGCTCTGGCTCGAGCTACAGTCGTTCGAGTTGAGGCGCCTTGGTTGAGGGGGAAGAAAAATTTGCTTCCTCCATGAATCAGCTGTCAGCCGCTTTGATCGTGCCAGCACGTAGGCCGCACGTTCGCTTTAGTTGACCGAGCCTCCGAGCATTTTCACTGCTAATGTTCAGGGTGTGGTTTTCCTTTCGTAAGCTCTCCTCCAAAGTTTGTCCCCGCAGTTTTCCCGATCCTCCTCCGAAACGGCTGTCCGGTTATAACCTATTTATTAAGACCATCTGGCCTTCACTGAGTCAACAACATCCAGGCAAGTTTTGATAACCGAGATAATCATGTTCATGTTGCTTCCTGACGATAGCTCGTTATGTTATTCGTAACCCGGGCAAGGTGTGACGCCGCTGTGGTGCGGTTTGTCATTGCAGGAGAAAATTTTACACAACTGGCCTTCATTGCGGCTAAAAAGTGGAAGGCAGCAGGCGCCAAGACAAGACAGGCAAAAGCAGCACCTACGTTATGCACGCATTCAGCAGTTAATTCAGCAGCATTTAGCAGTGCACACCTTACACTTAAACCATTCTTGCTTTCAGTTTTACGAAGACGAAGCGCGGGATATTTCAGCACGATACGAAAAGGAGTACACTGAATACATGTCCAGTCTGGATTTGGAACATATTGTGGCCACTGATGGAACGACTAAAGCGCACCTGAAGACCAAGAGCACTCGCCTGGAAACGGTGAGGTCGTTTGCAAACTCGCATGCATGCAACCGAATGGTAATCGCTACTACAACACGCTTCTCATCGCTTAAAATTGTTTAAAGAAACCTGTTTAAATTTGCCTAACCATTCGCACTTTGAATTTCACAGCAAGTAATGACATATAATGACCTCATTTCTCCATGACATAGAAGTTACGTCGACTAAAGAAGCCACGGTCTCCGCGGTCAGCATATGCATTTTTCTGCATCGAAGCAAGAAAGCCCAACATAAAAGTGACTGTAAGTGAGCTGTCTTGATGAGCAAAAAATGTACTCCAGGCAGCTTCATTTAACCTTCTGCCCTCCTACTGCAGGACGAGGCCAAAGTGCTTGCCGATAAGTGGAGAGCGCTGTCGGACTCTGAGAGGCAGGTATGGCAGTGTTACAAGTGCTGTAGCGAATATATGTTTTGCTTGGCTGCATTGCATCATAGATGGCATGGTGTTATGTTACAGGCAAATCCCCTTGGTTGTCCAAAATGCAATATTCTAGTGTGTGAATGTAGTGCACATAACTTGTTTCTTGACATTTGCGCTGGATGAAAACGAATTGCAGTTTTGCTTTTACATGTAGATTTTATTTTTCTGCCGCTGTAATAGGGGCAACTGCCACATTATGTTTAGATGTACTCTACAAAAGTCGATTCGTGTCCCCCTTTTTAGAAGGAGAGTGTAAAAACATCTAGGAAGAGAGTAGAAGACTAGTAAAACTCTGTTTCTTTTAAATAACCAACTCAACCCACACGTATACAAAAATATAAAAATAACTTACACTAATGATGAGACAATGACACAAGAAAGGTAAAGACATCACTGTGCACTTCCTTTCTATATCCATGTCCCATCAGCACTGCAAGCCATTTCTTAGCGTGTACCAACAGGGGTGGATTTATGGGACAGTTTCGGAGGGGGCATTCCCATTTGAACCACATATTACGTAGCAACTCCTTCAGTTAAAAAAGTTTTTGCAGTGCCAGAAGAAATTGGCATTTGATTTGTGTCAAAATTGTGATGCCACCATCCTTTATGCAGCATTCAGGGTGGCTTCATACCATTTCTCTTTGCATTTAGCATCCACCTGCTAGTCAAGTTGGAGACTAGATTGTGGTAGGAATTTGAAATGACATGTATGCTGTTTTTATGCCGTTAATGACTGCCAAACTCATTGCCAGTCTCACAGTGCCAAAAATTCATGAACTGAAAAGGTGCTATTGCATCTACTCTGAAGACGAAGCTTAAGCATCATCCTAAATTTTTCTCTCGCTTTTTTTGCTTCAGTGAACTGTGGTTCGGCATGATTTACCCATGTAAAATTCTTCTACCATTTCAGAAATTTGAGTGGCACTGTTTTAGAAAGTGCTTCTGTACGAGTACTACTGAGCCATAAAGTCCAGTTATTTTTTCAGCCCTCGTGCGACCATCTTGCTCACTGCTGTAAAGATAATAATATTTTGGTGGTAGTTTGGAAATTATAGTGCAAGTTATAAACTGTTGCCCTGGTATTACTTCATGGAATTTTGCTCTATACCTTTATGTGCAAGGTCAGCACTGTAAATTCTCTGCCTGTCTCTTAGGTGTATAAGCAGAGAGCTGAAGAGGATAAGAGGCGCTACCATGATGCCATGATCAACTGGGAAATGTGCATGCAACATTCGGGGAATTCGGAAATCCTCCAGGAATATTTTGAAAACAGCAATGTTGATGTAACAAAAAAGAACCTGGCCAAGCAACTGACGAAGTGTGAAGAGTGCTTGGGAGGGTAAAAGAGTAGCTTTTAGGAATTTGTACTGAAGATATTCACTGTATAACTGGCAATAAAAAGTAAATACAGCTGCAGGTTTATAACTATTTCGCTTCATTAATCTTTACACCATACATCTTTTCATCAAATGCATGTGGTGCACACGCTGCTACAAGTAGCAGTGTATAAATGCTGTGGTGGTTCAGTGGTTAGGGTGATTGACTAGTGATCTGGAAGATTTAGGTTCACTCCCAGCCATGGCAACTGCGTTTTGGTGGACGTGAAACTGAAAAACTGCCTGTGTGCTGTGTGATGTCTATGCATGTTCCAGAGTGCAAGATCCCCGGGCGGTCTAAATTAATCTATGGCATACTAGATAGACCATTAGTCTCTCTGGGATATTAAACCTTATGGTTTGTATTTAAATTTTAGTACCAGTGAATTGACATAACTGAATTTGATTTGATCAGTAAAACCTGGAAAAATGGCTTTATGAGGAAAAATAGTAATAACCTTTTGCAATCTTCATGGCTGACTTTGTATTTCACCCCTTTTTTTAACCAATGAACAAATTAATGCCAACAAATTAATGGACGTTAAGCCCCACAAACCAAATCAAATTAATGCCATTTCTGTGGAAACAGTTGGCTTGTCAAATTTTAGTAAGTGATCACAGAAAGGTTATGGTAAAGGCAGCGTGATGAAGGTGCTTTTACATATGCTGCATTACATTCAACCTTTGGAAAAATGGAATGCTTGCAAAGCGTTCTATAGGAAAACTAAGAGGATATACAAAAAAACATTGTATGGCAGGATGTAGTATCAGCTATAGAACCTTTTGCTGTGCATTGACAGCGTTTGCGATTAAGGCTATAATGCCTGCTTTGAATAGTTGCCGCATTAACATGACAACTTTATGCCTTGTAAGCAATCATCTATGCTTTCAAGGAAGATGCCATGTGGTAAGAGAATGTTCAGTGATAGAGCAACACCGCAAAGGCTCGGTGGTTATGGCACACACCTGCTGGTTCCGAGGACACTGTTTCAATCCTGCCTATGGTTGCAGCATTTTTATAGAGGTGGTGAAACACGAACCTGAGTACTATGCAGTGTGAATGCACGTTGAGGAACCCCAGGTGGTAAAATTTCCAAAGCTTTCCACTATGGTGTCCGTCGTAGCCAATGTCACTTTGGGATGGTAAGTCCTATAGACGTGACCAGTAATTGAGTAGTTTGTCAATAACTTAGCATAGCCGCACTATCAACGCAGATTTAGAGCGAGCTTGGTACATGAATGCTTTCACATCTGCAGCAGGTGCGAGTACTGGCTTATGTTGTGCAACGGAAAGCTGTAGCCAGTGCACCATCATACTGGTACACTTGAGCTTCTAGTCTTCTGCTATGTGGAACATGAATTTATCTGTTCAAGAGGACATTAATCACACTGCATTACAAAACTGGGTAGGGGGACAACGTGGTAATGAAAGGGGACGGTTTTCCTTGATTCCAAGTGGTTATATAGAACACAATTAAAAATATTTGCAGACAATCAGCGAGATTCAAGCAGCGTGTACGCATTAGTTTCTGTGCTATGCTACACGATTATGTTATCACCTTTGTAAAGAAGTGACGGAGATACGAATGCTCATTTCTGAGCCTTTTATTGTGCTATGGCACTATTGCTGATCAGTGCACCAACATGGCCACAGCGTCCTGTGCCTCCTGCTACTTTATGTGAAAGGCCCCTTTTAACAAAGTCTTGGAACGTGCCTGTGTGGCCTAGGAGTAGCATGTGTGACTCAGGATCCAAGGATCCAGGTGGAGTTAATTTCCATCTCTCCCTTCCATACGAAAGGAGTCTCCCAACTTCCCAACTTGGCAGCTCTTTTCAACTCAACTTACCCATGCCGTTTAATCTTGTGATGTCACAGAACCTGCTGACCAGTTGGTTACCAATGCCACTGAACAATCTTTTTCAACAAGGGGGTACTAACACTTACGTGTTAAAAATTTCAAGCACTCTAATGAGCTTGCAGAGATACCAGTTTAGTCCACTGCTAACGATCGGCTTCTCCCAGCTCTGTCAGTTTACCACAGTGTTGCACCAGCTATAGAGACACTGAGAACAACTCCAATGCAACTATTATTTTTTGCAAAAGTTGATCTTTGCCTCTTTTCGGGTATGTTGAACGTTTTTTTCAGCACTAAAAGATGCATTTATGGTTCAGAAAGTTTACTTAAATTTTACTGCCACTTGATTCCAACTTGCAATGTCTATGCCAAGACGGATCGGTTGCCACCATGTTGAAGTGACTGATGGCGTAGCATGGCTCTGGGACATGCATCTAAATTTTTATTGATATGCATTTACATGCAAAATTGACCAGTAGTCATGACACCTGTATTTCCTTTTTTTGGTCATTTATAGCTTATAAAGGGGTCATTTTTGGCGATGGTTCTTTTTTTTGGGGGGATTATAATGTGGTACCTTCTCAATACTGGTCAGATTCAATTTATAACATTTTTGTTTACTTTTAGACTAAATGCAATGAAAATGCAGTCAGTTTTTTATGCTAATTTCAAATATGTAATCACTTTTCCAATATTTCAATTAGTTTTAAAAATAATATTTGGCATTTTCACTCCTTTGTTTACAAAAACAGTAGAGAAAAATCACTAATCAGAAAACTATTATTAACATGTGGCTAGATTGTGTATAATCATGGCCTCCGAGATCACCATCGCGCGCGTTTCTCTCCGGCCGTTCCAATCGGCGCGCGCCCCAGCCCAACGTTGCAAGTTTGTCAGTTCCTCCAGGCGGCAGTGCGCGCCTAGGCGTAGATGCATCGTCCAGACCGCTCGCGGCGCATCTCCGCTGGCGGTTCTCTCGTTTTTTGCGCGTGTACATTGACGAAAAATTTGTTACGAGCGTGTAACGTAGCATTTCATTTTTAGCTGGTTTTCCAGCAAGGACTGACCTCAAGGTGTGTCCGAAATGTTTCACAATTTAGGTGTTGTGTTTACTACCGAAGCGGAGTGTTGATGTTCTTGCTGCGTTCACATAATGCGTTCCGCTCTACTTAGAATTTCCGCATTGTGCTCGTGTAGTTTTCTTTGCTTGTGAAACAGTTACTCGTCAAGACTACCTCGTGAAGGTGGTAGTCTTTGAGTGCCTAACGGTCACTCGTGAAGCTAGCAGTCAGTCAACGTTACGAGCGTATGCTCAGGTGGTCAAAGGTATGCATGTTTCTCAGCTGCAAGGTCTTGTTGCAGTTTGGTGAACTGATGAGACATTTGTTTTCCTCCCCATTTTTAATCCTAAGACTTTTGCGCTTGCTTGCAAATATAACAAATTCCAGTGGAGCGTACATCGCTACATTCCATGTGTAGCGTACATATCGCTAGCCTATGTTGCTTACTTCAAGAGGTGCTCTCTTCCAGCTTTGTGCAGCAAGGAAGGACCACGCCACTGAAACAACGAAGATAATCATAAAAAAGTTGCTTAGGCCACAGCTTATCAACGCAGGAAAAATAGTAATTGATCAAGCAGCTTACCGAAAAAAAAACTGCTGAGCAAGATAGTAGCTGCTTGTTTAGTCTTGCGAGTTTTATCTTTGCGAATGGAAAACTATGCAAGTCGTCATCATGTGGTGATTGAACTTTGTAAATAACGAAATGTTTGTGTGTACTTCCTGATTGTGCTTGCCCATATTTTTTCTCTTTGTCCACCTCATGAGTTTTGTAAATAAAGAAACATGACTTTTTTAAATTGCTCACAGTGTTTGTTTCGTAATTTTGTTCAGAAAGTGGCTAGTATTACAACCGGCGGAGGTTTAGTGCCAAAAATGTTCTGATAAGTTTCGCGTATCATTGAAAGTTAATGAAAAATTGCTAACTAGTGTGGCAGGCATGTATGATAGTGCCATTATTCTATAGTCTAATCATAATTCGTTTGAATTAACCCACTTGCTCGGCTTGGCCCTCTGCGTGTATATAGGCATAGGAGTAAAAATAAAAACACTGCACCCAGTCTGTAGCATATACAAACAAGTGAAAACAAAAAGTAAGCTGCAACTCGCATGATATTTGCGCACATTTATGCTATGGCGGACCACATAGTTTACAAATGAGAATTTTCTCCTCACTTTCTATCGTACAAGCTCGCATATACTCATATGACAGCAGAGGTGCCTGAAATTTGCCACGATTACCCTTCACCTCTATCGAACTTGCGTACTTACGATCTTCCAAGGCTGCTTTAAAACCGTGCGAGAAAAAAAAAGCTATCGTGACATGCATCCAAGTCATCAATAATCTTGTAGCTAGTGGCGGAACCATTTATAGAATTGCATTCAGGCGATGGATGTTTATGTAAGTCTCCACACTCTTAAATACTATGTTTAGCGAGTGAATGAACTGGCAAATGCATGGCATGTATATACACATTGACACACACACAGACAAAAAAAAAACGCTCAACCGCAGCAGACAGCGCTAGAGCAGGCATTCATGCTTCGGCCAGGCATGTAACTTCGGGTAGTCGCTGCCTAACTTTACGCATGTGGGCCTCATATTATTAGGACTTTAACAATCGCGAAATTGTTTGCTACCATCTTGCCCGTGGCATTTTAAAGCTGGCAGCTCGATTGTGATGCGAGCGCAAGCTGAGGAAACTCATGTTTTATAGTTTGCGCCAAGCTGCGGCGGAACACTTGATGCATAGATGGCGAGCGCCGCGGTGCGGCGAAAGACTCTGCCATGCCCCTTTTCCAACTTTTCAACTTACGCTCTCTCCCCGGAGAGAAACGTGCGTGCGGAGGTGAACTCGGAGGCCATGGTACAATATAAGGAATGCAATGTAGCAGCTAATTTTTGGATTAATTAATATTTGTCATTTTACAACTTGTGGAATTTTGATGTTGTAAAAAATGAGCCATTTGAGAATTGTATTGTGTTGTGTTTTATGGCGCATAAGCAACTCAGGCTATCATGCGCCAAGCACAAGGTATATTATGTTTTTGTTTTTTTTTTAGAAGGAATGAAGTGTTAAGATATCATAGCTTGTTCAGGAAAGATGTTTCTTCTAAGAAACTAAAAACACATGAAATGTCTACAATTGCATTCTCTCCTAGGAGAAGTGATGGATGGAATGGTATCTGTTCGGTGTAAAATTGAGTGAAATGCTTTTTCCGTAGCTTTTCGAGTTTTTTACATGAAATTGAAATGTGGTTTATCGTCAGTCCGTGTCCACAGTCTTCACATATGGGTTCATCTTTTTTGAGAATGAAACTATGAGTAAGATGCATGTGTCCTATTCGAAGGCGACATAATATTACCTCCATGAAGCGTTTCTGGTGACTGCATGACTTCCATTTTTCGACAACTGGTTTCAGGACGTGTAGTTTGTTGTTTATTTCATTTTTCCATGAGGCTTGCCATTTTTCCCTGAGCTTTTTTTGTATGAATTTCAAAACATCTTTGCGTGGTACATTTACTTTTTCTATTTTTGCTTTTCGGGCAGCTGCTGCACATTCGTCAGCTGTCTCGTTACCTACGATTCCGACATGGCTAGGTACCCAGCAGAATTTAATTTTGTAACCTCGTGTTTCGGCTGATGATATACAATGTATTATTTTTCCCACTAAAGGTTCTGTTGCATTTTTAGAGTGTAATGCTGTGATTAAGCTGAGGGAGTCAGTGTAGATTATACTCTTTTCAATATTGCATTTTATTATTTATTCCACAGCTATGGATATGGCTTAACTTTCTGCAGTGAACACTGATGCACAATTGGGCAACCTAACTGTTTTCTGGCGATTGTTTTCTACAACACCACTACCAACATATGAGGTCGTTTTAGAACCATCGGTATAAAATGTACTGTGGTTTCCAACATTGTACAGTTTAACTACTTGGGAGCATGCTGAAATAAAAATTATTCCTTTTCGCCCTATGTACGAAGATATCCTTCTTGTAAACTAGCAGACCGTGAAAAATGTATGTTGAGCAAAAATGAACAGAGAAGAGATTTAGCTTGTTGGCACCTTATAAAGTTGAATTAATAGCCCAGGATGTGAATAAATTAGTTGGTATGTACAAGAAGGGCTGTAGGCTTCAAAAATGTCATTTTCAAAACTCACTTTTTTTCGCGATTTTTGGCCCAATGAGCCATTACCATTACAGGTCAACATTGCTCTGGCTTTCTGCTTACCATGCCTTCTTGAGTGTATTGTGGAGGTGTTGAGCAGTATTTTTACAAATGAGCACATAGAACAATTTCGTAGTTACAACTGGGTGCAGCAGTGGCAGTGGAGGTTCCAACTTCACGCTGTCCAGAGGAAGCAGTGAGCTTTGGGGGCTAAACATTTAGGACTGTTCTGGCACCATTTTTGGTAACAATTAAGTACTAGTTGTCGAGGGGTTAAATCACATCTCAATATCCTGCTTTTTCAAACTGCATTTGCATTCACTTTCACAGTATTAGGGCGGAAAGCAAATGTCTGCAAGCCTTTATTGTTTTACAGTATGTGATAAGCATGCTATGAAACTGGCAAAGTGGCCAATACCTTAGGTGAAGAAGCAAAATCAATGAAATAAATTTTCACATAGCCAAGCATTTTAATGTCATTCTTGAGGTGGACGCATTGAATGCAGGAATGGTAGGTAAGTATAATGGTAGGAAATTAAAAAAAAAATTAATTCGGGATTGAAAGTGCTATAACAATTGCTATGCAAAGAAATGCTGTGTGAATTGTGAAGGCAAACTAAAAGGGTAGAACTTAAATTTAGGATATTGCAGCTAATAGTGGAAAGAAAACTGATAGATTTAATGAGAATGGAAGAGAGTGGAGCTAGTAGCAAATATGACCTAATGACATTCTACTTAAAATCAAGGACAAATGGGCATCGGTTTTGTGTAATACAAAGGTAACATAACTATTTGTTATTAATTGTATAGGACTGGATTCCAAGAGCAGGCAAGTGCAGCAGGTGGACACGATTGAAAAGCGTGTAGGAAAAAGGTGCCTGCAACTGGCACAAGATTGGAAGTGTGGAACAGGTCTCAGTCTCCCAGTGAGCGTAACAACACTCATGAAGACTACTGATGCAGGATGCAGGTGGCAACCACTGAGCTTCCATCAACCTGTTTGTAGACTACTAACGCAGGATGCAGGTAGCAACCACTGAGCTTCCATCAACCTGTTTGTTCTTTGAATGATTCGATAGAAAACGTGGAACTGACCACATGGTCTGACAGCATCTTGATGCACGATCTCAAGGCATCCAATAGATTAAGATTAGAGAAAAGGTCCTACACCGTACCAGCTGCATTCTGCTCTGGACATGTACTAGTGAACTGTGCTTGGTCCTGGTCTTTGAGTGTTTGTTCAAGCTCTGCTGCTTTGGTCGTGCACAAAGCTTGTGTACAGCTCTTCCCACTTTGTGCTATCATTGAATTTGACAAAAACATCCATTGAATTCAATGGCAGTAATGGCAACTGCGTTTTAAGGTTATTGTGGATGGGTGAATACAGACTTGCATTGCCTTTGCATGACTTTCTCATTTTGACGAAGCCTGAAGTATACAAAAGACAGAGATGCAAGAGAGATACTGGACAACTCTCGACAACTCTCACATCCGTCTTCGCCAAAATGAACGAACTCCCCCAACTGGCCCAAGAAACAGCTCTGCATCACTCGACCCGAGGCCTTGCAGGGTTCAGGCATGTCAAATAATTTGATACGGTCGAATGCTTGAACTTGAGTTGAAGAAAATGTCTAATAAAGAACAGTTCATCTTGTTGGATAATGTTAGCATTTGCCCACCCCTAAATTTTTTTCTGCCAGACACCCTGTAAAACACACTGTATTTACAACTACCTTTCTAGTGGCCAGGCTGTCGCACATCATGCAACTAGCATGCTGTGGCTGCATACTCAACGAGCCATTTTGATAAAGGAGGCAGAACTGCGTAGTTAGCCAATTTAAATATGCTGGCTTTTGCACTTGGCAGCCTAATCTGGGCGACATGAAAACTGACCATAAAAATCAATAAATTCCACATGGGCCAGTTCTGCAAAGTTTTATTTATACTCCGGGTAACTTTCTGCACCTGACATGGTTGAAACAGTGTCGGGTGTTATGGTGCATAAAAGCAATTAGAATTAGTTCACCTATTCTGCTCCATGGCTCAGTGGTCAAGACGCTGAAACGTCCATCCCAAGTATGCGCATTCAATCCTAGCTGCAGAAGCTATGTTTCGATGGAGCCAACGCCACTTTGGGACTTATGAAGTTTCTTTCTTCTCCTTGCTTTGAGACATCAAGCCCTACAAAATGAACTAAACCAAAAGGTCACTGCCTACAGAGTGCTAGGTGGGAAGCTGTACATGGGACCAATGCATTAAGTAAATATAAAGTGATCTGCTATTGACTCTGCAATTTACTGTTTTAGTGCTGGCAACTCACTGGCTTAAATTTTCTCACCCTGTCTTGGCAAGTTGACTGCTAAACTTTATGCTAAGGATGGGCTCACAACTTTAAATTCTTTCCATTCTTCGTCAGACTAGAGCCATTGATTAATAAAATGTGTCCTTTACAAAAATAGCTAATTCATGGCTTATTAATCCAAAATATTTGTTATTGCTTCAAGTTTGCTTCTTATATATGAATAAGTTACTTTTGTGCAAACAGTTGCATTTTTATTAAACAGCACTTTGAAGCTAGTCACATTCCTTCATGAGAAGAAAAGTTCAACCCTTTCAGTTTCCACCACTCTACGCCAGTGAAGTCATATGAGCAAGCAAAAAAGAAAAAAAAAAACCTATAAATATGAAAACCGAGCGTTGCTGCCGCTGCTAAGACACTAGACTTGTAACAAAACTTTTTCGTTTTATTTTTGATTTGTTTTTATTGCAATGCCCTCCAGCATACTTCCACTAGACAAGGAGAATTATGTACACTTTCACAGGAAATTTGTGTAGTGGTTAGCGTGCTCGTTTGGGGCACAGAAGGATGCTGGTTCAAGCCGCGGCGTGGATGCAGTTTTTTTTTTTCTTCTGATTAAGGAGGACTCGCTTTGGTGACATGCTATCATGATGCCACTCATGAGGTAAGAAATACTTCGTATTAAAACAAAGTGATGCATGAAAATGCAGCACTTCAACCACTACTGGAGCAGTAATAGCTTTTTCGAGCATGAGTTCTACGCACTGCAACTCCCAAAGTCGTGATGCTGCAAATTTGACCTTGAGCTTACTCTCATATGGAGGGCTCTCAAAATTTCCAACCTGTTCGCACTGCAACTCCTAAGGTCATTCATTTGCATGTCCAACTTTAAGCCGAGAGACTCCATAGTGGACAGCTCTTGAAATTTCAATCACCCCGCATTCTTTAGCATGCACTGACCACGTGACTGAGCAGGAGGTTTAACAACTTTTTTGTTGGCGCTTGGTTGCTCTCCAAGGATAAGGTGCGTACTGGTCTGAGTGCGTGAACGCTTTGGTGCGAGCTGATGTGTAGCTATGCTTAACTGAGCTTACACTCCGATAACTAGGTTTAGCTGGGATAAACCTCCACAATTTTCAGTTGATGTTTTCGGAGAGTAGATTGCTTCACTGCACCTCTGCATCAAGTTACGAGCACACGAGTACAATCAATAAACAAACATTTAAATTGTGCAAAAAACTTGTTGCATACTATTGTGCTTGGGTACCGGAAGGCAGGGAGAGACAAGAAGATTAATTTTGGCCATTTGAAACAGTACAAAATTGTAAGCATTATTACATAAACAGTGGAGAGGTGTAGTTGCTCGTTTGGTATTGCAAAATAACTCGACAGAAGTTTCTGTGCCAATTTCAAGCCATTTTTTTTACATAAAGAGCAATCTACGGGGAAAAAAAGCATCAATAAAATGGTGCTAACATGTTGCATTTATCAGAATTTTATGAAGATCCAAGTACTATAAGCTCAATACAAGATTCCAGCAAGTCTAAAGAAGGCTGGACTTCTCCACCTTCAGCGTGACAAAAAAAATAAAAAAAATTGAACCATCACTTTGATTGATGCACCCAAAATGCAAACACATATGCTTGTTTCACTCCACATATCTAGTAATTAGCAACATGTTATACAGACTTTAATTATCTCTCCTAATTCTCCCCTAAAAGTAAAAAGGGGGATTTCCCCCTCTTCATTTTATCACCCGTCAATCATGACAACTTTTCTGTGTGCCAACTCTGGCAGGCGGCTTCAGACACATGCTGGGCAGTTTTTGCTTTAACAGCACTTCTAATGCTTTAGGATTAAAAATTGATGCTACGGTCATCAACACTGCAATCATAATCCATTTTGTAATGCACTTGTATCCTAAGTAATATATGCAAACTGCAACACTACTGTGGGGGCAATATGAAGCAAAGGAGAAGACTTCTGTGTGTTGTTTCCTGTCGTCTGGAGCACATGCAAACGAAATTGACTTTATTACACCACAATTAGATATCAGTCCATAAAAAATCACTGCAACATAACACAAGTGCACAGGCTGACAAGAAAACTGATGTTAAACTAATAACCAGAACTCAACTTCTTACAAAGATGTATGCAACTCAGTATTTCAATTATAGGTGTACAGGAAAAACATCACTAAACTGAGGCTTACACGAAAAACCTATGAAATACATTAATCTTATGCCTACACATGGCCCACAGTATCCAAAACAGAGCACTTTTTTCTCCACTGTGCTGAAAAATAAACACCGGTCACATTTTGCCTCACCTCCACAGACGGTATGCCTGGCATATTTAAAAAACAAAAAAACAAAAAGAAAAAATGTGCAGTCAAAGCAACATATTTAGGTTCAGTACTGCAATAAATATCAACACCATTCATTACAACTTTCCTCTCTGTCAGTGATATGCAGAAAATGTCCAACACTCAGAATCATTGTTCCCGACTTTTACCTCACAGTATGTGACAAGGCAAAATTCAGTGCTAAAAATTACAAACCTTTTTTTAAAATCCAGGTAAACATTTGGGGAAACTATTCATTTAAAAACAAAATGCACTGTAACTGGCAACAGAAAAGGGACAAAGGACAGAAATGCAGCAACATGTGCATTCACATATAGGTTTACATGCTATGCTACTTACACCAACTGCAAATATCTTCCCACAACATTCAGCCTGCCAAGGCAAATTTCAGACTGATGTGACAATGGCTCAAATTATGCTTTCTGCCTGGAGCAAGGTGCATGCCCGTACGGCTTGTTAGAAATGTTTTTGCAGACTCAAATAGCTACCTTCTTGAGCTCAAAAAGAATGGGTCATTTCTTTATTTAGTGCACAAAGCTAGCTAAACATGTAAAAGAAAACTGAAAAAACTTCCTTATGAGCAAACGTAATTTGTACCCCGAAATGAACTAGAAATTCCAAACACGAGTGTTTGCTTTGAGGTTATGAAAAGCATCTTATCTGTCGAGAAGCATAGCCATTTTGAACCCACATCGGCATGTCCACAGCTTTAGAATTTTCATCTGCTGTACACGCTGGTCATGTGCTGAAGTAAAAATTGATGGAATTTCTTCTACTGCAATTATTCCATGAACTTTCAAGGCAACTGACTGGCCAGGTTATTATCGGTGCACTCAATAATCATTTGCAGATAGGCAAAGATTACAGTAGCTCGTTCACACGTGTTTCATCTCCTGTGTACTTATAGGTCACTCAGTCACAAAGTCCTCACCCAGCCCAAAAGTTTAGCATTAGCTTAAACTCTCATAGGTGTGTGTTCCATGCACGCACCCATGCATTCTATTGTGTATTTTCCAACACAAAGTAAAATTACCTCTGAATTCATGTTCAAGTTTCTGTCACAACACAATTTTAGCCTGGCATCCCTCACTACATTTGGTCCCATGTCAATGTTGACCATGGTGCCAATTGGCACATGGTAATGTTAGTGGCACAAAGCTATACACCACAAGACTCTAGTTAGCTTTGCTTGATGTCGGACCACAAGTAACAGAGCAATCTTGGATACAACAAAGGTAACACTGAAGCATGCCAGAAGATCACTGGCTTTCAAAAGAGCAAAGCTAAGGACCCATTTATTTGCTATGTCTACTTTTGCCAAAGCCTAATTAATGAGTTATTTATGCCCACAAGCTTGCCTGCCTACAATCATACTCATTGACAAGCATTTGCACCCACTCATGAATTCACTCCAGATTGAGATCACAGCAGAGTTGTGAGCATGAGTAAGCAATTGGATCCACTCATAAATTAATTCTGCCAAGCCTAGTCATAATGGTTTGTCCGCTCACTAAAGATGTCACATACACACATATATATATACATATATATTGTAATGAAGCGGTTTAGATAGTTCGCACAGCAATATATTTATCTTATCGTAGCTGCTGCGAAGGCCAGCGTTCATAGCGACAGCTCGAACGTCGTTCGCTTTGTCGTCTTCACAATTTCATCCTGTTCGGCGCGCGACGTCTCTATCTTCCTCTTCTTTCTGCTTTTTCACAGGTTAGGCATCTCTCTTACAATACTCCCTCTATGAAAAGACGCCATCATGGCAGATTAAGCGGAAGTCACGATGGCAGGGTCATGGTACGGTTTGAGGCAGTCAAGGTGGACAATTTCACATCCTCGTCGGCGGTGATCTGTTGATGGCGTGTTGATGTGTTGAGGGTCCCTGGTATCCACTCAGAAACTTGGGCGACTGGCCTGAAGTAGAAGAGGGCACCCATAGCCACACCAACTAGTCTAGACGATAAGCAGGCGGCAGACATGAGGATCCGGCGCGGTTGTTTTTCTGGTGGTACTGGTTTCGAGCTGTGATTTGATGTGCGATCTGACGGCACTCTTCGGCATAGGCAGCGGCTTGAAAAATGGGTTTCAATACGGAGATGTCGGGACGGTAGGGTAGGATCGTGTCCATTGTGCAAGAAGGTTCGCAGCCGTATAGAAGAAAATAAGGCGAGAAACCGGTAGTCGCTTGCGTAGCAGAATTGTAGGCATAGGTTATGAATGGTAACACACGGTCCCAATTGAGTGGGTGGATGAAACATACATAGCCATTATGTCTCCAAGGGTCCGATTAAATCGCTCGACCATTCCATTAGTCTGGGGATGGTAGGAAGACGTTGAACAACACTGCAGGCCTAAAGAAGAGCTTCTACGACATCAGACAAAAATACGCAACCACTGTCACTAAGTAATTCCTGCAGAGCACTGTGACGTAGGATAAGGTTCTCAAGGATGAAACCAGCGACATCACGAGCAGTTGCAGCTGGTAAAGCGGCAGTTTCAGCATATCTGGTGAGGTGGTCGATGGCAACAATGATCCATCTGTTGCCAGCAGAAGAGCAGGGAAAAGGCCCGTAAATGTAGATTCCAACACGTGAAAATGGCCGAAGTGGACACGGTAGAGGCTGCAGGGAAGCTAGAGGGCGTGGTGGGTTCTTGCGACACTGACAGTCGATACAAGAGCAGACATACTGGCGAACGAAACGATACATGCCCTGCCAGTAGTAGTGATGACGTAGGCATGTTTTCAGGAATCCAGCATGGGCTCACTGTGGATCATCGCGATAGCTCGCGCAAATGACTGATCGGAGATGTCGGGGAATAACGAGCAGCCATTTTCAGCCATCAGGGAGGTAGTTTCTGCGGTAAAGGAGGTTGTCAGGAATAGTAAAGTGATGGGCTTGACGTCGAAGAGCTCGAGAAGGGTGGCACTGTGATTGGTTGGCCAGAACGTTCATGAGTGAAACAATATCTTTGCGCTTCTCAGATGCCATATCCATGGTTTCAAGGGAGAAAGGAATGAGACCGGCGACAGCGTGTGGTTCAGGGTCAGAGGTCACAGGGGAGCGTGAAAGGATGTATGCATCAAAGTGCTTGCGACCAAAGCGATAAATGACACGAATGCCATAGTCTTGTAAACGGAGAGCCCAGCGGGCGAGGCAGCTGGAAGGATCTTTGAGGGACGACAGCCAGCATAGAGCATGGTGATCGGTAATGACATTGAATGGCCGACCATATAAGTAAGGATGAAACTTCGTGATGGCCCAAACAATCGCCAGACATTCGTTTTCTGTTACTGTATAGCTGGTCTCTGCTTTGGTCAGGGAATGACTGGCGTAGGCTACGACGTACTCAGGGAAACCAGGTTTGCAATGAGCAAGAATGGCACCGATGCCGCTGGCATCCATGTGGAGCTCGGCAGGAGCGCACGGGTCAAAGTGATGTAGTATCGGTGAGGGTGTCAGATGTCGGCGGAGCGTAGTAAAAACTTCATCACATTCAGGTGACCAGGCCGACAGGGGCTTCCAGCAAGAAGCTTGTTCAAGGGGCAATAATTTGGGCAAAATTTCTGACAAAGTGGCGGAAATATGAGCAAAGCCCTATAAAGCTGCGCAGTTCTTTCAGTGAGGTGGGCCTGGGAAATTCTGCCACTGCACGAAGTTTGGCAGGGTCCGGCAGGACTCCATCCTTGGACACGACGTGCCCGAGTATCACCAGCTGTCGAGCACCAAATCGACACTTCTTTAGATGCAAGCCTGCATCCCTCAGACATCGAAGAACACTCTCGAGGCGAAGAAGATGATATAGAAAGTCCTTCGAGAAGATGACATCATCTAGGTAGCGGAGACATATCTGAGACATATCATGTGCTCAAATGTGGCTGGAGCGTTGCACAAACCATAAGGCATGACATAAAATTCATACAGACCGTCTGGTATTATGAACGCTGTTTTCTGGCGGTCAGCTTCAGCCATTGGCACCTGCCATTAGCCAGAGTGGAGGTCCTGCGAAGAAAAGTATTCAGCTCCCAGGACGTCATCGATACGTGGGAGGGGATAAACATTCTTCCGAGTAATCTTGTTGAGCCGACGGTAGTAGACGCAGAACCAAATGGAGCTATCCTTTTTCTTTACTAGCACGACGGGTGAAGCCCACGGGCTGTAAGAAGGCTGGATCACTCCACACTCGAGCATGTCACTCACTTGGTCATCAATGACGCGGCGTTCAGCGGCTGAGACTCGGTAGGGGCGCTGACGCAGTGGGTGGTGCGTAGAGGCCGGTGTAGATATGATGGCGAACCACGGTTGTACGTCCCAACAAGTTTGGTGAGAGTCGAAAGAGGTGCTGAATCGTTGAAGCAAGGCAACGAGCTCGTCGATCTGGGTAGGCGGCAAAGATGCGTCAACAGAATGCTCGAAAATGTCAGATATGGTCGAGTCGGTGACTCCAGTGGAAGGAGTGAGGGCAGTAATGTGATGCACTGTAGGGTCTGCAATAACACTAGAGGCGTGGGCGGGATCGATGATATTGACAGTGCCAAGCAATTCTTCTCAAAGTAGCGTCGTTGGAAAAGGCAACGGGTTGTCGACATACAGAACGCTAATACCACCAGAAATGTTTAGCACGGCATGCGAGAGCAGCACATATTTGCGATGAGCACAACTGACGTACGGTGTGTACATCACCGTAGCGCCACTGATGGAGTCACATTTCACAGGCACAAGAACAGAAGAGGAAGCAGGAACAGCGATGTCGTCGGCAGCAAAGATGGGCGCAGCTGGAGCAGGGGTTGTGTCTACGAGAGTGTCACAAAGCGGCAAGAAATCAATATGAACACGTGCGCAGTCGATGATGGCATGATGCTTGGACAAAAAGTCCCATCCGAGGATGATTTCATGAGAAGAGTGAACGAGAACGATGAATTCAATAACGTAGGAGAGGCCTTGTATGATGAGCCATGCGGTGCATGCAGCAACTAGTAGAATCTTTTCGGCGCTCGTGGTTTGCAATAAAATATCAGGGATCGGCGTCGTCACTTTTTTAAGTTTGCAGCACAGGTTGCAACTAATCATGGACACCACAGCACCAGTGTCAACAAGCGCATCAACAGCAACGCCTTTGACGAAAACCTCAATAATGTTTACAGGGCTTGACACAGTTACTGAGGGCGCAGTTCTTGCCCCCGGAACTGCGGTGCCTAGTTTTCCAGCTGAAGGGGTGGCGATCAGCGGGTCATAGGAGAACAAGACCGACGGCGGGGAGATGGCGACCGGTGGGTATATGAAGCGGAACGTTTCAGAGAGTGATGCAAAGGCGGAAGATCGGACTCAGGTTCGGAAAAAGGTACGTCGTAGGCTGGAGCGCGCCCGCAGTGGTAAAAACAAGACCCACGTGTGCAGCACCCACGTGGGCGGTACCACCGTGCCACATGGCCAGCTACATCGCAGACATAGCATATCGGCCGGTTATCTTAGGTGCGCCACGGATTTGGATTGCGGGGACCGGTGCTAGGCCGAGCAGGTTGCGTAGGTGGCACTGGACGCCCGGGCAGCGGGCGATTGAAGACGTGGTTTGGGGGCGCGTACATTGGCGTTTTAGGTGAAAGCGGTGGGTGGCTTGCGATTTCGGCATACGTCAGCGGAGCGGCCATCATAGGGGGTGGATTGGTACTTGGCAGGATCTCAGCAACCTGCTCCAGAATAACACGCTGTAGAGGAGGCAACAGAGATGAAGAATTGGGCCGGCAGGTAACCGAGGACAACTGTCAAGCCACCTCTTCCCGCATACTGTTTTATTTGCTGGAGAAGCGCTGGGTGATCCTGAGGGGCACTGGGAAGATTCAGTGTCGATAGTGCTTCATCCAATGAAATGGTACGATGCGTCATGAGACGCTGTTTGCTGAGCCCGTCATAACCCTGGCACAAAGAAATGACGTCAGAAACAGTTTGCAGGGTTTTGGCAACGAGCATGTGGAATGCGTCCGCATCAATTCCTTTGAGGACGTGCTTGATCTTCTGTGCTTCAGTCATAGATGGATCAAGACGTTTACACAGGTCAACAATATCCTCAACGTAGCTTGTGAAATTTTCACCTTTCTGCTGGACACGAGAACTCAACCATTGTTCGGCGTGAAGTTTCCGAACAACGGGGCGGCCGAACACCTCCGTGAGACTAGTTTTGAGTGCTGCCCAGGTTAAAATATGAGCTTCATGGTTTCTACAAGCTGGTGATGATGTTGGTGAGCTTAACGTGGTCATCCCACTTATTGTAAGCACTCACACGCTCGTATGAAGTTGGCCAGTCCTCTATGTCGGTGTCGTCCGTGCCGGTGAATATAGGTGAGTCCAGCTGCCGCACTGGCCCCGAACAGATGATAGCGCTGGGAACAAGTGGGCCAGACTGGGTTGTGGCATCTGTCATGATGCTAGAGCCAGGTAAGGTGCAACACCGAAGCTCCAGGTTGGGAACAGGCGACACCTCCACCAAGTGTAATGAAGCGGTTTAGATGGTTCGCACAGCAATATATTTGTAGCTGCTACGAAGGCGGGCGTTCATAGCGACAGCTGGAGCGTCGTCCGCTTTGTCGTGTTTACAATTTCATCCTCTTCGGTGCGCGACGTCTTTACCTCTTCTTTCTGCTTTTTCACAGGTCAGCCATCTTCCTTACAACATATATATATATAAAAAAGGATGCCTGTGGAGAAAGGTGAATGACATGCCTGCTTTGACTGCTGCCCAAACAGAAAAGCACATGGCGAGCTGCCCATAAAGAAAAGCAAGCTTCCGAGTTGATTTAGGGAATTGCAACAATCAATTAGCAGTAAAGCAACAGAGGCAAGGTAAGACTGCTTTGAGCTCCTCTTCCAGTGAACAATGATCATATCTGCACTGCACAGCAAATAAAAATGATCAAGTACTGAACCACAACATTGACCACTGCCAACTCTCATTTCAACAAGCCGATTTCAATAGTCAGCAAAAAGTATGGCAACAACCCTGTTCACAATGTCACATTAATAACAATGCTCCGGGATGCAAGGCCACTCCTTGAAAAATCCATATATTGAGCACTGTGTGACTTGGAGAAAATCGAGAAACTATCCCGGCCGAACCACTGACTTGTTTGCACTTGTTTTGCAGAGGTGGCATTGGTGGCAAGTTTCGTTATAGAATACTGAGAATTTTTAAAAGGAAATGCCACAACCGTCTGGAGGATGAAGTAACGAGAGTTAGTTCATTGGTTTCATAAGAATTTAAGCGAATTAAATTAAGAGGACACGGCTCTATATACTCACGCATACGCCGTCTAGGGGAGAAATTACGATCACGTGACTGATATACATGACATCATTTCCGATAGATCGCATCATGAAAAATCGTTTGGCACCATTCCCATTTGTCTATGAGTACCCGTTACACGAGTTATGCCACACCCCCCCTTCCCCAAAAGAAACATCCCAAATCGGAATGATGGTCCAGGATTCTGGGTCACTAATCAGATATATTTACGTTTGAACAAGTAATTCAAAGTATTCAATGTTTACCTTTTATTTAAATGTGGTTTTATTTATATACCACCACCCATACAGTTATATTTTCAAACCATGTTTGGTCTACAACTGTCACAAGTAATGTAGCTTATGTGGTGTGGGGATACATAGCGGAATGAATGTATAAAGGGTGTTTCACATAATGTGAACTGAGGATATTTAAAAAGCGGTAATCCGCAGCCCGCTCAAACCAACAATATATTGTGTGCCATCATGTGGTGCTCCTCAGAATATCTTTATATCCCACTTAATTTGATAATTATTTAAGACGAATTATGCAAATTTTTAAATATTCATTCTAGTGCCAAGAGCTTTTACATTTTGTTGCACAGGAGGTTTAGAAACAACCTATCTAGTTTACTGTGGCATCGTATCTCCTATGGTGTACTTTTTTCCAGTATCTAAAGAAAGCCCGTGAAACATGAAAAACTACCACGTGACTTGCGTACGTGCGCTACCTATTTCAGTTCTCTCAACAATGCCTCGAACACACGAAATGTGCTACTGTGACGAAGTGAACAGCCACCACTCTGAGCACCGGTTTGACAGTGTATCAGCACTTCCCACGGGGACGTGCAGAAAGGACGCGCCGTCACCTCTGATAAGCGACAGACAAGCCATGGACAGGCAACCGCAATGGCACCGTAACTCGGTAGTTTCATAAGCCTCCAAGAAAAGGAAAGAGTTTGTGTGGTTCTTTAAGGCAGCCTCCGCATTATTTTCCTTCAATCAAATTGGGGCCAAGTAGAAAATGTAGTCTTCATCCAAGTTCTCGAGTGCCAAGAGAGTATTCTCACAGCTCGGAGCGAGAATGCGTTTCTCGAATGAAGAAAAAGCAGACATGGTGTTAACCTTGGAGCCAGCGGGCGGCAACCGGAGACTTGCAGCTCAGATATTTCACAGCTGGTATCTCGGAACAAAACCAAGCTTATTAACCATACTACGAGACCATCGGGTAGACTGAAAAATTCACCATGAAGCACCATAGCTAGAGCTCTAGAAGTCAAGCTGTCCACGCGGATATCCTTTCTATCACTGCTTCCCGTCCTCACGCAAGCGTGCGCAATTTAAGAGCAGAGACTGGAGTGTCAGCATCGACGACATAGAGGACACTGAACACCGCAGGCCTCCGGCCGTACAACGTCCATCTGCATCAACGGTTTGAAAGCCAAGAATTGCAAAACCGTCTGGACTTTTTAAACTGGATGCTCATTAAGGGAGACTTAACGAATTTTCTGAATAAGGTTATTTGGACTGACAAGGAAACTTTCTCCAGGAATGCGCAGGTAAGCCTTCAAAATGCGCACTATTGGAGCGATGCAAACCCCCAATGGCTTACTGGGTCCGACAACCAGTACCAGTGGTCGTTTAACATGTGGCATAGAATTTATGATGGAACCCAGAGAGAAAGAGAAAAAAAAACCATTAGACATAGGAATTCAGGACGCGCAGGCTCCTGGGTCCCCGCACGACCCCACTGAAATTCAAGTGTTTATGTTCCTCAGGATCATAACACTGGCAGCCCGGCCGGTGGCGATGGCCTGCACGGCCGGGTCCTCCGAACGCAGCAGGATCTCCCAGTCCTCCCAAGTTTTCAAGTGCTCTAGGCCTTGCGGGGAAGGGTCTGCTGGGCAGAGGGAGAGGATGTGGAGGAAAGAGGCAAAGGGTACAAGCAGGAGTGTGGAAGGAGGGATGGTAGTGGGAAAGGGTAAGGGGTGAAGGAAGAATGTGTGTTTGCAGTCTGTGCCATAGTGTTGCGTGTTTATTTTCCAGGGAGGGGTGGGGTGGGGGGTAGAGTGGCGCGAGGCTTTGTAGACCTGCGTCAGCTCGCTGATTAAGTGCATGCGCTCCTTCGTAAATATCAGATTAGAGGCCACCTGAGCTCGGTTGAAGAACCTCGAGCTAAAAGGTTGGCAGCCTCATTTCCGGGACTCCCAGAGTGCAAAGGCACCCATATCAGCTCCACATGGCAGGGCGGAGGTACATCAGGCGAGCCCAGTATGGTAAAATCAGGGACATGAACTCAGCCTCATGCAAAATTTAGAATTGCTGTTTTTGAATTTGTTAAAATGTACCGGGCTTCCGTGCGGGTTATGCCTAATGCAATGGCAGCTTCCTCTGCAGCTTCTGGGGAGGTGCTTGTGGGGAGAGGTAATCCACCACGGCTGCGGTCGCTTCATCACTTGTGCATGCAGCGTCCACCTATACGGCGTCCGACTCACCACCATAATATCGGTGGAGCGCCTTTGCACGGGCTCTGCAGCGTTGATCATGGTAGGATGGATGCATATTTTTCAGAAGTGGCTTGATAAGTAGCAACTATAGTTCTGCATAAAGAAAGTAACAAAATTCCCATAAAGAAAGGTATTAGGCAAGGAGACAGCTTGCATAGAGGGAGTATTCAGAGATTTGGAATGGGAGCAGTTAGGGATAAGGGTAGATAGAGAATACCTCAGTAATCTGCGATTTGCTGACACTGCCTTGCTAAGTAGCTCAGAGGATGAACTGCAAAGAATGATTGGTGACCTAAACAGGAAAAGTAGAAAAGTAGGATTGAAAATCAATATGCAGAAGACTAAGGTAATATTCAACAGCCTCGGGAAGGAACAGCAGTTTACGTCAGTTAGCGAAGCAGTAGGAGAATATGTCTACTTAGGACAGGTAGTAACCGCAGATTCGGACCATGAAAAGGAAAAAAGAACAAGATTGGGATGAAGCGCACTTGGCAAGCACTCGCAGATTATGACTAGCAGCTTACCGGTATCGCTCAAGCGGAAAGCATATAACAGTTGCATCCTACCTGTGCTCACCTATGGGGCTGAAACATGGAAGCTAACCAAGAGGGTTCTACTAAAGTTGAGGACAACGCAGAGGACTATGGAACAAAAAATGGTAGGGGTAACATTAAAAGATAGGAAGCATGCAGAGTGGGTCAGAGAAGTAACTCAAGTTACCGACATTCTAGTGGAAATAAAGAAGAAGAAATGGGCATGGGCAGGACGTGTAGTGTGAAGAGAGGATAACCGATGATCGCTTAGGGTAACAAACTGGATTCCAAGGGAAGGAAAGCGTAGCAGGGGGCGGCAGAAAGTAAGGTGGGTGGACGAGGCTGAGAAGTTCGCAGAGGTCAAGTGGATGCAGCTAGCACAGAACCGGGATAATTGGAGAAATATAGGAGAGGCCTTCGCTCTGCAGTGGGTATAGTCAGGCTGATGATGATGATGTATCGAGGGATGGAGAGACGGGTTGGATTTTTAGCCAGTATCCTGATTCCAAGGGAGTCTAGGATATACCGTCCACTGAATGTTTGCGTGAGTCAGATGTATTGGGCTAGCCGGTGGGCCTCCACGAGCTCTCCAATCGTGTTGTGTAGACCCAGGCCTAGCAATCTGTCTGTGGGTGTGTTGAGGGGAAGGTGAAGTGTGACCTTGTATGCCTTGCAGATCAAGGCATCCAAGGCGTTTATGTGACGTTTGGACAGTTGTAGGTACGGAGTAGTGTAACGCACACGGCTGAGGACGAAGGCATGGATGAGGCGACAAAGGTCTCGCTCGGGAGGAGGAGAGAAAAGGTGGTGAAGCGCGGCTGATCCTGGTCCTGATGGGGCTAGGACAGGTAGGTCAACCCCGCTTGCGGCACGGGCTAGCCTGCCACTGAATTTTTATCTGTTGTAGGCCGTCACTGCACCTGCCCCCGCTTCGGTGATGGTGGATGTGGGCTGTTGTTGCGTCGTGCGTCTTTCTCTCCCTCTTCTTTTTTCTTGTGGCTCAGCTACAGAGCAAGTAGCAGGCCCATGCATTTTCGTTTCTTTCTTCCTACAGCCACAAAAACAACAACTCTCTCCTTCATGCCCCTATGGTGGCCCAAAACTCTGCGGATGAGGTGCGATATTGCACCTGCAACCTGTCCGAGTTTCTTTAGGGTAGCGGTGTTTTTACCATTGTTCCGGATGTGTAGGCCCAATATGCGGAGGGTTTCAACCTCCAGTACTGGGCTCCCATTCAGTTCAATAGTAATAGGGGAGCGGGGGTAATGGCAGTTTTGGGGCGGATGAGCAACAGTTCAGACTTATCTGGGGAGCAGGACAGTCCGATGCTCCTTGTGTAATTTTCGGTATGGGTGGCTGCTTTCTGTAAGGTGTCTTCTATACCGCCATCACTGCCGTGAGTGGTCCACTGCGTGATGTTGTCGGTATAGAGGATGCGTTTCAGATGGGGGATGTCCGACAGTTTTCTGGCGAGTGGGATTAGGTTGATGTTAAACAAAAAAGGGGGAGAGGACGGACCCTTGCGAGGTGCCAACACTCTGAAGCGTATAGGAGGACGAAGAAAGAGGGCAGAAGTGTACCTCAGCTGTGCGATCAGTGAGGAATGCTCGAATATAAGTGTACGTTCGTGCACCTACATTTAATGTGGATAGGACAGTCATGATAATCTGATGGTCGATGCGATCAAAAGTTTTGGAAAGATCCAAAGCTAAGACAGCCTTGGTGTGGCAAGAAAAAGTGGGTCAAAAATGTCGCGAGTGAGTTGCAACATGGCGTCTTGTGCAGATAGATGGGGTCAGAATCCCACCATGCTGTGCAGATATAGATTGCTGTCTGCCATATGTGTTGTAAGTCTCGCTAACACAACATGTTCAAAGAGCTTCCCGAGGCAAGAGGTTAGCAAAATCAGGCGAAGGTGGGTATAAATATAACCTTCGCACGACGCCAGGACTGCGGGAGGACACCCTCCACCTAGCACTGGTTAAAGTATGCCATAATTTTGGTGATCGACTGGTCTTCCAGATTACAGAGCACGGTAGGAGGTACAATGCCCCAATAAACTACATTGGTTGCACAATTCATCTTAGTTCAATAACTAATTAAGTGGGATATAAAAATATTCTGAGGAGCACCACTTGATGGCAAACAATGTATCGTTGGTTTCAACGGGCTGCGGATTTCTACTTTTGTAAAATCCTCAGTTCAAGTTACGTGAAACACCCTGTATATATGTAGTGGCTTCTTAACAGGACGGTTTTATTGCCCCATTACGAAATCTGTAAGGGGGGTAAGGTGGGGTGTATAGGCACAACTCATTTTAGAGGCTGCCATCTTGGATTTGGGATTCCAAAACTATGCTGCCATTGCAGTCCATGACGTCATAGCCACGTGGTTCCTTTCCCAATCGCCATATTAGACTATGATATCATCATCGGCACTCGAATTGGGCCGCCACCTTTAATTTCTTGAACTTAGAGATTTTCACGCAGATCGACTTGCTATGCGCACGGACACCAATTAAGAAGCATAAAAAGTAAGAGCTAACGCTCTTTAAATTTATCTGAAATCTGCATGACAAAAAACAAAAAAACAGTTACATAAAAACTGTACTGGCAACACCAGCTGCTGTTGGTGGCAGAATGACAAAAGTTGATGAATGGACAACTCAAAACAAAGAGAGCTCCTCAGCCTTTAGCTGGCAAGAGATGGTGTTGCAGCGCAGCTGGTTTCGGTCCAGCATCGCCTCATATGGGTCATACTTTCAATTCTCAGCAATGCAGGCGAGTATGCAATCCAAATGTAGTATAAAACAAAACTGCCAGCAGATGCCATCTCTGTGTGAAATCTGACCGCATGAGTGAGCTGCTAAAGCCGTGAGAAATGTTTTGCGATTTCCTCCAAGCAACCCAACACTCAAGCTACAAATCTTTGGACAATGCAGGAAGAACAAACAGAAGAAAGCAAGGAAATTTTTAGATCACACTGGACACTATAACACACATATATGCATACACAAGAGCAATCACCAGTAGCCACTGCCTTTGTCCAGATGCACAATGTAGGTTTTTTTTTCGACACTCCACTGAAGAGCATTCCTCATAGAACAGCAGTATAAATGACCAGTTTCTATTCCTTCCGGCAGGTGCATAGAGACTGGCAATCATAACACACACTGAGACATGCACAAACACTCATGGCTGCCCCAGTGACATTTTAAGGGTCTTTCCCTACGGCCTGTGGCAGATAACCACCTAGCAGATCTCCGGCAATCACATTGCTGCAGTTTGTTCCTTGGCCTCCCCAATGAGCTGTACAGTTTACATGCAGTTCTTGATTTCTTGGCACCTCCCAGCTGCAGTAGCTCAGCCAACCCAATCGTCCCAAATTACATGAAAAACAACAAAGGAAAATGTATACACAGCCAAGTCCACCATCACATCAGTGACAAGTTGTAGGCAAGCTGTGGTTCTAGATGAAACTTTGGGGGAGATACCACAGAGCACCAAAGCTGTGGCCAGGAAAGCTAAAGGAGCAGATGTGGACCGCAGAGGCCGCTGGGAAAGGCTGGGCTGCATACATAAAAAGAACAAGTCGTCACAAAATAAGTACATCGCAAAATGTGAACCCATTTGATTTAAACATACGATACATACAGTGTTACACAGGCACACAAGCATCCTAGCCAACCATGTGATGTGCAAGTTAAAGCATAACTTCTGTTTGCTTTTCTTTTACCAGTTTTTAACTGCACAATCTGCATAAGAATCTTGTGTGACGGGTGCATTAAAGGTTCCTGGAGTGCACAAAGGCAATAAAAGAGGATCTCACTGCTGCATCCGCTGACAGGCAAGTGTTTTAGTCTTACAAAGCTTACCCAAGCCGTGATGTGAAGAAAAAACTTGGTCCATGGAAAAGCTTGGTGAGCAATAGAGACACTTAGTTTAGTGCTACCCCTTACCGCTACCGCTTACCACTACCACGTGAGTGTCAGTACACATGCGCCGATCACCCCGATGATGACAGATGGCACCACGTTCCCGTCAAATGCCGGCGAACTCGGCACGCAGGGACCAATCAGCACGTGCTATGCTGGCAGTGCACGATATTGGTAGGCAGCCACAGTAAACTAAATGCCTCTAATAACTGTACATATTGCCATGAATCCGACGAAGCATGCAGTGGTGCGGGGCGGGGCGCTCGTGCCAAGCCCACTGGCCATTAAAGCATATCTCATCATGTCATCACGTCATTCTGTTTCTGTTGTGTCACCGTGTTTCAACGCTTGGCATGCCACCACGTGTAAGGATATAAACAATAAACAATAAAAGTGCTGCAGTGTTGTGCTCACAAGGTACCAGTTTACAGTAGGCATGTTTAATTCTCAGCCCTGGGCAGTACTGAACTGCTTGCCGACAGGAGTCCAACATTCCATTTTCTTCGGGCAGCCCAGAAGCTCCACCCACCAGTACAGCTCCCGGGAAAGTAGCGTGCCAACGGCCATATTGAGTTAGACTTCGTGCATGTTCTGAGTACTTTTCGTGTTCCTGCAGATGATATCGTGTGCTAATAACAGAATCTCTCTAAGCTGCTGCAAGACGTTTGAATCTTGCATCTTCACTTTCTAGTCTTTAATTCCACTACACATAGAAGTGTACACAGCACTGAGTATGGATTTTATGTTCATGCTGTCCAGAAGTTCTTCACCCGTTTCGTGATCTTTTCAGCACGTAGGGCTGAAAGCGTTGCAAGCGAACCACCGTATGCTAGAGCAGCTAAAGTTATGTCCTAAGTGCTCTTGCAAACGATTTCGTCTGCTTTTTCGAGCGCAGTGACATGGGCCCTTGGAAGTACTTTGCGAGCAGCAACTGCAAGCAAACGCTGCAAAAATGAGTTCTGTAAAACGCTTCGCATTTAGGCATGTTGCACTCTGTCCATGAAAAACACCCAACTGATTCGCACCTGTGCTACCTTTCTTTATTACCGTATAAACATGTGTAAGAACAACACCCGTGTATGGGCCGCACCCTTTATTTCCCGAAGCAGATATACATATATATATTGATATATATATATAGATATATATATCACAATTGATCGCAAAAAGAAATTTGCTACTTCTTGAGCAGAACCGGTCGGTACAGGTGCTGTCTCAGCGTAGCGTGTGGTGCTGTCTCAGCGTAGCGTGTAAGGTGGTCGACAGCTGTGATAATCCAATGGTTACCCGCATCAGAGAGAGGTAGGGGAACATATAAGTCGATGCCGACTACGTCGAATGGCGTGGCGGGACAGGGAACAGGTTGTAGAAGGCCAGCGGGTGAAGAAGTCGGCCGTTTGCGACGTTGGCACAGAGGGCAGGATGTGACGTATTTGGCAACGCTAAAAGATAGGCCAGGCCAAAAGAATCGTTTTTTCACGCGGTCGTAGGTTTTGTCAACACCAAGGTGACCTGCGGTAGCGTCATCGTGGAGAGCCGCCAGTATACGTGGGCGAAGCACACGCGGCACGACTGGGATCCAGCGAGTTTTATCAGGGCAATACACGAAGTGGAGTAGGATGCCATCTTCGAGCTTGAAATTGCGAAGTTGTCGGCAAAGCCGAGCATTGGGTGGGTCCGAAGCGCCAATAAGGCGGTCGATGATGGGACGGCAGTAGGCGTCAGCTAATTGCTGTGAGCGGAGAGCGTGTTTGTTCTCAGAGTCGTCAAATGAAACTGTTGATATATACGTCGGGGAAAGAGGTGGTCAGCTGTGGTCATAGGTGGAAATGCATTGGGAAGAAAAACAGCAAGCCGATTCCGAAAGTGGACAGCGAGAAAGAGCGTCGGCGTCTTGGTGTTGGCGACCCGATTTATAAATGACGTCGAAATTGTATTCTTGCAGGCGTAGAATCCAACGGCCAAGTCGGCCTGTCAAATTTTTGAGCAAAGACAACCAGCAAAGAGCATGGTGATCGGTCACAACTGTGAAGTGCCGACCGTACAGGTAAAGGCAAAACTTTTGGACAGACCAGACGACGGCAAGGCACTCCTGCTCGGTAATGGTGTAGTTTTTCTCAGCTGGAGTCATAGTCCGACTAGCGAAGGCAATCACTTTCTCACGCGAAGTTGCATCGCGCTGCAGAAGTACAGCGCCAAGACCGAGACCACTGGCATCAGTGTGCAGGATGGTTCGAGCGCTGTCACTGAAGTGGCCAAGAACAGGGTCTGATGTGAGGGCGTGCTTCACATTATTAAAAGCAGCTTCGCACTGTTCAGTCCACACGAACGGGCTGCGTGCTTTAAGTAGTTGATGAAGTGGAGCAGCAATACTTGCAAAATGCTTTATAAAACGCCAGAAATAAGACGCCAGGCCAAGAAAACTGCGCAATTCTGTAGTCCGTTGTGGACGAGCAAAGTTCAAGACCGCGATGATTTTTTCAGGGTCTGGACGAATGCCGTCATGGCCGACTAGATGTCCCAATATTTTAATTTCCTTCTGTGCAAAGTGACACTTCTTGGTGTTGAGCTGAAGGCCCGCTGAAGCGAGACATGTGAGGACCTCATTCAGGCGCGTGAGATGGTCGTTAAAAGTTGACGAAAAGATGACAATGTCATCCAAGTAACATAAACAGGTTCTCCATTTTAGGCCACGAAGCACAGTATTGATCAGCCTTTCAAATGTCGCTGGTGCATTACAAAGTCCGAAAGGCATAACATTAAATTCGTAAAGGCCATCGGGGTTGCGAAAGTGGTTTTTTCTTTATCGTCCTCGTGCATAGGTATTTGCCAATAACCTGAGCGGAGGTCCAAAGTCGAGAAATATTCGGCGCCTTGGAGAGAGTCAAGGGCGTCATCAATTCTTGGCATTGGGTATACATCTTTGCAGGTAATTTTGTTGAGTGCGCGGTAATCAACACAAAAGCGTACCGAGCCGTCCTTTTTTTTTTAACTAACACTACTGGGGAGGACCATGGGCTTGTCGAGGGACGAATAATATTGCGATGGAGCATTGTCATTTACATTTTCTTCAATTACTTTTCGTTCAGAGAGGGAAACCCGATAAGGCCGTCGGCGAACGATAGAGTTACCTTCAGTAATGATGCGCTGGTGCACAACACTAGTCCGTCCCAGTGGTGGGGAAGTGGCATCAAAAATGGCTTGGTGTTGTCGAAGCAATGTCAGCAGTTCTTGGCGTTGGTTTGGCGTGAGGTTAGGATTAATAGTCTTTGTGAGAACAGAAAGAGAGACGTCTGGCGAAACACAGTGCTGAGGCAGAGGGGCGGTGAGCACCATCAAGGACAAAGGTTGAACATCCACCATGCAGGGGAGAGAAGTTCCTTTTCGGAGCACGAGGGATTCACGTGAAGTGTTAGTGGCCGCTACTGTCGCTGAGCCATTGCAGAACCTCACAACACTAGACGGGAAGGCGATACCGCGTGCAAGATGACGATAAGATGGTGCGATGAGTACGTCCCCATCAGTGATGTGGTCAGAAACAACGGTAAGCAGTTTTTCGCACTGAGGAGGCAGAACAGTATCAGCGGCGGCAACGAGGGGATGATGTCGTTCAGAAACTTCAGATAAAAAATCGCTGTCTGTCATATGGATAACACGGTCGCCACAAGAAATTAACGCCGAAGCGGTTGACAAAAAATCCCATCCAAAAATCATCAGATGCGCACATGGTGAGAGCACAGCAAACTACACATGATGGTGGACACCGTCAATAACAACTCGTACGGTGCACTTTGCTAAAGGGCGCAAAGGTGGCTCGACGGAGTTCAGGCCCATCATATGGTGTCGTCACTTTTCGCAAACGGTAGCACAAATCAGCGTGAATGACAGAAATTGCAGCCCCTGTATCAATCAATGCTTCGACCGGTAATCCTTCAGCGAAAACAGAAATCACATTATACGGGCGATCTGGAGGAGTTTAGTTTGACCTCCAGAAACTGCAACGCTTAGTTTTCCGGATGGCGGACAGGGAGAGTTGTTCAGGGTCGGAGAGGGGAAATTGAGCCGCGGTATGGGGATAGGGACCAACGTCGGGATGCATGGGTTCCACGAGGCTCAGACGAGGATTCTGGAGGTGAGGATGATCTTCTAGGTGGGCTTGGAATAAACCCGCGTTGATAATATGACTTTGAAGGCATGTCACTTTCGAAGGTATCGTAACCACGGCGCTCGTTCTGGAGGCGACGACGACAGAAGCGGGATATATGTCCTCTAATGCCACAGTAATAGCAAATTGGTCGGGAGGGGCGCCAAGGTGCGTAATAGGGTTGTGCAGGTTGAGTCGGCGCTATTGCATTGACGTGATTGTAGGTTGGAGCCGGTCGGGGCGGGGGAACCAAAGGAGGGGGGGATGCTGCGACGTGCGCGTAAGTCGGTATTGGGCGGGGTGCCGGAGGGTCAGATGCCATAGGTTGGGTGATTGTTGCCAGCTCTTCTTTGATGATGCTGCGGAGACCGGCGTCATTAGAAGTTACGAAAGAATGATCGCACCCGTGTCGACAGACAGGCTTGAGCCTGGAGCTCCTCGCGGATGATGGCTCGAATAAGTGCCCGAGAGATCAGCATAGGTTGGGCCAGTAGCGTTGGCAGGCTGCAATCGGGAGGACTTGGTCGATGCGTTGGCAGGTCGTAATAATGGAATCAATAGTTGAAGGATTCTGAGCAACTAGGATGTTATACGCCATAGAATTGATTCCTTTCAGGACGTGGTGTACTCGTTCAGGTTCCGCCATGGTGGGACTAATACGCCGGCAGAGTACAAGTATGGCCTCTATGTAAGACACATATGACTCATCAGGACCTTGAAGGCGTGAAGCGAGTTTGGTCTTCGCGATCTCAGTCCGAACAGCGGGGCGGCGAAGTACTGTCGGAATTGCTGTTTGAAGGTGGGCCAGTTAGTTGTGTGGGGCTCGCGGTTGATGAACCAATTCCTGGCGACCTCAATAAGGTAGAAAGAGACGTTGAGAAATTTCAGAGCATCGTCCCATCGGTTGTAGGCACTGCAGCGTTCATAGGTGTCAAGCCAGTCATCGACGTCTTCATCGCGACGACCAGTGAACAGCGGCGGGTCGCGCTGTTGTGTGGGCACAGTCGGAGGGGGTGGTGCAGCCGAGGTAGAGGGTCCGGCCTGTTCGTGGGTACTGTCAGTAGACATAGCGATGGTGGCAGTTGCCAAACGGCGACCGAAACGTAGCTCCAGCGAGAGGCAGGGCCCAAGGCAGCAAGGGGATCAAATTTCACCTCCACCACTTGTAAAAGAAGGCTAGGTCGAGATGGTGAGGTTGTGACGGCAAGGACAGCGAAGCCTTGTCTAGCGTTTTAATCCGATCACGAACCCAGGCACGCGCCGGAGCCGGCGCCGCGGGACGATGATGATGGTTTGTACAAATGAAAGAAGATGATGATGGCATGTACAAATGTAAGAAGGTCCACAGAAGGCTCACAATATTTTTCTTAAATCCAATTAAGGGCTGCACCCAAACATTCCACGACCCATGTGAGAATAGCCTTCAAAATACATGCGCACAGGAGCTTCCAGATGCCGCCCACGAATGACACCCGAAGTCGCGGCTCATCATCATCATCATATTCTCCCTCAGCTGCGAGCTTGTGCAATCCATACCGGCGTCAGTATCGGTAGTCCCGGCCACCCCGGCTTTGTTTTGCGACTGTCAAAGGCACGTAAGTAGTGGTACTGTGGTTGGTGTGGTCACACGCCATAGTTGCGGCTCTTGTGTGCTCTCTGCTTTATTTTTCATGAATTGCCATCGAGGGTTGCCATTCTAGCACGATGGGCAATATTGGTAGCTACATTGCGGGCTGTAAATTGAAAATAGTGGAGTTTGCCCTTGAACATGGCAAGCGTGTGGCGAGCAGAAAATTTGGCGTGCATGAGAAGTGCGCCCAAAGATGGTGCAACCACAAGGATGAGTTGAAGACACCAGCTACAAAAGGCCTGCTTTTCAAGACAAGCCGTGCAAGTATCCAGAGCTGGAAGAAGAGCTGTTCCGCTATGCAATGGAAGTGCGGAACAATGGCTCGGC
The DNA here is from genome assembly GCF_055883805.1 of Amblyomma maculatum. NCBI lineage: Eukaryota > Metazoa > Arthropoda > Arachnida > Ixodida > Ixodidae > Amblyomma > Amblyomma maculatum. Next base: position 154,806,031 of record NC_139344.1, on the reverse strand, counting down.
GGTTGACAATGGACATGCTGCGAATGAAGACACAAGCCTTAGCGCATGCAAGAAGCATACCACACAAGGACTTCAAAGCTAGTGTCGGCTGGTTAAGAAGATTTCTAAAACAAAAGGGGTTATTTTGGCGAAGGACCATGCTGTGCCAACGACTACCCCCTGACTACACCGACAAGGCACTCAGCTTTCAAAAGTACGTCATCGGTCTGCGCCATGAGCACAACAATATACTGTTTCAGATAGCGGGCGCTGACCAAACCCCTGTGTGGTTCGAATGCCCTGAGAACTGCACAGTCAAAACAAAAGGGAAGAAGTGTTTCCATGCAGCGCCAACGCTGCATCGTTATGCTGTCCGTCATCACAAACCATGTCATCCTGAAAAAGGTAAAGGATTCTTGACAACGTTTTCCCAGAGGGAGTTGTAGTTCAACCCCAAGAAGTGGGCTGGACAGATGATAAGCTAGTGCTCGACTGGATAAAAAGCATTTGGCAGAATATCCCAGGTGCCATATTGGCGAAACGATCGCTCCTCGACATGGACAGCTTCCGCAGTCATTTGAGGGATAGGGTTAAAGAACACCTGCGCTGTATCCGCACAGACATGAGTGTCATTCCAGGCAGCCTCACCGGCATGCTACAACCCCATCAGCATCAATCGGTCTTTTAAAGTTGAATTCTGAAGGCAGTACTCAGAATGGATGGCAAACAGCAATCACGACAAGACACCGACCGCGCGGCTGAAGAGAGCAATGCTAGCGACTGTGCTTGGAAGGATTTTGTCTGCGTGGAACTCCGTGTCTACAGGTATTGTATCCCACAGTTTCAAGGTGACCGGGATTTCAAACAGTTTTCAAACAGTGTGTGTTATCAGCTTTCGCGCAAACCGCCAGAAGCCGTGGTTCTCACACAATCTGAAAAGATTAGAAAGAAGAAAAAAACGACTTTATAGTACAGCAAAACGGAACTCAAGTGCTGAAGCATGGGAACGGTACCACGCAGCTGAGGACTCTTATTATGCTGCAGTTTGCTCTGCCAAACGTGCTTTTTTTCACAATGACCTACCAAATATCCTAAAAAACAACCCCAGGAGGTTTTGGGAAATAATAAACCCGCAAGCAACGTGCCCCACCGCTCTTACAAGTGCCGCGGGCGAGGAAGCCACTGATGACGAATGTGCTGACATATTTAACCGTGCGTTTGTTTCCGTCTTCACAGATGAAACTGATTCCTCATTGCCTACCCCGCCTAGCGTATCATTACCAGCAATGTCACCCATCGAAATTACTGTGCAAGGCATCATAAACCATATTGACAGAATTAAACTTTCATCAGCCGCAGGAGTGGACGCAATAAACTCTAAAGTGCTTAAAAACACGAAACACACCTCAGCCATTTATCTTTCATTGTTGTTTTCTCAATCGCTTTCAACAGGAACCCTACCGGCCGACTGGAAGGTGGGGAGGGTCATTCCGGCCTACAAGTCAGGTACAAAGAACTCTCCACTAAATTATCGCCCCATCTCCTTAACAAGCGTACCTTGTAAAATCATGGAACATGTCATCTATTCTCATGTAATAAATTTTCTAGATTGCCACAACTTCCTTCATCCGGCTCAACATGGGTTTCGCAAGGGTCTCTCCTGCGAAACCCAATTGGCAATTTTCACTTTTGACTTGCATAGTAACCTTGACCGCAACCTGCAGACCGATGCATTATTCTTAGATTTCGCAAAGGCATTTGACAAGGTACCACACCAATGCCTATTACTAAAGCTTGCCCTTTTAAATTTAAACCCCAATGTTCTAGAGTGGATTAAAGAATTCCTTGCTAACCGATCTCAGTTCGTTTCTATTAACAATCACAGCTCAGGCACCCTGCCTGTAACATCCGGCGTTCCGCAGGGATCTGTGCTCGGCCCGCTTTTGTTTTTAATTTACATTAATGATTTGGCACTACAAGTATCATGTAATATTCGCATTTTCGCCGATGACTGTGTAATTTATCGTACCGTTACTAACATTTGTGATCAAATGGCCCTTCAGAATGACCTTACCTGTGTCCATGAATGGTGTAACAACTGGTTAATGACGCTAAATGCCAAAAAATGCAAACTCGTCTCATTCCAACGTCATCACAACCCCCTTATGTTTTCCTATACAGTTGCTAATTCACCCATAGAAAGCATTCAATCCTTCAAGTACCTCGGTGTAACCCTGTCTAGCGATCTTTCTTGGCGAACACACATCACCATAATCATATCCTCTGCCAACAGATCTCTAGGTTTCCTAAAACGTCATCTTCGTCATGCACCGCAGCACGTTAAACTTCTGGCTTATAAAACACTTATCAGACCTAAACTTGAGTACGCTAGTCCCATCTGGAACCCCACCAAATGTACCTAACAAATGCACTTGAATCAGTCCAAAACCGCGCCATCCGCTTCGTTCATTCTGCATATTCGTATACCATCAGCGTTTCATCTCTGAAGAATACTTCCGGTCTCGAAAGCCTCGAAGCTCGCCGCCGCATCGCGAGCCTTTGTTTACTCCATAAGTTGTACCACAGCACTCTGAATCAAACACCTTACATTACTCATCCGACCCGCATATCTCACCGCACTGCACATCCGTTTCAGATTGCCCGGCCCCTATCTCGTACTGCAACTTTTTCAGGTTCCTTTTTCCCCCGCACTGCTGTGGACTGGAATGCCCTCCCCACCAACGTCGCCACTATCATGTGCCCATCTTCTTTTTTACATGCTATAACTACTTTTATCGTAAGGCAATGACATGTATTTATTATTGTTGTATATATTAACCCACCCCTTATGTAATACCCCCGGAAGGGGGCCTTTAAGGTGAATAAAGTGAAGTGAAGTGAAATGGGCTCCATGAGTGACAATTGAATGGTAAATAAATGCCGCACATTCACTGATTAATCCACATTTACATGAAAAAAAAAAATCGTATGTCACATGTATGGGTCACAGCCTGAAAATTAGCCCTAGATTTTGGGAAAAAAAATGTGCGGCCCTTACCCGCGTTTATATGGTATTAGATGCATGCCAAAGATAAAAGTGCAAGTGGCGTCACTGCGAAAAAACTGCATCACAGTGAATGATGGTTGGCACTGTCTGCTGAACGCAAACAGAGCTTGCATGGCCATGTGATCATAACGATACTTGCTGTCAAAGTGGAAGTAGGACCTATCAGCAAGTACGGCATTCGCTCGAACTTAAGTCGAAACGTTTTTTCAGAAATATGGTGCACGGTCCGGGGGGGGTCGTCCTAGGTTTGGGACCATCTGAAAACCGGGTCGCCCGCATACCCTAGCCACCATGCTCCTAGCCGCCCCTAGCCTAGGGCCCGACTGGGTAGCGTCTGCTGTTCTGCCGTTCTCTTGTACTTTTCTTCTGCCCATGTGCTCCCTCAGCTCAGGTTGTAAAGAAAGGAGAGAGAACAAAGAGGCGAGGAAAGAAGCGGAGCGGCCCGAAGTGATTGGTCCAAAATGATGTCGCCGCGAAATCGGCGCTAGCGTGTGATCCATCTCTTTCTCTATTCGGGAGACTCCGTGGCAAATCCATTGCTTCGTTTGCGCCTTCTTTGCGGATATGAGCGGTGCGGTTTCTGCGTGCTTCGTAATGAGTGAAACTAGGCGCCATTATATAGCACAGTTCAAGGGAAAAGTTATAGCTGTTGCGAAAGAGATTGGGAACAACTTAGAAGCAGCCAGGCGCATCGGTGTTTCAGAGGTGAACATGCGCAGGTGGCTGCGAAACACCAGCAGTTTGGCAGCATGTTCAAGTTCGCAGAAAGCCTTTAGGGACCACAATGCGGGCACCAAGCAGGGCTCAAAGAAGACTTGGCTTAGTATGTGAATGAGCTCAGGAACTGATGTGTCCCCGTCACCATCGAGATGATACAAATGAGTCAGGGAACTGGCCCATCAGCGTGGGATAAGTCACAATTTTCAAAGCAAGCAAAGGCTGGATGAAGCGTTTTATGAACCGTGCGGGATTGTCGCTCCGCCGCCAGACTTCGATTGTCAAAGGCTTCCGGAAGACTTTGAAGAGAAGTAAAGTTTCATTTAAGCGTTACGTCATCGGACTGTGACACCAACACGGCTACAGCCTGGGACGAATAGGCAACGCTATTCAAGCACCAATGCATTTTGACATGCCGGTCAGCTACAGTCGAACCCGGATATATTGAACCTGGTTGTCTATATCAAACTTATGGAATATCCCCTTGAAAATCCCATGTAAAAGTAAAGAAAAGCTGCCTCGTATATTGAACTCAATTTCAACGGTCGTTCGATATCTAGAACTCTGCACCACGCACTGGAAGTGCACTTACCCCAAACAAGATCGCATCACCCTCGGCCGTTTGTCGCGTGACGTTTTCGTGGCCGTTTGTCGCGCGGAAGGAATGAGAGGAAACAGGTTGGTGACGGCTGGTCTAGGGCAGCGCCGCGCCCTTTCCCCAAAGGCGCGCGCATCTGCGGTGATGATTTGCCGAGCGCCAGCACGTGAAGTTTGCAAGCCATGAAGGAACGAGAGGGAACTGGCTTGGCAACGGCCGGTATGGAGGGGACGCAGCTAATGCAGCCGCAGTGTTTGGGAGAGGCAAAAAACGCAATAGAGTGAAGCGCAAGGGTGTACCCATTCTTATGCCGAGCTTTCTCTCTTTCCCGGTCTTCGTTCGCAGCAGCACGCGCTACGCATGCACCAAGCCAGCTCAGCCTGTGGCAGACAGAATGTCGGACGGTCTCGCCAGCATGTGCTGCGAACCCTCTGCGAGCAGCGGCTGACGGGCAATGCGTGTCTCGTGTTGTCGTGCTGAATGTGCATAAGCTATGGCGGCTGCGGACATTACGAAATGGCCGATCTGTTTTTTAAGCGGCAGATTTTTTTTTTGCAAGAGTCGTCCATCCTTGCATCTATGAATCAGCGAAAGTATGCGATCAGCTGAGATCATGGCACCGATTTGTAGCATTGTTCACTTCAAACTGCATTTGCAGCTATCACGCTTTCCAATGATTTTGTGGCAGTGGACTACGCCTGACCCAAGTGCAGTGTGATAAATCGAACTACACTTCTGCTATCAAGCCATCACGGGCACTCTACCATGTTCGCCCCCTGCCACTGCAGGAGTTATCATCAAAAGTATAGTCAAAAGATAAACACGTTGTGATGTTATTGCTGTGCAGCAGCATCATGGCGCGCTGCTATAAATGAGCTGTGGATGCGGCGGCCTAAACGGAGGGACGCAGTACCGAATAACACTTTCTTTTTTTTTCGGATTCTTGCTGGCAAAAGTGGAGGGTGGATTTATTATGCAAGTGGGTTGATTACGCGACAAATATGCTATCATTTTTCACAATCACAAGTGGTGTCTTAAGCAGATTTCTGTATATTATGCAAGTGGGTTGATTACGCGACAAATATGCTATCATTTTTCACAATCACAAGTGGTGTCTTAAGCAGATTTCTGTATATTGAATTATCGATATATTGTAGCCGAAGAAGAGGAGGTGCGAGCATTCCGTGAAAAAAGAAGACGCTGATGCGGGCAATCTTTTCAGTGTTCTGGGTATCCCCGCCGTCGAACTGGTTCCTACTGCCGCCCTGCTGACCTGCGGTCGCTGTCATCGTCCCGTCCTTTGGCTAGGACGTGACATTTGGTGGAGGTGCTGGGTACGAATCCCATGCAGCGTAGCTCTGCTTGTAATTCAAGCCCGGTCTTAAGTCCAGGCCGCCGAATTTTCTTAGTCTGCTACAGCACCTGAAAGCCGCGCCAGTCAATGTCAACAAGGCCAAGCTCCAGAATTCGGACTCTTGCCCGAGGGGAAGACTGCCAGGACTAACGTCACCATGGCCTTCCAGCCGTAGCAAACCGACAGTGCAGCTGCTGCGCAGATCATCTACGTGCCGGTGACCCCAAGGACTGTCACCCCATTTCGTGGCGATGGCCTGGACGATGTTGAAGATTGGGTTCAACATTACAAGCGGGTTGCGCGCCACAACGGGTGGACTGTTGATCAGTGCCTTCAGTGCTCGCGCAGGCCCACAGGCTACGGAGGGAAAAAAAGTGCGTGCCTTGATGCGGGGCGTCTGAAATGAGATCTTTGGCGGACTTATATACGATCCGCCTATTACAGTAGCCAGTTTTGTGCCCAAAGTGACTAATGTTGAGCGCGCATTGGCCATGCGAACGAACCACTACTAGCGACTGGGAACCTACCCCAACATCTCGAGCTTTGCCTCGTCTGGACCTAGTGGTACTGGCCTCACCGACATTCGCGAAGTAGTGCGCGAAGAGCTCAGGAGGTTTTTCCCAGCTCCTGAGCAGCCTTCCCCAGCATTCATCGCTACGGCCGTTCGTGAGGAAGTGCAACAGGCGCTCACACCAAAAGCCATCTCTACTGGCCCAATGATTGCTGCTGCAGAACAACAGCCGACTGAAAGTTATGCGGCCTTCTCTGTCGGCCTCCGCCCGTACCTCACCAGCACCAATGGGTTACGGATTCTGAGCCTCGACGCCGTGAATTCCTGGCGCAGCATGATACATACTCGGAGCCGCGGAGACAACGAAAAGCTGACATCTGGAAAACTGCGGACAGTCGACCGTTGTGTTTCCACTGTGGTGACCACATGTACCGCCGCTGCCCATACCGAGATCTCGGCCTGCGACGATTCAGCCGGAGCAACCGGCTACCTCGTTACGGTGAACAACCTTGAGACATCCAGGAGTATCTTCGATGCACTTCATCGCCGATGTTAACTGGTGACAGTGAATATCTGCCACGCTCTTCATTGCCGATGCACACTCATAACTGTGTATCCCGCTCGCACTCGCCCCGCCGCCCTCCCACGCCTCCTCATGGGTCTCGTCGTGAGAGCTTGTCTCCTCTTCCTCGTCGGGAAAACTCAGTATGACGACGCCTGGAAGTGGCACTGCCGAATTCGGCCGAAAGAAAGAGCCTCCACGTATATTAACGTCTGACACCACGGACAACGGCACACACGGAAACGAAAATGGTTTTGCGGCCTCTAGTAATGTAAGCGTTATAATCGACGGTCACGCGGTCACTGCACTCGTTGACACTAGCGCCGATTACTCGGTATTCAGCAGAAAGTTATGTCGCCGACTTCGCAAGGTGACCACCTGCCTCCGATACAAACTGCAGGAGGTCACCTCATAATGCCTAATGGAAAATGCACCGCCCGCATCGAAATTCACGGCGAGACGTCCCCTGCCAAATTTTTGATCTTAGAGAATTGCTCCAAGAATGTTATTCTCGGAATGGACCTTCTCCGTGATTATGGTGCAGTCATTGATGTAGGGCAGAATAAGTTGACCCTCCGAGCACATTCTCCATCGCCGAGACTTCGGAGAGCCACACCAGTTGCGCTTAAAGTTGATGCCAAGCATGTGAACCTGCCACCGCTCTCGACAGTATTTCTACCTGTTCGAGCCGAGACCTCCGCATGTGGCGAAGGCCTCCTGGAAAGAAATGTACAAATGTTGCTATCGATGGGAATTGGTGTTGCGAGAGGAATAGCCGATGTTCAGGGAGGACGTGCCAGCATCTTCGTGACGAACTTCAGGAACGAGCCGCAGCACGTGACAAAAGGAGCAGTTATAGCCCATATAGAAGAGTTAAGCAATGCTCGTGAGACTGTTGTGTTGCCTGAGAGGGATATTTCCCCCGTACAGCACGAGGAAAAACCCTTGCAACTGGACATCAAGAAAAACCTTGAGTCGTCCCAGGCAAGCGAATTACTCGAACTTTTGTATTGTTACCTGGGGTGTTTTTCAACGACATCCAGAGTTCTCCAGACACCGTCGCGAAACATAATTATTGTCGATGGCGCCCACCCAATTCGCCAACCACCGTATCAAGTTTCCCAGAAGGAAAGAGAAGCAATACAGGAACAAGTGCGGGAAATGCTAAATGTCGATGTCATCCAGCCTTCAAACAGTCCGTGGGCCACACCTGTTGTGTTGGTAAAGAAAAAAGATGGGACGCTTCAGTTCTGTGTGGACTACAGGCGGCTCAACAAGGTGACAAAGAAAGATGTATATCCACTGCCCCGAATTGAAGACACACTCGTTCGGCTCCGTCACACCCACTATTTTTCGTCTATTGATTCAAAAAGTGGATACTGGCAGATCGAAGTGGATGAGTGAGACCGAGAGAAGAGCGCGTTTATAACACCAGATGGCCTTTATGAGTTCAAGGTAATGCTGTTTTGCTTATGTACAGCACCTGCGACATTTCTGATGATGATGAGGCTGAACTAAAGCAAGCCCTTTTGTCACCCCCTATATTAGGCCACTTTGATCAAAATGCCGACACTGAACTCCACACGGACGCCAGCAACAAAGGACTAGGGGCAGTGCTTGTACAATTCCAGGATGGCACTGAGCGGGTTATTGCGTACGCAAGCCGAACTCTTTCCAAGGCGAAAGGCAATTACTCGACAATAGAAAAAGAGTGCCTCGCCATCATCTGGGCCATAACCAAGTTTCGGCCTTATCTGTACGGCCGCCCGTTTCGTGTGGTCACCGACCACCATTCGCTCTGCTGGCTGGCCAATCTTAAGGGTTCCGCGGGCCGGCTTGCAAGGTGGAGCCTTCGGCTACAGGAGTAGGAAGTCACGATCGTGCATAAATCCGGAAGAAAACATTATGGCACAGACTGCTTGTCTCGGGCACCCGTGGGACCATCTCCAGGAGGCGCAGATGATGAGGAAGACAGCTTCCTTGGGGCCTTGAATCCTGACGATATGGCAGATCGGCAACGACATGATCCACAGCTTCGTCAACTGATGGCGCATCTCGCAGGAGACGAAGATGCAGTACCTCGAAATTTCCTGCGTATTCTTCCTGCATTTAAGATACGGAATGGTATCTTGTACAAGAAGAATTTCGACAACAGCCAAAGATCGTGGCTCCTTGTCGCGCCGGAAGAGCTGCGCAGTGAGGTCACTGAAGCGTGCCACGACGTTCCTACCGCTGGTCATCTAGGATACACCCGAACGCTTTCACGTATTCGAGAAAAATATTACTGGCCAAAACTCGCAAAGTATGTGCATCAATATACAAGAACCTGTCGCGAGTGCCAAAGACGAAAAACACCTCCTACGCGACTGGCGGGTCTTCTCCAGCCAATCGAGTCACCGAGCGCTCCGTTCATACGATCGGAATGGGTTTTTTGGGCCCATTTCCGATGTCGCAATCAGGCAACAAGTACATTATCATAGCAACAGACTATCTAACATGCTACACGGAGTCCCGTGCACTTCCGTCAGGAACGGCTGCTGAGGCAGTCAAATTTTTCATCGAGAGCATTGTCCTCCGGCACGGTGCCCCAGCAGTACTGATTACTAACCGTGGCGCTGCGTTTGTGGCGCAACTCACTCAGGAGATCTTTCGCCTAAGCTGCACCAGCCACCGCCGAACCACAGCTTATCATCCGCAATCTAATGGACTGACGGAGAGGCTCAACAGAACTATAGCCGATATGATCACCATGTACGTGGACGTCGACTATCGGAACTGGGACGAGGTACTGCCCTATGTCACGTTCTCCTATAATACCGCAGTCCAGGAGTCCACCCGTATGTCGCCTTTCAGCTGGTGCATGGAAGGCAAGTCACCACCATGCTTGACGCTATGCTGCCTCACGAACTATTTCATGATCCCCTTCGAGTTCGATATCGTATTTACTCGCATAAAGCTCGCACCCCCCGCATTGGGCGTCAAAAATTGGATTTTTTTTTTCCTCGCATAATCATCGCACCACCAATTTTATCGCCGCAAGAGTCATCTGCTAGCAGTAACAAGCGCCATCTTTGGAGCGCTACTGAACCTAGCTAGCATTGTTGTGTGCACGCGCTACCAGGTGGCAATCCGCCTTTTGCGCGAGTTTTCTGCGCATGCGCGAAGCCCCAGCGGCGACTGATGAAAACACACTGAGCGGCGTCAACGGCGCTTCTCGTCGCCGCACTCATAGCCAACGCACAGGGGCTGGAGGCGCGGTACGTTCACAGCCTCGGTAAAACGATGCCAACCACCTGTACCGCTTACGGCTGCCACTCTCGAGGCGTGCCGGGATGCAAGACGCGTTTTGTTAGGTTTCCTTCGGCGAGCCGCGACCTGCAACGGCGTGAAGCTTGGATTAGGGCAACCAAGCGTCAAGACGTGAATGGGCGACCTTGGCAGCCGACTGCGTGCTCTCGACTGTGCGAAAAACACTTCGTTACAGGTATGTATGCATCTAAAGGAAATGTGCATGATGAAAAGTATCTACCAGAGTTTGCACCAAGCCTATAACCCACCAGTGATAGCCGCAATGAGCATTTGTTCGGCGCGTCTGATGGCGATGTATTTTGTCGTTTGTTTTATTTATGTGCGAAGGGGCCGGGTAGCGCAAATATCACAGGTGGCTGTGTGCGCTAGACCGTAATATTTAGCATGTTTTATCGCGACTGCCGCCTGACTAAAAAGAAGAAAAAAAGGGTGTTTGTTGTGATGCACCGCCGTTAGCAAGCCGAGTGGTTGAGCTGGTCATGAGGCTCGCGAACGGCAGTGCATTAAAACGCCGTATTTTTTTTTTTCTTGTTAGTAAGGTGGCAGTCACGATAAAACATGCTAAATATTACGGCCTAGCGCACACAGCCGCCTGTGATATCTAAGCTACCTAGCCCTTTCGCACATAAAGATAAGAAGGGACAAAATACATCGCCTTCAGGCCCCGGTGCAACTGAAGCAATCACGCACCGAAGAAATCCTCATTGCAGCTATCACTGGTGCGCTACAGCCTGGGTGAAAACTCCAGTAGGTACTTTTCATCATGCCTATTTCGCTTAGATGCATACATACCTGTAGTATCTGTGTTTTTGCCGCTCGGAGCATATGACGCACTTGACACTTGCACGACGCACAGTATTTTTTTTTAATTAAAGGCTCGCCTTCGTGCACGCCAAAGCATCCGGACTTTGTTCCTTTAATGTACGCAATCAGATGCACTTCGTTAGGGAGCTTGATAATCGTCTTCATCCAACCGTTTGCAACGGCAAGGAAACCGCCCGGCACAATAAATGAGTCTCCTGGAGGGTTCATGCTCGTTCACTTGCAGAGTGGATCGCTCTGGACGTAGAACAGGGTTGGTTCCTGACCGAGATGCGCATCCGATATGTAGGAGATTCACATGTGTCACCAAGTTGTTGATTCCGCAGAAATCGTGGCGGAGGCAGAAATGAACGTTGGAGATCCTTTCACAACAGAATGACCATTCTCTGCGCACCGAGAGCCTTTTCACCACTGCGACCACATCCGTTCTGACTCCTGAGGCCAGAAACCGGCTACAGCTCTGAATCATCCATTGCCAGAAAAATGCAGCGCGTTTCCTGCAGGTGTGCATTCCGGCCGGGACAATGCCCTTTTCACGGGGTGTGTATATGTGACTCTCTGCCGATCTTCGTGGATGAAATCCTATAGCTGCACGGTTGTAGATAACGCGAGGAGGAAGCGACGCCCATTGCACCATGCCGGCGCCGCGGTGACCGCATTGTGCTCGGTAACTCAAGACACCCCGCGCATATGCGCCGCTCAAAGTCACAGGAGACGATTCCACCTAGCTCTGCAGCATCAACAAACCCCTGGCTGCTTTGCCCTTTGAGATCCCTCTCTCTCTCTCTGCCCCCACGCTCTCCTGTCTGCCGAAAACCTGCACGCTGAGAGCGTCTCATTCTGTCACGTCGAACACGGCCCGTGCTACACGCTCTTACAATACGAAGATAGTATATGCGTACGTGCGTTATGAGTGGATTGTGAAAATGCTCTACCTTCCCCCATACTGCGTGAACATGATATGCTGCAATCACTGTCACTACGTTCCGCTCCGAGGCCAAAAAAGGGGGGAAGCTTTCGCTTTTTACCAGCGTTGGCGTGGCCATTTCGTATGGTGCGCTTTCGCGTCGTCTGCTACACTGCCGCGCAATGTGTTTCCCGCCCGCTCCCGCACGATGGCACCACATCCTCGCGCAAAAGGCGGATAGCATGCTCAGGTAGATCATCATCATCATCATCGGTTATGCTCGTATTTTGTCATTTTTGTTTACCTCCATGATACTTGTAGTTGTCGCCATTTTGTGAGTTGTCTCCGCGTCTCGTTGTCATTGTTCCTTCGTTCCATCCGTGTTGCCTGCTTTATTGCACCGTATACCATGTTCTTGATGCCGCATTGCGGTGGAGCAGTACGCAAGTAATACAGCTACTTTTAAGCTGAAAGGCTTTCGAGTACAGGCTACAGCATGGCAACCGTGCAGCCAGCAGGCACTTCGGCATAGAGTTCTGCGTAGTACGGAGACAGCGATTGCAGTGTCGACACGGACTCGGATCAAGTCTCTGATCAAGATTAGAACTGTATGGTTCAAAAATTTTCCTCGCATAATTATCACACCCTCCAACTTAGCATCAATTTTCCGCGAAAAAAAGTGCGAGTAAATACGGTATATCCAGGTTCGACAATTGTTCCACCACTGAATCAACTGAAGAAATCTACAATTACTTCACACAGAAAATACTGCGCCAGAAAATACTAAGCCATTTCTACCCATTTATCAAAAACATTACTTCAACAAGTAATATTCCCTTGGCCATACAAGATGCTAGGAGAAAGAAAATAAAATGAAAGTGCTAAACACAGACATCAGCAACCATATTCTACTAGTCCCTCGAGGTACTCAAAGCGCTCATTGATTGATCAAAGAATGAAGTAGTGAAAAATCTGCTATGGTAGTTGTAACATATGTGTATGGCATCCGTGAATTAACTCCTTAATTTCCAAATTAATTCCTGAATAAGTACCAAAAATGCCTTTTTTTTTATGTAGTAAGCATTTTTTACTTCAATCCTGATTCTGAAAATATACACTGAAAGGTCATAATTGAAACTTTGATATTTCGAATTTTCGGATAATTTAAACTACACTACTTGGTCCGGCCCAGCTCCATAGAGGACTGTGTACAGTCATGGGCAGTATCAAAGATACATGTATCGTCGATACTATCTTTAGATATATTTTGTGTATCTGTATTAGGTATCGTATGCTGAAAATGAAAGTATCGGAGTATCGGTATCGAAAATATGTTTTTATTGTATTGTGTATTGTAACGATACTCGATACTAAAAAAAAAAACTAACTGCAAATATTGAAGCCGCAGTGAGTCTTTGGGTTGACGACGCTAGCTCAGGCGGTAGTACAGAGAGTAAGGACTGTGCACACTGCTGTAACCCTAGCCGCTCTCCCACCCTTTGCCATTCCCCCCCCCCCCCCCCCCCCAACTCCGTCCATCTCTGCAGCATCCGATTCTCATCAAGCAGCGTGGTCAGTGTACTGTTGAATGCAGTAAATTATGCCCGACCCTTCTCAAAACCCCTGGGCTCTGCACATCGACTCTGCTTGGCGGCAAGAACACGAACTTCTAAGACCTCAGTCGGCCACGATGCAGTCTGTTAACCACTGTTCTTGTAGGTTTACAGCGTTTGATTGAAAACAAATCCATTCTTTGTAACTGCACACTAGACTTCCACTATAAACTTTGTTTCTTGAATAACTATTATGTCTAAAATTTTACACAATACCCAACATGAAAGTTATGAAAGCAATTTTCCAGCACATCAGTTGAGAATAACTTGAGAATAAAAAGTATGCGTTGTCAAAAATTTCTTTTTGCCAAAACCTTTTTAGCAAACAAAACATGTAAGGATCTATTTGTTTGTAAAAAAAATAAGAAGACTTCTCTCTTTTATCTACAAACAGCCATAGTTCAAACGACGCTATTGAAACATGAGTTAACTACCTTCAGTATTCTGAGTCGACGCGACTATTCATTTCATTTTATTTTATTACCTTAAAGGCCCCTAAAAAGGGGTGTTACATAAGGGGTGGCAAGAGTAAAAATACATAATCACAGTAACAGGAAAGTTTTGACATTTTCGATGAACTGCGGTGTGCAAGTGATGATAGCAATGTTGTCCGGAAGGCCGTTCCCGTCTGCAGCAGTTGAGGAAAAAAGGAATTTAATAACTTGACGGTACGTGAACGTGGACGAGCAACTTGTAGCTGATGACTGTTGCGCTGAGATATGAGTGCGGGGGGAAGAATATAAGGTGCGATGCGCATATGGCTGTGAAAAAGTTTGTGAAATAAAGATAGGCTGGCAATGTGACGACGAAGCGATAAGGTGAATAATCTGGATGCTGTTTTTAAGGAGGAAACACTGATGTCATAAGAACACGATGAATGAATAAAACGAGCGCCGCAATTTTGAATAGATTCGAGGGCACTAATGAGGCAAGCTTGATGAGGATTCCAAATGGGCGATGCAAATTCTAGTTTGGACCTGACGAATGATTTGTAGGCTAGCAACTTTACGTGTTCAGGAGCATGATGAAGATGGCGCTTTAAGAAACCCAACGTCCTGTTTGCTGACAATATTATATTAGTAACATGCATACTCCAAGAAAGATTGCTACAAATTGTTATGCCTAAATACTTATATGATGGAACTAGTTGTACGGGAATTTCAGAGATTACGCAAGAAAAAACAAGAGGATTACGGAGACGGTTAAGGGACAAAAGATTACACTTACGTGGGTTAAGTTCCATTAGCCACTGGTTACACTAGTGCTGAACAGCATTAAGATCATTTTAAAAAGAAGATTGGTCAGCGGTGGTGAGAACAGCACGATACAGTACACAGTCGTCAGCAAACATATGTATGTTAGATGTTAAGTTTGAGGGCAAATCATTAATGTATATGAGAAAGAATAGCGGGCCAAGCACAGACCCCTGGGGGACGCCTGACGTTACTAAGAGTGAGTTAGAGTTCACATTGTTATTGGAGACAAACTGAGAGCGATTAATCAAGAACTCTTCAATCTACTTCAATATATCGGGGTGTAAATTAAAATCGAGAAAGTTTTATCAGCAGACATTTATGAGGTACTTTATCAAAAGCTTTAGCGAAATTTAAAAATCAGCACACGGACGCCTCTTCGTTTCGCCTCCCGACCTCGGCGGCTGCGTTTCGATGAAGGCGAAACGAAGATGCGTCCGTGCGCTGTGCGATGTCAGCGCACGTTAAAGAACCCCAGGTGGTCGAAATTACTCCGTAGCCCTCCACTACGGCTCCTATTTCTCTCTTTTCACTTTCACTCCCACCTTCCTCCCTACCCTTACGGTGCGGTTCAGGTGTCCACAGAAACAAGTGTGACAGATACTGCACCTTTCCCTTCCTGTGAACCAACTATTATTATTATTATTATTATTATTATTATTATTATTATTATTATTATTATTATTATTATTATTGACATCAGTCTGTAGGCTATCATCAAGGTTAGCATGCAGGTCATGAACGGGTCTCGTAGGAGTAACCTTGGCTAATCCCGTGCTGAGCAGGATGAAAAAAAATTGTTGAAATCAAGAAATGCCATGATGTGGGTATAGATGACATGTTCCATGATTTTGCAGGGGATACTAGTTAGCGAGATGGGACGGTAATTTAGTGGTGAGTTCTTGTTACCTGGTTTGTAGACAGGAACAACCTTCCCATGTTTCCATTCTTTGGGCAGTTGACCTGTGAGGCGCGACTGAGTGAATAACAAGCACAACAGGGATGAACATATATCTTTGATGTAAACAGTATTTTGGCACTAATACTGTCAATTCCAGCCGAGGATGAAAGTTTAATGTTTTCTATTAGGGAAAAAATTTTTGTTGAAGAAAATGTAAGAGCAGGCATGGTATCCTGGATAATAGCCAGGCTTGGAGGAAATATCGGATCTGTTTCATTGGTAAATACGAATGAAAAGGCTGTGTTAAACATGTTGGCGCATTCAGTTTCACAGATGGTAGCACCCGATGCGTCGGTGAGGGAAATAGTGCGCGTGTGCTGGGGGTTAATGACTTTCCAGAACCTGCGGGTGTTAGTAGTCAACATTTTAGGCAAATCGGTATGGAAAAAAGTGCATCTGGCTTCTCGAATATTTAGTAAGCACGTTTTTTCAGCTGCGTAATATTTGTTCCAAGCGCTTTGATTAAGGCGTAGCTTAGCCGTGCGGAAAAGACGCTTCTTTTTATTTTCAAGACGTTTGAGTGTGTTTGTGTACCAAGGGAAAACCCTTGTACAGGGTTAGTTCATATATTTGTTAGGAATAAACCTGTCGACCAAATCTTCAATTTTCCTCTTAAACATGAACCAATTTTCGAGGACGAATCTTTGATGAAAGTTAAATTGAAAACTGGGTAAAAATGCATAAAGTTCATTATTTATAGCAATATAGTTCCCTTTATCGTAAAGTCGGATCGTTCGCTTACATGTTGCGCGTGAAGATGGTTTAATCGTGAAGCCAGCATGTATGACTTGGTGATCACTGGTACCTGGTAGATAGGTGATAGAATGAACGTATTCAGGGCTATCCGTTAATACTAGGTCGAGAATGTTAGCGCAGTCATCCGTTACACGGGTTGGTTTGGATATTAGTTGAACGAAATTAAAATTAAGGCAAATGTCAAGAAAATCATTAGCATCCGTGTTACCTGTAGTGGTTAGATTATGCCAGTCGATACTGGGAAAATTAAAATCTCCGAATAGGATAGTGCACGTGTTAGGGTGCTTGGTTTTAATTTCATTTAATGCGTTAAGTTTTTGAGGAAAATCTGGGCTGCTAGGAGGCCTGTAGCAAACGCCTATCACAACTGACTTTGGTGAGGCATGGCACAAGACCCATAATATTTCAATATCCGATGAAAGGTGAATGGCCGTGCACGATAGCTCCAGTGCATTTGCAATGAGTACCCCCCCTCCCCTTCTATCTGGATGATCTTTACGCAAAGCACGGAATTAGGGCAGGTCGGCAAGGACTTCACTATTGGAAACGTCACTACTTAGCTACGTTTCCGTCAAGATTAGTAGGTTGCTGGAGGATGATGTGACAATATTGGAAAGAATATCGTGCTTTGAAATAAAACTGTGGATGTTAGTAAATATTGTTGACAATGAAAGTGCTTGTTGTGCATGTTTAGAACAGCCTGTCGATTGGTGATGAGGTGGTTGCTATTTCACTTCTTTTACGGTGTGTGAGGATTCATCGAATGTGAATGGTTTGGGACCAATGTGTGAAGTTTTGAAGCGCAAGGAGAACTTATCGGTTACCGATCTGGCAAAGACTACAAGATGGTTGCGAGCGTTACGTACAGGAAGGGAAAAATCTTCACCAATACTGTAGTTAGTGCCTTTTAGTTTGGTGCCTAAGCAAAGCATGCTTTCTTTGGTTTTGGATGAGGTGAACTTCACAATAATCGGCCTTTTACGATCAGTTGAGTGGCGTCCAAGGCGGTGAGCATGCTCGATTAGATTAGGTTCGATGGCAAAATCTAGCTGGATGGAGCAGTGGCGAATGACTGTTTCTTCAGAGTCTGCATACGTTTCAGTGGGGTTAGTGTCGGGAATATTGTAAAATATGAGGTTGTTGCGACGACAGCAATTTTCAGCATCGTCCATACGTGCTTCCAGCTTGTCAACCTTGCAGGAGTTTTCAGGGTGTCTATATCGGAATGGAGAGTGGTAAGTGAAGCGAAGTGTGGATTCCACAGCGTCCATGCGTTTGTTTAGGTCTGTTAAGGTTGTTTCAGTAGTCTTCAGTTGTATTTTAATGTCCTGTAGATTGGAGATTACTGTAGCTTGGCCAGCAGTTAGTTTCTGGAGCTGGGAAAGTACGCTGTCAGTATGGTCGGAGCCGGGGTTAGTTTCAACATCCCCTGACAATAGCAAGAGAAGACAGATAACACGCAAACATTCGGCAACAATACCACAGCAGCACTGAAGGCTCGGCAGCTGCATTAAGTAGTAGTTAGTTTTTTTTTAGGAAATAGGAAAAAAATTAATAACCTGCATTGTGAAAAGCATTACGTTGTGTTGAGTTTTATGGCACACAGGCGACTCAGGCCATCATGCGCCAAGAGCAAGGTTTGAAATTAAACAGAGATTTTACAGTTGGTTTAAAAGCTTTGCTTCTTTAAGGAATGAAAAAACGTGGGAAATATCAATGAGTGACTTTTCTCCTATTAGTAAGCTTGGGTGCAGTGAGCTGTGTTCTTCATAAATTAGTGGGAAGTGTTCCTGCCTTAGTTGTTCCAAGTTTTGTACATGTAATTAAAATGTGGTTAGTGGTGACAACTTCTCCGCAGAGTTCGCATGTAGGTACATCTCGTTTTGTGAATATCAAGTTGTGTGTTAAATGAGTGTGACCGATTCGGAGGCGACATAAAACTACTTCGATGAACCGCTCTTGGTGAGTACATGGTTTCCATTCCTCTATCACTGGCTCCACTAAGTGTAATTTGTTGCTTACTTCCTTGTCCCATGAATCCTGCCATTTCTCTTTCAGTTTTCGTTGTACGAGTTTTAGAACATTTTTATGCGGTATACTTACTTTTTCTATGTTAGCGTTCCGAGCAGCTGAGGTGCATACATCAGCTCGCTCATTACCACTGATCCCTACATGACTGGGCACCTAGCAGATCTTCACTTCACGTCCTTGTGTTGTTACTGTTTTTATGCAATGTATTATTTTTCCTATCAAGGGTTGCGTTGCATTTCTGGAGTGTAGTGCTGTATTAAGCTTAGTGAGTCAGTGTAGATTATGCTCTTTTTGAATTTGCACCTTACTATTTTTTCCACAGCTAGCAAAACTGTGTAACTTTCGGCGGTAAAAATTGATGCACACTGAGGTAACCTGTTTTTTCGTGTTTGTCTTCTGCTACATTACTACCGACATAGAAAGCTGTATTAGATCTGTCTGTATAGAATGTTTTATAGTTTTCATACTTTCATCCAAGGCCAGGGACTCTTGTATTATGTGCTCAGGTGGAGTCTGCTTTTTAAGAAATTGTTGTTAGTGCAAGGTCACATACAGAAGGCAAACTGTACCAAGGGGGTAATGGTTCCGGGCTGCAGGCAATATTTGGAAGTACATTAAATATATTCATTTCTTGGCATTTCTGTTCGTAACGGAGGATTAGTGGCTTTATTGCATGGAGCTTGTTGTTAAACAGTGTTCTAGATGGGCATTTTGTGACAATCGGGTAACGCAGATGTTCTGGTAGGGATCTAATTTTTAGCACGTAAGTTCACATAAGCATTGTCCTTCTGTCTTCGAGAGGTGTTTTATTGGTTTTGACATGGAGGCTATTTATAGGAGATGTTCTGTATACCCCTGTCGAGAGTCACAGGCCAAGGTTTTGCACTGGGTCAAGACGTTTTAGGTAGGACAGTCTTGCTGACCCGTACACCACGCACCCGTAATTTAAAGAAGAGCATACTACAGAGTGATAGATGCGCATAAGGCAGGTTCTGTCAGAGCTCCAGTATGTTTAGAGCTTGAGAAGCCTCCTTCTTTAGATTATTGATGCGTTCTAGGAATGTCAATTTCCTGTCAAAGGTTACTCCCAGAAATTTGCACTCATTCTTTAAAGGTAATATGGTGTCATTTAGGCGTAAGTTTGGTTCAGTTTGTAAGCCTCGTTTGAGCGAGAATAAAACGGCCAGTTTTTTGTGGAGAAAACTGAAATTTTTTTCTGCCCATGATGCAAGCCTATTTATAGTCAACTGCAGTTGCCTTTCACATGATGATATATTCGAGGATGTGTATGCTATCTGCAGGTCATCCACATAAACTGAATACATTACACATTTTGGTATTATTTTGCTTATAGAGTTCATTTTCACAATGAAAAGAGTTGTACTTAGGATGCACCCTTGAGGTACTCCATTCTCTTGGACAAAGCTTCTCGAAAACGTTGAGCCTAGTCGCACATGGTATAAATGGTTCGACAGGAAGTTTTTTAGGCAGTTTAACATCCTGCCTCGGATGCCCAAATCTGATAAGTCACGGAGAATACCGAACCTCCAGGCTGTGTCATATGCCTTTTCCACATCAAAGAAGACAGCAAAGCAGTGTTGTTTGTGTATAAATGCTTCACGGACAGTATTTTCAAGGCGGACTAAATGGTCAGTTGTAGAACATGCTTTCCTAAAGCCACATTGGTGAATGTCTAGAAGTTCCCGGGACTGAAGGACAAATGCTAGCCTGATGTTTAAAACACTTTGGAAGGACTTTGCAAGGCAGCTTGTGAGAGCTATGGGTCTATAGCTACCAGGGTAGGTTGGTGGCTTCCCCGGTTTCAGGAACAACACGATAATAGCTTTCTTCCAGGCATCAGGGATATTTCCGGTTACCCATTATTCATTAAAAAATTTCATAAGTGCTTCTATTGCAGGTGTGGACAGAAAAGCAAGCATTTCATAATGTATTTCGTCTGGCCCAGGTGCTGTCCTTTTCCCAGAAGACAGCACCCTATTTATTTCTTGGACTGTAAATAGAGCATTATATGGTTCATCTATGCTTCCACTTGTTGGAAGTTTTAGTTTTTCGGCCATGCATTTGAACTTTTTAAAGGATTCTGTATAATGCGAGGAGCTTGAAATTGTGGAAAAACGTTCATCTAAAATATTTGCTTGCTCATATTTGCTTGCTCCTCTATGCTTGTTTTTGTGCTAGGGTCTGTTAGAAATGGAATTGTGAAAGGGGAGAAGCTGCCATTTAGTTTTCGAACTTGTTCCCACATTTTTTTCGATGTGATTGAACTGTTTATAGACGAAACATAGGCTTGCCAGGAACTCTTCTCTGCTGTTCAGCGGACATATCGAGCTTGGCTCTAGCCTGTTTGAACTTTTTAAGGTTTTCATTTGTTGGGTATCTGCAGAAAACCCCCTAGGCTTTGTTTTGTTTTCTTTAAGCTACCTTGCATTTGCGCGAATACCAAACCTTCTGATTTTTTTTTTAATAACTCCCGAGGACTGTGGGACAGCTATGCGTGCTGCTGTAATAATGCAAGCCGTAAACCTTTCATTCAGATCATCTATGGTGAGGTCATTGAAAAAAACTTTTTCAAGGTTGGCTTTCGATTTCAATAGTTAGTTCCCAGTCAGCAAGGTGAATTTTCCACCTGCCTGGCTTGTTTAGGGTCACAGATGGTGAAGATGTTAGGCTAATTAAAACAGGCAGATGATCACTTCCGTGGGTGTAGTCCAGGACGTCCCATGTAAAATCCGTAAAAACTGATGGTGAGCTAAATGACAAATCCAAGCAGATCATTTTTCCCGTGCTTGGGGAGCAGTATGCAAACTTGCCTGTGTTTAGCAGGCAGATATTATTGCATAAAATAAAATCTTCTAAAATTTTGCCTTTGGTATCTGTCTGCTCGCTTCCCCATAAAGTGGAATGAGCATTAAAATCCCCCACTAAAATATATGGTTCTGGTAATTGTTCTAAAAGTTCTTCTAAATCATATAGTGTGACCGTTAGTTGTGGCGCAAGGTATATGGAACATAATGTTATTGTTTTAAAGTCAATTACAGTGACTGCAACAGTTTCGTACGTGGTTTTTAATTCAATCTTTTGTGTTGCAATATTACTCTGAACCACGATAGCAGCCCCGCCAGAGAGCTTACTAGAATGTTCCCTGTCACACTGGAAGACTTCATAGTTTTTTAGAATGTTTGTTTGTTGTGGTCCTAAGTTTGTCTTCTGTAGGCACAGTGCTACAGGAGCAATTGAATTTAAAATGTCTTTTACGTCTGTGTAATTTTTTAAAAGTCCTCGGCAGTTCCAATGAACTAAAAACGCCATGATTATAAGCTTCAAGGAGTAAGGTAAAAGCCTAGTGCAGTGGGTCTCTTGGACACGTTATTGGGGTTTTCTTTTTTCTTTTTTTTTTGTTCAAGGGAAGCTTGCTGCCCCTCCAGCGGAGGTGGACTGGTGTCCATCGCCTGGCTAGAGGCGCTGGAGGTCCGCGAAGCCACGGGTGTGTGTGTTTGAGGCCTCTCCCAGTGTGGGGAAGCCTTGCGGTGTGCTGATTCAAAGGCCTGCGAGCCCTTTTTCATAGATGGCAGGACAGCTCGCGCTGCGTCTGCCTGAGGCGGTGATGGCCCTGCCTGAATAGTAGCCTCATCATCATGTGGTGTGCCGCCCCTGCGCACCACATCGGAGAAGTAGGAAAAGTCTGTTCTCGCTGTGAATAAAAAAGCAGTCTTTATGACTCATTTTCGTGCCTCTGGATATGTTAAGTTCCCTTTTGTTTTGACAGTTATGATTTCTTTTTCTCTTTTCCATGAAGGACACGACCGTGAGTATGCTGCATGTTCCCCTTGGCAGTTTGCACAGCGTGGTACAGCACTGCAGTTGTCTGATTGATGTCCTTGAGATGCACACTTGGCACAAGTTTGACAGCCACGACAACTCTGTGAGCCATGGCCGAATTTTTGGCAATTGAAGCAGCGTCCGCGGTTGGGTATATAATGTCTCACATCTATTTTCAGGTAGCCCACTTCAATAGATTCAGGGAGGGCACTGGATGCAAAAGTGAGGACTAAGTGCTTTGTAGGAATTTCTTTGTTGTCCTTTCTGATTTTATTCTGTGTACTGAAATGACATTCTGACCGGCAAGGCCTTCAAGCATTTCTTCTTCAGTCAGATTTAAGCAATCATTTTCAGAGATCACACCACAGACGGTGTTTAGGGATCTATGAGCTATGATTGAAATAGGGATCTCTCTGATCGACACTATGTTGGACAGTTTTGAATACTGGACATTGTCTTTGACTTCTAGCAGGTCACCACAGGGCATTTTCAATACCTTGTAGTGAGGCCCCAAGGCATCAGTTAGGCACTTTGACACAAGAAATGGAGAGATTGTTCGGGCAGTGTTCTCTGTTTCATCACTATGTAGGACATGATATTTGGGAAATATTTCTTTCGTTTTCGGGAAGAACTGGGCAGTGCATTCGGTCAAAGAAGCCATGAAAAATGTTTGTTTTTCGGCAGCGGTGCCAGCCACCCACCACCGAGCCCAACAAAGGGACGGGACAGGAACATCCAAGACGTCCTGCCCGTGCCAGCTGTACATCGCCACTATAACCAAATATGGGGCAACTCAGGGTAGCTGCACCACACAAGGTTAACCCTAGCCGCCAGGAGAGCAGAAAAACCGAAGAGAAGAGAGGACAGGACAGGTTTCAGATAGAAGATAGAAAAGTGAAAGATTGAGGGGAGGACAGGAAAAGGCGACTGCCGATTTCCCCCGGTCGAGTCAGGCCGGAGGTGCCGTCTATGGGAAGCGTGGGCCAAAGTGGTGTGTTGCCTCCGCCGAGGGGCCTTAAAGGTCCAAAACCTCAACATCAGCTTAACCACCAGGATCCCCTTTTCCCCAGACATGACAATGGCACGCACGGCTAAGCGTGCATGCTCGGGGTCCGTGGTGTCGCACAAAACACACAAACACCTTTAACAGGCGCCCCCTGCGGGGGCATTGTGAAAAGCAGAAGATTAGTAGACTGCGCTGTCGCACAGCTACCGAGCCCACAGAGCGGCGGCGATGACAGCATGCTCTTTATAAAGATCAGATGTGTTGATGTTCCTGGTGATGGGACTGGCCAATGAAGATCCTCGATGACATACTCTGACGGCGGTGAAGGCAGGTGCAACAATGGTGATCGCGCAGGTTGACAAAACATTTCATCTTCATGGCGCCTCATGGTCATGGGAGGGACAGATGTGCAGGCAGCAGACGGGACAGCGGCGAGAAGCAGGTGAAGTGCGAGGGTAAATACCTGCATTGTGAAAAGCAGAGGATTAGTAGTCTGCGCTGTCGCACAGCTACCGAGCCCACAGAGCGGCGGTGATTACAGCATGCTCTTTATAAAGATCAGATGTGTTGATGTTCCTGGTGATGGGACTGGCCAATGAAGATCCTCGATGACGTACTTTAACGGAGGTGAAGGCAGGTGCAACAATGGTGATTGCGCAGGTTGACAAAAAAACTTCATCTTCATGGCGCTTCAGGGTCACGGGAGGGACGGATGTGCAGGCGGCAGACGGCACAGCGGCGAGAAGCAGGTAAAGTGCAAGGGTAAATAGCTGCATTGTGAAAAGCAGAGGATTAGTAGACTGCGCTGTCGCACAGCTACCGAGCCCACCATGCACTCGTCTCGGCTGCGGGAGGTGGTCAGTTCGAAACCCGCCACCGAACCCCCAGCGGTAAAATGGGTACAAGCGTCCCTCGGCCCAGCGCCCGGATCTCTCAGGGGTGTGCGTTTGGAAGAGGCTCTGCTAACCCTGCTGTGCTTCTTCGAGGGCTTAAAGTTTCGAACAAACTAATGACCTGCAAAGGTCGGGTTGACAGAAAAAAAAGGGCCACATAATGGGCTTCTACCGCACAAGGCAGACTTATTGTTGTCCGATGGCGGAACTGATCACTACCACATCAGAGCAACTATTTGAGACCTACGACCCCTTTCCCAAACATTTCACCCCAAAGAGCCAAGCACCAGGCCGGGGGAAAGCTCGCACCCATTGAAAAACCAGTGGGTACCCGGCGGCACCAGGGATCGGACCTGGTACCTCCCGAACATGAGGCGGATGCTCTACCACAAGGCCACGCTTAGACTCTTACCGGCTGATAAAAGGCATCCTCATCCAATATAACAATGCGGCGTGCTCATGTGCGTATGTAGAGGGGCTTTCTTATTTGCCCCATTTTAACATGCCGACGTCGGACTCTTTCCAGGCTAATAAAAACGTTCAGCCATTTTATTTTTGTTTTTTTCCTTTTACCTTTGAACAATATGTACAAGCTTGAAAAATTTGTCACCGCACTAATGACAAAATAACTGTTGAGTTCTCCAAACGCACATGTTTGCAACTTTAGCACAGGGAATTAACGCAGGAGCCACCAGGTAAGTAACGTGTCTTATGAAATTAAAAGCAACAGAAAAAGTTTCACATGTATTTTTGTATACAGCCAGGTACCCAGAGATTCGTTCGTATGAAGCGCATTTTTAAAGAATTTTTCGCTAGGCTTTGCGTAAGCGGTCACTTCATTGCAACAATGGCTTCAATCCAATGTGAAGTTCTTACAAGGCCAGCTGCCCAGACAGAGGAGCTTCAACAACGTCATGCTGTAAGATTCTTTTCAACCCTTTCTGAAAAACTATGTTATAGGAATGCACTAAAGATTGCAGAAAGCATGGTAAAATTTCCTAACTTCACTATCATGTTACCACTTTTATTATGTTGAGATTTCAGTGATGTATAGAAGTATCGTCGATACAGTACCGAGTATCTGCATCGAAAATCGAATTCTATTCTGTACCTTCTATCGGTATCAGAAATACAATTTGTCAGGGTACCGAGTATCAGTATCAAATATACTTTTTTGAAGTATCTTGCCCAGCCCTGGCTGTGTCAAAAAAAAAAAAAAACGTCAATTCGAACGTGAGTCGGTTCTGCTACGGATAATTCGAACTACACGCTGCCGCCGCATCTGGGCAGCTTGGCGCAGAGCAAGTGGCCAAAAAAAAAAAAAAAAAACCTGCGAAAGAGGCGCATAGTTAGAGGCTGCACACATACAAAACGGGGACAGAAGATGCAACCAGGTAAAACCATAGACAAGTAGGGAAGGCCTAAATGGCGCCATGACTGACACGGTGGCGCCGGAGGGTGGTTGGCGGCCCCCTCTCCCGCGCGAACTCCGAAACGTGAAACTAAATACTCATTAATTCCAGCGCTGTTAATTCTGAAATATGGATAAGCACTGTCGGTGTGGTCCCAGCCAACGTCCATGAAAGGCTATGACTTCGAACGGACGCTATGGGTACCACGGAAAAAATTTTTTTTTTCCCGAGTAGTCCCTTCTTCCACCTACCAGTCGTCAATGACAGTACGCGGTCAGCCGTGATCATAACGTCGACTATTAGCATCGTTCGCTTCCAAAGGCTTTTGCTGCTGTCAAGCGTTCAAATAATTGAGTGGCAGTAGACGGCACCCGCCCCAATCGCCCATGGCATGATAGAGCGAACATACTGAAAAGGAGGCTTGAACAACCGGACAAGCGCTGGCAATCAGCTAAGTTCGCTTCCCCCTCTTGCTAGAGCTAATGTCACAAGGTAAACGCATGGTGATGTTATTGCTGCACAGCATCTTGGCGCACTGCCAAAATGCGTTGTGGAACGTGACGGAGTGAAACGTAGGGACGCACTATTAACTGACACTTGCTTTTTTTCTTTTTCAAATTCCTAGGCAAAAATCAGGGGTGGGTGGGTTCATAATAGAGTCAGTTCGTTACATGAGTAAAGGCGGTTAAATTACTGTAATGCAAATAGTTCTTGTCAGTTTTTTCGAGGTGGATTGATAATTTGAACATTGGATAATTCAAACTTTTTTCCTGGTCCCGTGAATTTTGAATGAATTGAATTAATGAGCATTTACTGTACTACAGTAAAACCTCGGTGACATGAATCCGGTTGATACAAATTAGCGAAATTCCCCAGCTGGAGTAAATTGTGTACAACGTGGAAAATTCTAATGTTCCGAACAACCTCCAGTGCCACTACGGATGATACGAACGCGCAAACTGCGACCGCAACCTTGAGCATTACGCATTGCCTGCACATCGTTGACTCTGCGATCACCAGCCACATTGTATGTACCTATGCTTCATGAGCAGTTTGTTGTGGCGCATGGTCAGCACAGCGTCGACTAAGCGATTGTCTGTCAGGCTCACGCCAAGAAAAGCTTTCAGCAGCGCATGGCCCACAAACCGCAGAGTCGCAATCGCAGCAGCTGGGTGTGGCAGGTGCGTACGGAATGCACACCGCTGGCTCCGTAAGCAGTTTGCAGCGCCGCGCAGCCCGCATGTTGCCATCTCCTGTCGTACTGTATGCGCCAAGAGAAGTACGCAGAGGTGGGCGGACGCACATCACAAGCATCGCGATCCTTTTCAACGCTGCGAAAAGTCTGCAGCGGCGTGCGGCCATGAGTAGCAGTCAGCAGCGGGCGCGCCCAGGGCTTATATCGTAGGCTTCGCAACCACTAGTCGCGCTGAACGCATCGCGAACAGTCTACAGCACAGCACAGCCGGCACGTCACCATCTCTTGTTGCGCTGTAAGCACCGCGAGAAGTCAGCGGAGGCATGTGGCCCACAAGTCGCGATCGCCTGTCTTGCTGTGTGCGTTGCGAGTGGCGAGCTGTGACCGCACGACCATAATAAACCTTCTCGGATGTAAACAGATCTGTGCGACTACCTTTCCTATGCTTCTGCATACTTATTTCAGTTCGTTTTGACGATACGAAAATTCGAATGATACGAATATTTTTGCGACTCCAAGAGATTCGTATCATCGAGGTTCTGCTGTACTTCATTGGTTTCTGGTTAGAATTTACACAAAAGTTTAAAAAGGAAGACGTTTTTTTTTTTTTTTTTTTTCTCCACACGCCATTGCTCTCAGCAGTCAGCATTCAGTCAGCGAATGCTGCTCGGTAATAATATGCAGCAAGACTGTGTGATCCACCTGCACTACAGGACCTGATCCCAGGAGTGTAAGCAAGCTCGAGCATTTGAAGCAGCTTTGGAAGCAATAATAAAGCCATTTTGGAGCAGCTTTGAAGAAGCGTAATTAGAATTTTGGAGCATTTTAATTATGTTTTGGAGCAAGTTTCTAAGATCAAACGCCTTTGACAATTGCAGTTTTCTTTTTCCGAAATACAAAATCTCCAACCTAATACCCTTTTATGCAAGTTTAATGCCCTTGCAACTTTGCACTTATCACTGACAAGACAAACAGCCAAAGCATGTAAAGATATAACACAGACTGACTTTAGCAACAACTTGAAATAGACTAGCAGCAAACAGAACGCTTGCTGGCACCTCATCGGACCTAAAGCGTTTGCTTATTTTCACTGGATAGATTAAAATGTCAAGTCTACAACTTCAATGCGCTCAAGCGGTGCCCCTAATTTAGAGTTCAGATTAATCGGCGCAACATTTGCACTCTCTATTTTGTGCATATCCTTTTCGATTTTATGTCTGTGCTAATAAATTCCTAAGCGCTGGTCAGTAGTGCCTTCAAGAAAGATAGATGGCACTTAGGACTAGCCTTTTCAACCTTTAGGTTTCTTACTTCACTGATGCCGGCCAAGAATTAATCATTCTTTGCATCAGCAATGCTGGGGCTCATTTTTCACCTCTTGGCATAGGGCCTGTATGGCTTCCCAACACTCTTGAGAAGTTTCCTAGCGATTGACACCTTTGGCGTACCACCCCATAATGCTTCAAATATGATTTTGTCTGCCGTAGGCCTGACAAGCCTGTCCCTGAAAAAAATAGGCTTGATGGTGAAGTCTTTTCACAGCAGAACGATTAGATTAACTCCTAGAGCTTTTGCAGTCAGACAAGTTTTCTAATGGCTCACAGTAGTTTGCGCTACCCGCTTCGTTTGTTGCTCTAGCTTCTCTCTCCACCAAAGATTCAAAAGGCTGGGAGGGTGTGCTATATCACATGCACAGAGCATTTCTTCTTTGCAAATAATTCCCTCCAAACACCTGTGGCTCATGCTAAACTTACTTGCGAACAAATATTTATTATGCTCCATGCTTCCTTCCCTTACAAAGTTTTATTTGTATTAGGTCCAGTGCAAGATGCATTATATCTGTACCTCTGGTGCTGTGACATTGTTCCTGTGTTCTGCTACATTTGATGGCAGAACATCGAGGCAGCCTGTTTGGAGCAGTTTTGGAGAAATATTGCATTTTGGAGCAGGGTGGAGCAAAGAAAGCAGTTTGGAGCAGAATGGAGCAAATAGAGCAGCACTTCCACCACTGTGATCCTCATGGCTGCTGCACTTCGCTATTCGCTCCAGGGATGTCTAATATGTCATCCTCTGCACAACACCATTTCAAAAAACGAGCAGATGTTACACAGGCCAGCCCAGTTCTGGGAATGTTTAGGAAAACTCTGCACTTCCTCTGGAGGCAGTACCCAAATGGTCCAGCTGCAGCCACCATAAAGCAGACAATGGTTGTGTTAAACAAAGAAGTGACTCAAGCAATTCCACTCGTCAACGAGGAGCCCACCATACACCTATGTCCAAGCCGGGATGCCTTATTTTTTATTTCTTTTCCACCCACACTGCTAAATCTGGCCTTGTGCAGAGTACTAAAGAACCTCCTATGTAACAGCAGCTCGATTCACGATCTATGCTGATGACATCAGCATCTGGACCGAAGCAGCAGACTACACTGGTAAAAAAAACATGCAGGTTGAATTTCAGGCAGCTTCTTTAGGTCTGGATACTACCCTTACTGAAATAGACTTGCAATTTTCCCCTCAGAAAACGAATCTTATCTGCATAGATAGTAAGTATTGGACCATACCTAAACATGCGCATCTCGCTTTGTATTGAGGAAGCCACACACCAAAATATCCCAGAATGGACAGATTACAGTATTCGGTTTGCCTATCGCCATCCGCAACAGCCTCCAAAAGTGAGTGTGCAAATTACAACAGACATGGACCCATGCTACACAAAGTATGTGGCCTCTCTGACAAGTTTGGAGGAGCAAGACAACATGCTTGTCGAGCCCTAGCTATGGTTGTTGCCATGAAAAAAAATCTTATATAGCGCTCCCATATATACGTTCTCATTCACCGACATGCAAGAATCTCAAACAGCTTCATAGGTCTACACAACAAATCATCACTGGGCTCATCACAACAAATCATCACACCAATGTACCGGTACTTGAACGTGCTACTGCCTTGCCACCAATTGAAGACCGTTCATATCACCCATATTCTACTGCATTACTTTGTCCCTTCCACGTGTTTATGCCAGCCACCCCCTCCTCCCACTTCTTGCATAGAAGATATAAGCTGCAACGGTCTGAGCTATGATAAGTGAAAAAGGCCTCGTAGGGTTGCTCACCCACAACTATGCAAGCACACTCATGTCCTTGAGTGCTTGCCGTAAGAAAAGCACATGTGAACCTCAGTGCCAGTCTTATTTACAGTTGTGGACAGAATACTATGGACCATACTTTGCTGTTCAAGCTCTTCCCACACACTGCATAACTAGAAAGGTACTACAGTTGAATCCGGATATATCGAACTCAAAGGGGATCGCGAAATAGTTCGACATATCGGTAATTCGATATACAAAAACCGGCTTGAGACGCCGCTTGCGATCGCGAATAATGATACCGTATTTGTTAGGTAATCAACCCACTCGCATAATGAACCCATCTTCCACTTCTGCCGCTGAGAATTAAAAAAAAAAAAAAAAAGTCGGTGGCACGTCCCTCCGTTTCGGCCGTTGCATCCACAGCTCATTTATTGGCAGCGCGCCAAGATGCTCCGCAGCGATACCGTCATACCGTGTTTATTTTTTTACTATACTTTTGATGTTAGCTTCTGCGGTGGCGGGGAGTTAACTTGGCAAAGTGCCCGTGCACGTGATGGCTTGACTGCACAAGCCTGGTTCGATTTATCACACCAAGCTTGGGGCGGGCGGAAACCCCTGCCCCGAAATCATTGGAAAGCATGATAGCTGCAAATGCCATCTGAAGCAAGCAATGCTAAAGGCCTAATATCGCAGCTTTTGTTGATCATAGATGCAAGGATGAACAACTCTCGCAAAAAAAGAAAAAAAAAAATCTGCCGATTCTTAACGTCTGCAACAGCTATAGCTCACGCTACGCCGTATGTTCAGCCCGACGACAAGGATGGATGACTCTGTCCCCCCAAAAAAGAAACAAATCTGCTGCTTCTTAACGTCTGCAGCCACCATAGCTTGCGCTATGCCGCATGTTCAGCACAACAACAAAAGAAAGCATGCGGTCTGTCTACCGTGGGCTAAGCTGGCTTGGCGGATGCGTAGTGTGTGCTGCTGCAAACAAAGACCGGAAAAGAGAGAAGAAGGGCAGAGAGGCAAAGCTCGGCATAAGAATGGGCACATCCTTGCACTTCGCCTTATTGCATTGTTTCCCCTCTCTCGAGCACGACAGCTTCTGTGGCTCCATCTGCTCCGCACCGGCCGTTGCCAAACCGGTTATTTCCCATTCCTACATGCACATGGCTTGCAAACGTCACGTGCTCACACGCGGCAAACGATCACCGCAGATGCCTTTGGAGAAGGGGCGCGAGACCAGCCATCGCTGAACTGTTCTCTCTCATCCCTTCTGCGCACATGGCTTTAGGTGATGGAATAATCTTTGGAGAAGGCGCACCTTCCATTGTCTGGTGCAAAGTTCGATATATCGAACAACAGGTGAAATTAGAGTCCGATATACGACGCAGCTTTCCTATATATTTACATAGGATTTTCAAGGGGATATCCCGTGAGTTCGATATAACCAAAATTCGAATTATCCTTGTTTGATATATCCGGGTTCGACTGTACTACCTTTATGCCTACGCACACAAGTGGCATTTATTTGCACAAGTATTCCAAAACCATTCATTTCCATTAGGTAAAGCATCAGAAAAGTTTGACTGCTGAAGCATGTTTCATATTCTGTCCACAACTGCATATTGTGCGGCCATGGTCATGAGAGCACCGAAAGAAAATGAGTGCTTACTATAACTGACCCGTACGTGTATGCTGCCTCAACTGCACTTTCAGAGATTCTCATGCATTAACAATTTCCCAATAATTAGAAGGGATAGACTTACTTTTGAGCTGAATTTGTGATAGCTATACATCGCTGTTTCCAAAAGGCAGAAAGGAAGCAGTATCGTCTGCAAACATAAAGAATGACAAAATCAATAAAATTAGAGGCTTATACAGATACAGGAGAAGGAAGGCAAATTGGTAAGTGCACCATGCATGAACCTTTCATGACAAGCTGCCTTTAAAAGGAGAAAAACAAAATTATGAATATCCGTGCATACAGACAAAATATATATCTGGGGCCAAATTACGGGACTTGGTCTAAAATTATAGATGTGACATCAAAATAACAGCAACATAATAGCTAGGTGAGCCATCCACAACGCAGAATCAACCAGTGACCAGCAGGGTGCTGCCCTGGACCATTTTATTTGCCCGGCAAGAGGTTTATTCGCATGTCAAGAAGCTGTTTGCTAACTTTTTATAGGTATATGCAGTGAATAAAATAAATAATGCATTAATTTTTCAAGAAACTCTACTTCAAGTTTCAAGTACTACAAGAAGCAGCTAGTTTTGCAATTGAATTGTCTCACGTGTAACTTTTGTCGCCACGAGGGCACGCTAGCAGAGGCAAAAAAACAGCAAACATGGTGGCCTACAGTAAAATGAATTGATTCCACAGCTAGTTCTGGCTTTTAATGCACCATCTGAAATCAAGGTACACGTGGTGGTCGTTAACCCTTTCCTGTCCATGGGAAAAGGGGTGGTTTTTGGGTGGCGTCATTAATATTTTTTTCCTCTAACAAAACTTGCTTGGTACAGGAGTGTCTAGTAGAGGAGGAACGCCTCCTCACAATCAACATATTTATTGAGCAAGTGATGAAAAAAAACTATCAGCACAAAATTGTAGTCAAAGAACAAAGCAAACACACAAAAGCATCAAAATATCTTGACACAAAAAAAATATTTTTTTTTTCAAAATATATGTATTTTACAACAGGGACCAGTGCAACACTTCAGCAAAATCTAGCTTTCTGTGTACAGTATTCGCTAAGTAAAGAAAGAAAACAGCAGTCGAGGTTGACCCCTGGCTGTCCTCTAGCGGAAAACACGACTTCCTGCGCTGCCGGCGGCAAGTAACACTGACCAAAAAACTTTGTCATCCAGCAGATTACAGTTGCGACCTTCGGAACAGTGATCTCTTCCGATCAGCGCTCAGCAAAAGCGGAACTTTTCAGGGGCGAAAGCGAAACTTATCGGGGCATGGCTGTCGACGTTCCAGGTCGGTTTGACATAGTTTCGCTGCCAGTGCTAAGTCTGAAGCACTGAATCCGTCTTCCAAATCATCACTGCTGCTGTTCGCATCCAACGAACTCTCCGATGCATCAACCTCTGCGGAAATGCGCCATTTCCGTGCAGCAGGAGCGCGCAACATCAACGCCATGATGTAAATAAGAAGCGCCGATCGCCTGACTCCGGAGACCATCTGGACGGGCGCCAATACGACGAAAAAAAAATAAAACCAAACACAAAATTGAAAGAAAGGTTCCTATACTTCCCACTGGATGATGCCACTTGTCAAGGAACCCTTCAAAAGTGGGAAAAATCGAATTGTGAAGCCATAGATGGCGGGCTATCGATGGGAACAGGCATGGACAGGAAAGTGTTAACATGCAGGGAAATCCAATCAAAGCCATTGTAACTGTGGTTCTGTTTCTTCTTAATGAAATACTAGACAACCACGAAGCACAGTAACTTTTGTGGGCACATGAACTTGACACACAAGTGGTTCAATTAGAAAGACAAAAAGGGGCAAGCAAGGCGGTTGAGTGTACATAACCAACCTCGCTGGTATGTTTTATGCGAGTCGCCTTCGCTGCTGCCTTTTCCTTTGAGTACACTGCGAAGTACACCCACCCCTTCAGTACACCAACTTTGCAGATGGCCTCAGCCTAGCACACTAGGCCGCCGATCTGCTCGTTGCCTACACATCTTGAAATCCTTCGTAGGTGTGAGGTGGGTGTGAGCCTCTCTCTCTCTCTCTCTATATATATATATATATATTAACAAGATACGGTATGCCTTAGCACAGTTAAATAAATTCAGAGATGTTCAGAGTCGCCTATGAAAATCTTTGGTATTTTTTCGTTCACTACAGTTGATTAATAAGTAAAGACTAATTAGCTCATTTTTTTTATTGGCTTGAGAGAAAAAGTGTCACTGCAAAAGTTGTAGATCTTCTCGAAAAGCAGCTAGCTATGTTGTTTCATCAAACTAGCATTTACGTAAAGTAATATTTTACCAGCCGAAAACGACGTATGGCACAATAAAAGAAACTTCCTTGTGACTGCGGCGTCACTTTCAAGCCTCGAGACGCGTTCGAGATAACAAGACCTGCTTTTCTGGGCCATGCTCTCTACAATGAAGCTGGTTGTATGCACTTGACGAATGATTTAAAGTAACAGCTGGTCACGTGAGAGCATGTTTTTGAAGGCCTATAGATAGGGCGGCGTAAGTCGTAGCGTAATGGAAACAATGTCGCTATCTGTTTTTCGAGCAGCTCAACAACTTTTGCATTTACACTTTTTCTCTTAAGCCAATAATTTAAAAAAAAAATAGCTAATTAGTCTTTACTAATTATTCAACTGTAATGAACAAAAAAATACTGGAGGTTAGCATAGGCAACTCTGAATATCTATGAATTCGTCTTTACTAATTATTCAACTGTAATGAACAAAAAAATACTGGAGGTTAGCATAGGCAACTCTGAATATCTATGAATTCGTTTCACTGTGCTAGGGCAAACTCTACTTTTTAAAACCTTGGTACAAGTTAGCTAGGACACTCGGTATATATATATTCTATCTATTTCTCTCTCTCTCTCCCACACACACACACACAGGGTGTCCAAGCTAACTTTCAAATAATAAATTTGAGGTAAGCCAGAAAAACCACTTGAATACAGCTGCCAGTTGTCTGGCACACCACAGGCAATTTTTTATTTTGCAATTAAGTAATTAGTAATTATGATAATTTTTCTAATTTAATAAATATTGCTTTTAGGCTATATATGTGATTAGAAAAATTGAAAAGTACTTTCTGAAATCCCCATTCCATTTATTCTCTATAAAGATACCCTCAAAAGTATCTTTTTTCCAAGCTGCAAAGAAAGCCCGCGGCATACAAGAACTATCACGTGACTAACGCATCCACACGCCTCGTTTGTGATGCTCCCAATCGTGGTTTGAGTGAACGAATATAGGTACAGCCGTTACTTAACAGCCCAGTTCCTGTGGTAGGCAACTATGTTGGCGATGGTTGCAGCCAGTGCGGCGAGCTTGCTGCAACTTGCACCATCATGTGCACCGACTGGCTGATGTGGGCAAAGTAGCCATCGCAGACATAACGGATATCGGCCTGCCGCTTCAACGGTGCCATGAAGCCACGCCAGAGCCGATTTCGTTCATTCAAACCACAGCTGAGGCAGCACAATCGTGGCGCGCCGTGGCGTGCTTTCTTTACCGCAAATAAATGGAATGGGGTTTCTGAAGGTGCTCTCCAACTTTGCAAATCCCATTTATTTTCTAAAGTCAATATTTACTCATTTAGAAAAATCGTCTTAATTACTCATTAACTGGAAAACAAAAAAATTGCCTGTGGTGCGCAAGATGGCTGGAAGATCTATGCAACTGGTTTCCTTGTCCTACCTCAAATATTTTATTTTGTAACCCTTAGCTAAAGTTAGCTCGGACACCCTTTATATCGGAGTGCGTACAGCCCTTTCTACCACACTGACAAAGCACGCATTCGAACGCCTCACAGTTCATCGGCGAGTTTGTTGCACTACCATTCCGCTTTCTCCTTGTCAAGTCGCACTAAGCATTGGAACAGCTCGCCAGACGAGTAGAATGCACTCTCATACATCATTCTTCGCCACCATTTTCACTCAAAAACGTTGAAGAGCAACTCATAATGTTCTATAAAGCAGTCTGAAACCGCAAACATAATTAGGTGTGCAACACCATCCATATTGTTCGCCTCCTTGACACAATAACAGCTTCCCGCGACACAACTTCTCATGATGGCAGTGGCAACGAATAGGAGCGGCTTTTTAGAGCGCTTTCAATTGTAGAGAGGTTATAGAGCAGTCTGTAATTTGGCCCGTTATTTTGCTTTGCAAGTAAAATGATTTATCCCAGCACATCAGTGAAACTACACCTCACCCCACAAGCAAGACAAAGCTAGTTTTGAACCCACATTCAAATAGGAAGTACAGTAGCCCTCAAAAGGCTCACCTGCAAGCCACCCAAGGCAGCAGCACCTACAGCCAGCCAAATCCGTGTGCA
Organism: Amblyomma maculatum; assembly: GCF_055883805.1. Classification (NCBI taxonomy): domain Eukaryota; kingdom Metazoa; phylum Arthropoda; class Arachnida; order Ixodida; family Ixodidae; genus Amblyomma; species Amblyomma maculatum. The sequence goes on along the minus strand of NC_139344.1, from coordinate 154,770,102 downwards.
TGTGGCCACCAGGCCAAGCAGCCAAGCCCGCACCAGACTGGGGCCACAGGGGCCCAGCAGATCTAGCAACCAACTCAGTGTCCCTTCATCTGTACCACGTGTATCCGAACGGCAACGGGCATAGGACCGTGACTCAGCATCCGACACTTTCTTGGGGAATGAGTAGGAGGCTGAACGTTGTGAGCACGCTAACCGGGGTGCTCCATTTGCAGCTGCAGTCTCATCCAACGACCGTGTACGTGCCTCTGACAGCCGGGAGCCACTCACAGTGCTGCCAGCTACAGTGCCAGAGATGTCTTCAGATAAAAACTGGGATGCTGCCTGCATACATGGCATACTGTTAGGATGCCTTCACAGGTGACACATTCAAATACAGACAGCATTACCTCCTTAAGGGGAGACACTGGTCTTAAAACAAGAATTTTTATTATTATAGATATTGTAACAAAATTCAGTGTGTATATGTATTTCTTCCTGCTGTTTTCAAAAATATAATTTTTTTCACTATATTTCAGTTCTCATGCTGTGGAGAAATACCTGAAGCCTAATTAGGTGATTTCCTACGGGTCGTTAAGACACTTTCTCTAAATATTATTTGGTTCCGATTGAAATGTAGCCGTAGCCAAAGACCTGCCATGTGGAGCTATGCTATTTTTATTGTCATTGAGGTACATCATCATATAAAAATGATGACGATGCCCCATAATGTTAATATATAATTAGCTGACATTATTGTCCCCAAAATTTGACATGTTCAACCTAACAGTATAAAAAAAAGAAATAGCATAGCTCCACAGTTCAATTCTTCCTAAATTTAACGGTATAAGACATTAAAATTTTACCGAGAAAACATACTGAAAAGTTCCGTAAGGCTAGTCATGTTGGCAAAAAAATATGAAGTTGAGAAAATCACATTTGAAGTTTTGACACTGACTGCAGAAAATTTTGGAAGGAATCTTCAACAACAAATTTTATTTTAATGTTCCCTATCTGTCCCGCTGCAAAACAGTCTTATTCCATCCAAGGAAACATTACAAAAAAAGATGTTGAAGATGTGTGCATGATGAAATCGTAAAAAATATATTCATGAAGCTATGGGATGACATTTTTTTTTTTTTTTTTTAAGATGACGAGAGTGCAGAGCTAGCATGTCCAGCTCTAAGGACAGTATTTTGAGCCCTAAAACAGTTTTTTTGGGGAACTAGCGCTCCGGGGTCAAGGAAGGCCGTGTCCCACAATGGCAGTTTGGGGGCCCTGAAAAAGTCCATTGGGTGTGACGCTCGTGCGGTTGTGCTCACGTCTTTGCAATCTCGCCACAGATTCCGCGCTTTGCATGCCTGATAGTTAACAGTTTCATGTCCACAATCACGAACTTGGTGCCAGCATCGCATTCCGCACTAACGGCCAGCATCGCATTCCGCACTAACGCCAAGCAGGTGAAACTCGCATTGGGTCGCTGACTTTCCCAACAGAATGGACTTTGCGCCGATCGCTAAGCTCAATGCGCCGGCTCCGCCGTAGAGCATTATGCGGCGGCAGCATCAACACAAAGTGTACCGCGATCCAGAATGCTATTCGTGCTGAAATTTGAACCCGCGTTAACGTCATCAGGCAGCGTGGTTTATGTTCCCCGCACCTCCAACAAGTCTGTTACTGGCTGTAACACAGGTCCCAACGGCACGCTTGTTGTGGCCGACACCTTCTGGCTTTTGTTCCATGCCAGTTTCTTATGGCTTTCAAAGGTTCGTTGTGTGCGTTGCAATCTAATCTTTTCCGACATCTCGATCGCAAGGAAAAACTCGGCACAAAGCGGTGCGTCCAGAAACACGAGCGCAAGCGCAGATCCACACGAAGTGGCAGCCACGGTGATGAATGCAAACAGAAAAAAAAAAAAAAAAAGGACGACGCGCCGATCGCACCAGCCAATGGGAGGCGCAGAACGGCGCTGCGCAATAGCTAATCAGAGACCATAAATGGCCTTCGGAAAACCAGCGCAGGCAGCCACTCCGCTTGAGCGACGTCATTTCGAGATAACGCTACACTTCAGAGCTACCACCATCTGTTGCATACACCTTTCAACAATATGAACTGTGCATGGCCCCCCAAGAGGCGCGCCTGCGCATGCGCATAGCGACCTTGTCAGGGGTGGAAGCAGGCTCGAGAATTTTAGAGCAGCTTTGGAGCAACGAAACGAAAGTTTTGAAGCATTTGAATTATGTTTTGGAGCCCGTTTCTAAAGTCAAACGCCTTTGATAATTGCCGTTTCCTTTTTATGAAATACAAATCTCCAATCTGATCCAATCTGATTCCTTTTTATGCAAGTTCAATGCCTTTCCAACTTCGCACTCATCTCTGACAAGACAAATGGCCAAAGCATGTAAAGAACAGACTAGCAGCAAACAAACGCTTGCTGGTGCACTGCATAACTGAACACTTAATCTGCGTTTTTCTATTTTGACTTGATAAATTCAAATGTCGAGTCTACCACTTCGATGCCTTCAAGCAGCGATACTAATTTGTAGTTCAGGATAATGGGCACGATATTTCAGCTCCGTATCTTTTGCATATCTATTTATTTATTTAGAATACACCTCAAAACCCCCTGATATGAGGTATTACATGATCCTATGCCTGGGCTGATGAATTTCTGAACACTGGTTATTTTGTCTGCCAAAAAAGCTCCTTCAGACCACAATAACGCGCCTTGACAAGCTTGGCGCCAGTGCCGCTCCCGTGCTTTTTGCCTACTGTGGGATCGTAGATGACTGTAGCGCAACCTCGATTGCCTTGTTTGTTTGTAAACATTGAGGAGGTCAACAGGGGTGGAAGCTGGCTCGAGAATTTTGGAGAATCTTTGGGATACAGAGAGCTGGCATTGAAGGGTACACCATCATTCAGCTTTACTTCACTGCCTCCTGCCAATAGTTCATCATTCTTTGCTTGAGCAATACTTGGGCTCATTTTTATTAGCATTGCGACTGGCCATATGCCTTTTTCCAACACTCTTGAGAAGCTTCTTAGTAATTAACAGCTTTGGCATATACAACCCATAACACTTCAAGTATAGTTTTGTCTGAAGTAGGCCTGACGTGCTTGTCATGGACAAACGGGCTCGATGTTGAAGTACTGGCTTGTTTTCGTAGTAAAAGCATTACAAAGACGTGTATTTTTTTGCAGCCAGACAAGTTTCCTAACAGTTTGCGGTAGTTTACGCTATCTGCTTCATTTGCAGCTCTCACTACTCTCTCCACTAGCGATTCAAAAAGCTGGGAGGAAGCGCTACGCCACATGCACAGTACATTTTTTTTTGCAATTAACTATCTCTAATTACCCGTGGCTCACAATAAATTTATTTGCAAACAATATTTATTATGCTCCATGCTCCCTTCCCTTACAAAAATTTCATTTGTATTAAGTGCAGTGCAAGGTGCGTTATATTTTTGCCCCCGGTGCTGCAACATTGTTCCCATGTTCTGCTAAATTTGATGGCAGAATATCAAGTCAGTCAGTTTGGAGCAGTTTTGGAGCAATATTGCATTTTGGAGCAGGATGGAGCAGGAAAAGCAGTTTGGAACAGAATGGAGCAATTGAAGCAGCGCTTCCACCCCTGCCTTGTGAAAAAGGCAGATTGTGCACAAAGAAAACAGCTTCAAAACAGAAGACGCTGATCAGCCGGCTGCAATGCCAGTGGGAATATCAAACAAATGTCCACTTTTCATGGGGAATTTTGTGGCTGCCATGATGTCTTGAAAGCCAATATTATTACATTTCCTGACCAAATTCAGCATTGAAAACTAGAGTTTAGGTGCTCAAAAGGGTAAACGTTCCAGAAATGAGTTTTTCTCAAAATCTATTTTTTGACCATTTTCGACCATTTCAAGACCCACGTCTCCCCTTAAGTTCAAACATACGATAACTATGCACGATGAAAGCAGTTGACGCAAACCAACCACAACAGCACACACATGTCGCAGCCTTGCTTGTTCCAAAATCTTCAAAATATGTTCTTGAGAACTATGACAGACGTGAGCCACATTTCCAAAGGTTCACTAACTGAAAATTATTGCAGCATTGGCAGCCGTGTGCCTTCTTCAGCGGCGCATTCATCGCCGCTCATTGACTAAACAGCGGCCTGATGCTATGACGTGCCTGTGGTGCTGCACCTCATTTTCAGGACCGCTATGCCTATAAGCTACACCAGCCACACTGGATCTACATTGCTATAAGCATGTTGCTTCCATGCAAGGCCTAGCATTACTGCATGTGCTGACTGTGCATTCCACAGGGAACAGCAAGTCAACTGATGTGACAAATGAGAAGATGCAACTGAAGAAGACTATCCGGAATTCCAGATCCCTGGACGCAAGTTCAAATTAAAAAATTCCAGAAGAGGCGAATACTTTGAACAGTGCAAATCGAATAGCAAGCATTATTCACAAATTGTATTAAATCCCAAATGTTTGCTCACTCCTACAAAAGCCAGAAAGCTGCAGTACAGTGTACTGAGTGATGAAAAACTGTGTACTGCTTGCATGACCTTTGTCATAGCAGAGCATAGAAAATTGCATTTGTATCAATATGATGCAACTGATACAGTTGTCCCACCCCTGAAAAAAGTGCCAGGCAGAGGTGGTGTAACAATGCATTAAGCTTGACATTTCAATGTCTTGCTTCCTTCAGTACCGAGTGTAAATGAATAAGCCCAGGGACTTAGCAATAGCTACGATAGGACTTTGCAGCATACAAGAGACTGGACATAAACAAGCATGAGTAAAAAAAGGCATATACAGCAAGCACAGTCGTGAGCAAAAGTGGTATACAACACTTAGCCATTGACAGAGCTCGGTAAAATTGCACAGAAATGCCATCTAGCTACAGCGTAAGGGACAGCGACATCAACATATGCACGTCGACAAATTGGGGCACCACAACTATTGTCTCATCTTAGATAGCTGGTGCTAGATAAAGTTGGGATGCAGTTTTCTCGAGCACCGCCACCGGCTGAGTGTTGTATATCACTTTTGCTCACGACTGTACAAGCTGTGGCCTTGATGTGTGTGTGAATAATGCCAGAACACAGCTAACTTGCGTTGTGATGAACCCTAATAAAATGAACAATGTTAGAAAATTTTAATGGTTTCCCATTAAATTCTATGCAAAAGGCGTTAACTTGACAAATTCTTTCATGTGAACCTTCCATTCAGAACATTTTCAGTACCCATGAACGGTGGCCACGTGCAATGGAACTCATAAAACCCCTGCACGGCACTGCCAAGAAAAGAAAAAACGCATTCTAAGTGGAAAGTTTTCTAATTTATGTAGGTAAGGCAGGACACCTTCGCTCCTGCGTGCACGCAGTGCACTGATCAAAAACGGCTGAAACTCATCACTGTGTGCATGACTCCTGCAAATTAAAAGGTACTTAGACGCAGAGTGCATCTGGCCATTGAATTTGGCTAAGGTCGGAATCTGAATTCTCTACTGACATAGAATCACAACACCCGCTGTCACGGCGCAAAGATGGCCACATATCAGTGCAGCTAGTGCATCGCTTGCGGCAGATGGCAAGGCAAACAGTACAACCTGCTTGACGAATAACTACCAGCTGCCATAGAAGAAGCGAGATAAGAGTAAACAGATGACTACCTAACTGTACCTTCAGAGTGCTTGAAGCAAGAAGTGAAAGCAGAACTAAGAAAAGAAAATGCAAATTTTATTCTCTGCAGAAGACGGCAAGAAAAGGTGACACTCAAAAACGAAAACTACACCAATGCAATTTTGTGACCGGTTAGCTTAAATACACAGAGAATTGCTCGGGTTAGGTAAAGCTGAGAATCAGCGAGAAGATGGCTTTCGGAAAATAGTACATCAACTACAGTTGAACCCGGTTATATCGAACCCGGATATATCGAATTTTGGATATATCGAACTCACGGAATATCCCCTTAAAAATCCCATGTAAAAGTATAGGAAAGCCGCATCATATGTCGAACTTAATTTCCCCGGTCGTTCGATATATCGAACTCCGCACCTCGCACTGGAAAGTGTGCCTTCCCCAAAGACGATCGCATCACCCTCGGCCGTTTGCCGCGTGACGTTTTCAAGCCACACGCGGAAGGAATGAGAGGGGACAGTTCGGCGACGGTTGGTCTGGGCAGCGCCGCGCCCACTCCCCCAAAGGCGCGCATCTGCAGTTATCGTTTCCCGCGCGTCAACACATGACGTTTGCAAGCCATGTGCGTGGGTGTGCCCATCCTTTTGCCGAGCTATCTCTCTTCTTCAGCACGCGCTACGCATGTGCCAAGCCAGCTCAGCCAGTTTTCAGACAGACGTAGGACGCTTTCTCCAGCGTGTGTTGCGAACCCTCTGCGCGCGGGCGGCGGCTGACGGACGTTAAGAAGCGGTAGCTCTCGCTCTCTCTCTTTTTTTTTGCGAGTAATCCTTTCTTATCGTTGTGCTGTTCAGACGTTAAGAAGCGGCAGGATTTTTTTTTTTTTTTTTTGGCGGGAGTCGTTTATCCTTGCATGTACGAATCAACGAAAGCATGCGGTCAGCTGCTGCGATCATGACGCCTGTCTCAAGCGCGGCATGATAAATCGAACCAGGCTTGTGCAATCAAGTCATCACGGGCACGCTGCCAAGTTCGCTCCCCGCCACCGCAAGAGCTATCAAAAGATTAACGCACCCTGGCGTTATCGCTGCCAAGAAATGAGCTGCGGATGAGACAACCGAAACGGAGTGACGCGCGCCATCGATATGCAAGCAAAAACGCTCGCGATTTCTGCCACAGTGACACAAACCTTGTTTTGAGCTGCCGTGGTGGCTCGAGCAGCGAGAGGGACGCAGTTCAAACAAGTTTGAAATTTTTCGCTCTGTCGCTGCCGCTCATCGCTGAGATCGCTCAATCGCTAGCATGTGAGCGAGCTGACCTTAACGCATTTTTTTTTTTTTTTTTTTTTTCAAATTTTAAGTGCAAAAGTGGAGGGTGGGTTCATTATGCGAGTGGGTTGATTACGCGACAAATACGGTATCGTTTTTTCGCATCGTAAGTGCCGTCACAAGCCGATTTCTGTATATCGAATTATCGATATATCGAACTATTTCGCAATCCCCTTCGAGTTCGATATATCCGGGTTTGATTGTATAGACCATGGGAAACCTGCAATTCACGCTTTGCATGACCCTTCTTAAGTTTATGCCTTCACTGTTCATGAGCTCACTTCATACACAGTACAATAAATGTGCTAAATTTGAAATTATCCTCTCTCACTGTAGAGCCATTTCATTTGCTGTTTTCATGTAACTACATTGTGCTAAACACGGTAGGAGCAGTGAACTTCTGACAAGATGAATGAATTTACACAATCCCTTCAAGTGTCTTAAGGACAGCCAACTATACTGCATTTGGCAGAAGGTACAAAGCAATACAGGGTTTTAAAAGCCAAAATAACTGGCAGTGAGAAGCAAGTGATGGGATAAAGGACACACAAAAAGTTCTACAATGAAATTTTTGTCAAGTCATAATTTGTTGCATAAAGGTTTGAATGCATATATATCGCTGTATATATATGACTAGCAGCTTACCAGTATCACTCAAGAGGAAAGTATACAACAGTTGCATCTTACCCGTACTCACCTATGGGGCTGAAACGTGGAGGTTAACCAAGAGGATGGTTCTACTTAAGTTGAGGACAACTCAGAGGGCTATGGAACGAAAGATGGTAGGGGTAGCATTAAGAGATAGGAAGCGTGCAGAGTGGGTCAGAGAAATAACTCAAGTTACTGACATTCTAGTGGAAATCAAGAAGAAGAAATGGGCATGGGCAGGACATGTAGTGAGAAGAAAGGATAACCGATGGTCGCTTAGGGTAACAAACTGGATTCCAAGGGAAGGAAAGCGTAGCAGGGCTGTAACGGCAGAAGGTTAGGTGGGCGAATGAGGTTAAGAAGTTCGCAGGGGTCAAGTGGATGCAGCTAGCACAGAACCGGGTTAATTGGAGAAATATGGGAGAGGCCTTCGCCCTGCAGTGGGTCTAGTCAGGTTGATGATGATATCGCTGTAATGTTATCATGGTTATCCATAGCCCTTATTATAGCATAATAAAATATCTGCACAAAAGTTTGCCATTTCATATGACAACACTTACATCCCCCAAGGAGTAGGACACTCCAAGACTTGGGCACCTAGTTTCAGGTGTCACCGCAGTCAGTGGCAGTTCTTGCTTTGTAGTAGTTAGTGGCTGTGTGCAGTTGCAAACCTCTTTTGACCCATCTACAAACAACAAACAATAAAACATGATATGACACATTCAGCAACAACTGCAGACACTGACAAAAATAAAGAAGGGGGGGGGGGGGGGGGGAGAGATATCACTGTTACTCTGCTTGCAGCAGACAGTATGTAGCTTGATCAAATTTTACATGAATGCAGACTCACTCTGCAATAGGACCAATATTATAAGCTGCAAGCAGAAAGAGCTTTGAATACTTTGAATGAAATAAGAGCTTTGAATGCAACACTGCTCAGTTTTCTCACAGGCTTCATGATGCTGCCCAAAGCTAATAAAGTTGATTCAATCCATGCATTATTGAAGCCTCATAGCACTGAAATAAGCTGAGTCAATCAAGTGCTAGACCTAACAGAAGTTTAAAATTCAGCTAAAAGCTGCCAGATTTAGAAGATAAAATTCATGTCTGCAAGCAAATATCTTCAGCTGTGACTTTCAGGATGTTTCCCCCCCCCCCCCTCCTCCCCCCGCACTGATACACACGGTAAATGAAGCGGAAGTCTGCATTGTACTCACGAGAACAGTAAAGAAAACTATCAATTTATGTTTACTTGTACTATCAGTCAAAACACTGCTGAACCTAAAATTGGTCCCACAAGTGGCACACATCTACTAAAGGCTGGAGGAAAAGCACCATTCGAAAAGTAGATTTCAGTAACCATCTTAAATGGTAAATTCCGTGCCTGTTATAAATGTTTTAAACGATGAATTTGATTTATCCTAATACACTTATAGATTTCTAGTTTATAGTCCCGAAGCGACTTAGGCTATGAGGGATGCCGTAGTGGAGAGAGCTTCACAAATTTCGACCAGTTGGGGTTCATGAACGGACATCGCACAGCACATGGGCGCCATTCTTTCAGCCTCCATCAAAAACGGCCGTAGCAGCAGAGATTTAATCATAAATATGAGAAGATGGTTAATCCATCATGTCATGCCAAGCCAAGCAGACAATTTCTACCATAATCAATACTACACAAAATTTGCACAAGTCGTTTACAACAATACCACAAATGAAGTCAATGCCCACACTGAAAGTGCTACAAATGCTAATTGCCTCATTAGACAAGCTTTTCTCATAGTATATAAATTTTTCACATCCAAAGCCTAGTGAATATGATTTTACAAGTAAAATGACAACACAATAAATTGTCCTGATATAGGTCATCTAACTCTACACCTCTAATCTAACTCCTTTATCAAAGCCAATGTTCCAATGAAACTGCTGCTGAAGTGTTATCCTGAATCAGCCAAGAGGGTTTTTAAAAATCCTTGAAGTTGTAAATACAGTTCATAGCATATCATGGCTAACCAGTTTTAAAAACCTAAACTTCAGTTTAGACACATAGTAAAAAATTCCCAAGAAAAATTACTCAGGAAAAAAAAAAGCTGCTATTGAAATGTTTGTACAAAGATCGAATTGAGAAAATTTGAAGTGGAATGAAGGGGAAGGAGCCCCCAAAATTAAATGAAACTTTGGGAGCTCCTGGTGCAGTATTCTGAACGTCGCTGTTTAAAGGGCCACTGTCCAGGGAAGGCCCTTTTAAGCAAAGGAGCCCAGTGTTTCGACGGAGATAGTCTGTGCAAAATGCTACAGTGACACGCGCGCCGCAAAGCATCGAAAATACAATTCAAGGCTCTCTCATGCTCTCCTTTGGGAAGCCAGCTTCCCTGTTTCCTGCGCTGGCCCGACGGGCTACAGTAATGACGTACATACTGCGAACGACGTCCATTGGTCCGTCTCGCTGACTGACGGGAGAAGGATGGATGTCTACCGCTCGCAGCGCGCTTTTCCCTCGCCACGGCCAGACTGAATCCAGCGGCGCGCGCTCCCTCGACCGTTTTTTTTTTTCGCGCTCGCAGAGAGCCACGCCCCACCTCCCGCCAAACGCGGAGGAGGAAGGGGAATTTGTATTGCGGAGGCTAGACGACCTCGGGCAGGAGGGTGAAAAACCTTTGCGAGGGAACGGAAGGAGAGAGGCATGACAGAATCGGGTGATTGCGGTGGCTGTAACTGCGTTATTAGTTACTCTTTTCAAAAACATTTTGCGGCCTTGCGTTCTAGGGGCGAAGTCTCACAGTCACCGGGGAAAAAAATATTTTCGACCGGAGGGTGGACAGTGGGCCTTTAAGCTCCCAGTCAAATAAGGAGGCCTCATGACATGACACAACTTCTACAGCAACTTTTCACGTACTACCAACCACTACTATATATCTCGACTCAGTTGGCTGACAGCTGCTCAATACAGTTTTCTATGCATTAAGTGCTGCAGGGAAAGAATTTTTCATAGCCATTCATGCAAAATGACAAATAGTAGGAAGTGTTAAAGAGCCACTGTCCACCCTCCGGTCGAAAATATTTTCTTCCCCGGTGACTGTGAGACTTCGCCCCCAGAACTCAAGGCCACAAAATGTTTTTGAAAAGAGTAATTGATAGCGCAGTTACAGCCAGCGCAATCACCCGATTCTGTCATGTTTCTCTCCTCCCGTTCCCTCGAAATGGTTTTTCACTCTCCTGCCCAGTCATCTAGCCTCCGCAAGCCAAATTCCCCTTCCTCCTTTGCGTTTGGCGGGAGGTTTGGCGTGATACTCTGCGTGCGCGAGAAAAATGGGCGAGGGAGCGCGCGCCGCTGCAGTCAGTCCGGCTGAGGCGAGGCAAGAAAAAAGTGCGCAGCGAGCGGTGGACACAATTAGTGGTTGTACGCCCATCCTTCACCCGTAAGTCAGCGAGACAGACCAATAGATGTCGTTGCTAGTCCGACGTCAGCTTAGCGGCTCGACGGGCCAGCGTAGAGAATGGAGAAGCTGGTTTCCCGAAGGAAAGGATGAGAGCTTTGATCTGCATTTTTGCTGCTCTACGGCGCACATATTGCTGAAGCATTTTGCACAGACTATATCTGGTACCTGATCGAAGCACTGGGCTCCTTTGCTTAGAAGGTCATACCCTGGACAGTGGCCCTTTAACCAGGCACGGTAAAACATAAAACCACACACACACATACACACAAAGAAAGGTCATTACTGAGGTGTTTGTGTATGGTGCATTTCGCTGGCATCCTGTGCTCAAGATATCAAAATACAGGAAAGGAAACATCTGGCACGCACAATAAAAGCTTTTTTTCCCCCTCTGTTCATGTTAAAACAACAGGAATACATGAACACGAAAGGGCTACATGCATTTCAACAATGTCCGCTGACCAGATAGCTAGTTTTCATATTAACTCAGCATAAACTCTGAAAGTTCGGATTGCGGAAGAACTGTCCTTATTACAAGTCATTCATATTAATGGGGGTTGCATTAATGGGGCATGACTGTCTTATTTTCTGCAGTAAGTATTCCATGACTGCTATAGTAAGCAGGTAAGTAGCATTTAGACATTATAAACTACATTCAAATTACGCTGCAAGTTTAAACATTCTGGTCCTGCGACAGTTCAAGCTCCTCTACCCAACAAATACATGTGAATAAACCAAATGTGCTGAACCCAAACTCTTAAACACTATACGCTCATATATATCCACATGTTAAAATTTTTAACCAGGAAGTAAAATGAATTCAAATTTTGCATACACGGACTGAGAGAGACTGGACAATAGATGACTATAGGTTATTTCACTCATTCCAGGTCTTTCAACATGAAATGAAAACAGTACAATGGCAAATAAGCATAAAATTTACATTCTTTAAACATGACTACCACAGCTAACCACTACACCGGAAATGTGAAGCCAAAATTTGGTAACAAGTTGGATTTTCAATGACAGTCTACAAAGGAATCCATAGGGGCTGCAATGAGCGGCAAGCAAATCAGTTTAAAAGATCATGGTACACCTGTGCATACTGCCCTAGAAACAAAGCAGGTTCATTACTCAATACAGGTTACTTCTAAATAGTCAAAATTGAGCAAAATCCCCTAAAGAGACACAGCAGTTAAAAAGGACAACATAGTCGAGGGCTCCAGCTCAATTTAGAACACCCAGTTTCTTTGTTGTATGCTGACATAAAATGCTAGATTTTGAGAACCAAGCACTAATAGGATGCAGGTCAGTTCAATGCTCAAGAAGCAGCTTCATGCCAAAACATTTATGCTGCATGGTAAACTCAATGACAAATGAAAGCCCACCAAGTAAAGCTTCCCTAACTTCACATGTAATTAAGTAGCACCAAAGCAATGAGTTCCAATGCTTATCCATTCAAAGAACAGTGAGGGACACTGCAGTGGAGAACTCCAGAAATTTTGACAACCCAGGGTTTATTAATATGCGCTGATGCTGTACAGTACATGAGTACCATGCGTTTCACCTTCATCGCAACTTGGCAGCTTAAGCCAGGATCGAACCCACATTCTTGGGATCAGCAGCCGAGCACCCTAGTCACTGCGCCGTCACAGTGGGGCTCAAGCAAATAACAGTGTGCAAGAGGATTACAAAATGCAAAACTAAATAGTGTGTTGAACAATGCTGTGCAGACTGAATTGATGTGAAGGTGATCATCGTAGTTTAGGCTATATGATCAATAAATCATCTCACAAAACTTCTCTCAGGAAGGCTAATAAGTTGTATGAGCACCACTACCACTCCCGCAGTACACACAGGAAAGCAAGCTGCCACATCCTATATTAAAACTAGTCAGTTCAGCTATCTGCAACTTGAAAAATAAAATCTAGTTACAAGGAAAAGAGAAGCGCAGCAACTGTCTCTCCCTTGCTGAATAACTCCAGTATGCCTTGAAGGAGGGAATGAGAAAAAAGAAACATTGGAGTGGAGGTGCCTGAAATAATTTTCTATGGGGCCAGATTACAGAATGCTTGCAATCTCAAAACAGTCTCAAAGCCAGACATGGGCAAACTCATGCAGTTTCAACCTAACCTCACGTGGTTGGCCACAAATCAAACCAGCCATTTCATCCCTGCAGTAACAGAACGACATTGGACGTTAGTCCAATCTGCTGTGCAAAAGTAGCCTTCAATGAAATAAAGACAGGATTCTTAGTAACATTTATAGGTATGCAGTATCAGGAACCACAATATAGCAGTGAACAGAGGTGTGCAACCTCATGAGATTGCCCATTTCTGCTCAAAGCCCTCCTATACAGTGTCGACCAATAAGAGCTGGGCTCTGATTTAGAAGCACTTCAAAATGTACATCCTCAAAAATGCCAAACACATACCAGAAATCAAACACCCATTTGATCACAGGGAGGTGGAGAATGAGCTTGTGCACATTGCTGACTAAGCATTTTCACTTATTCATTTTCCTCTCAGTGAGCTAAAAAACTCAAACATGTTCCTTGCATATGCACGCATACAATACCATGAAAATTCATCACATGGGAGGGCCCCCCCTCCCCCCTCTGGCTAAGAGGCTCAGCAAAAAAAAAAAAAAGAAAAGAAGAAAAAAGGAAGTTCACCTTAGGCAAGTGAAATCACAGGCATTTAATTACCAATCTATATTAAAATTACGCACCATAAACCCAGCATCTTACAGAATATAGAGCGAGGTCTAAAGACCTCTCCTGCACCACTCACATACCTTACTATAAAGAGTGCCAGTTCTGGGGGAAAAAGGTATACCTCTAACATATGCTTGCCAAACAAATTCGGAAATCAGACTAATATTAAACTCCGCCAACGATAGAGGGGTAAGAGGTAGGGAGCTCTATCCAGCTCAAGAAACTCCTTGAAAAACCCGGGCAACAGGGACAGCTAGTGGAGCATGGGACGCCTTCCACACATCATTCCCCTCCCAAACTGTGAAACATTTTCACCTCCACCACTGTAGTCTGACTCCTGTAGTCATTTAACATTCACTAAAATTGCACATTAGACAGATGTGCTATGCATTCTGGCTGAATTGAAAAATGGTTGCAATGCTCAGCAGCTGAACGCCACTGACTGTTCAGAGAGTCATAACATCAACTTTCGAATAGAAGTTCACTCGATCATAGTTTGAACCTTACAAAAAGCTGTCAGAGTGAGTACAACTGCAGAATGGTCTGATAAAACAACAAAACAAATGTCGTGACAAAAATTAGAACCAAAATTGCAAGAAATTCAACATTCATTACAAATGTGCCCAGTCCACAATAAGTCATCATAATGAAACTGGAAAAACACTGTTCCTGCATCGAGTTGTCTTGCCCAGCGCCACTGTAGCGGTGGCCTTCTTCAGAGCCCTCGGTATGCAGCCACATTAGAGCAAAACTCTACACATTTGTTCATGGAACTCAATGGGAACTTAAGTCAACGGACATCGAACTAAGCAAATGCCACTCAGCAGTTTTCAATGACTGCTAAACTCAACAAGTCCAATTAATTGGTAAGTTCGCAAATGATGAGTGGATTAGTGAAATTTCAAGTGCCTTTGAGAGCAGCCTGGCATGAAAATGTAAAAATAATAAAAACAAAGCATTTACCAATATCTCCAATACTATACATTGCAATACAAGCGCACTAGACAAGCCAAATACTATGTGTCCTCGTAAGGTAACGTAACATAATATTGCTATGATATACACTGCACATCGCGTTATTTTTTGCATGAAAAATGATCAACGAAAACATACATACTTCAGAACTACTGGAAGAGTACAGGTGAAAAGGAAGCAAGCCTCGCAATACACTTTGACTGTACGATGGCGCTGAAATGAAAGGCTCACAACGTCAAAATAAATGCGGTAAACGATCAGGCAAGCCCCGCAGGGGTGGTACAGTGGTAAGACGCCCGACTACTGTCCGGAATTCCCGGGTTCGAGCCCGACCTCAGCGGCTGCGTTTCGATGGAGGCGAAACGAAGAGGCGTCCGTGTGCTGTACGATGTCAGCGCAAAGATCCCCAGGTGGTCGAAATTACTCCGCAGCCCTCGCACTACGGCTCCACTCTCTCTTTCCACTTTAACTCCCACTTCCCTTTCCTTACGGCGCGGTTCAGGTGTCCACAGACACAAGTGTGACAGATACTGCGCCTTTTCCTTACTGTGAACCAATTATTAACGATCAGGCAATGTTCATGTCCAGTAATCGTTCATATATCAAAACAGCTTCTGCGCAAAGACAACAGTTACAGCACGCGTGCAAACATCCGCACCAACCGAAATGTACGCATTAACAGGGCTGAATGAGATCAGGACCACAAAGACAAGACTTGCATGTTCCGCTTAGCTGTCGACAATTCATTGCAACCCCTCTTAGGCTTACATGAACGCCCAGACAGAATCAATCCATCAAATTGCAACGCGTCAAAGAGCACTACAAATTAGATAATAACCTTCACTACGGCGCTTCTCTTGGCCTATAATTTTCATCCACCGAGCGTCAGAGTTTTCCAATATCTTCTTTCTTCTAATTTCTCTCCAACGCACAAGTTGCTCGTCCTCCATATTTGCGAACGCTGGTGGCTTCAAAGTTCACTAGCGCCATCTCGCAACACTAATCGAAAAAATTCGATTTTTTTTTGTTTTGGCAGTGGCTATTTTTGCAGGTATATTTTTGGGGAGAATGTTTTTGCATGTAGGAAGAAAAAAACTAGGAGGGAGCGCACCGGCGGAAAAGTGAAGCCTAGTCATAAAAAATATAATGGAAAGAATCATGGGAAATTAGCCATCACGTGATACGGCAAGCGGATTTCGGTAGCTGGTTTCGGTTGCGGTTTCGCACGCTTCGCTCCATAGAGTTCACTCTATGCTATGGAGCACCGCCACGCGCGGTGATAATTTCCCACTTAAATCAGCATTAAAAGGCCCCAATTTTTAGATATTTACACCCCGACTTCTGAGCGGGTAAAAACTTTCGTAGCGCTGACTAGCCAAATAACTCAATTTCCGAGCAACCAGAGATGCGTCGTCTGCTCGAGCAGACGACACGCTGCGCTCGCCGCTCCGGAGCGCGCACCGGGCGCGCTTCTACCGCATTGTTGCCTCGTCTGGCCAATTAAAGAGCAGCTTCATGACATCATTCCGCCGGAGCAATGCCTGATGGGTGATGAACACCTCAGTTGAGTGTACGACGGCGACGGCGTGCAGAACCGTCTTGCGCATTCTCTCCGACCGTGCTCCGACTGCGATTGCAGAGACGTACGCGCTCTTATCCGATGTCTATCTCTCGTGCATTTTGCTGCAGCATGAAATCCATAACTTTGCGCTAATATGGGCAAGAAGTGCTTTGTGCCAGGCTGCAATAGCGGCTACGTATCGTGCAAGGAGCAGGTATCCCTCTTCAGCGCTCCAAAAGATGAGGTTCGTCTGGAAGCGTGGCGGAAAGTCATCCCCCGCAGCGACCGTCCTCTCCAGTGCACTGATCACGTGTGCGAAAAGCAATTTGACAGTAGTTACGTTTGCAAGACGCGGTCTGCAGAGCACGGTGGTGTTGTGTTGGCCACCATAACTCGTCGAGCGGTTCTTTCATCAGAAGCAGTTCCAACCATCTTTCCCAACTGTCCCACCTACCTATCAAAATCTGTGAAGAGGAGGAAAAGCCCCGCCAGCAGGGAATCAAAGCGTACCTCTGCGAAAAAGGTGGTGTCTGATGGTGAAGGCTTCCAGACGACAACGTGTGAGGAACGCATGGAAACGGACTCAGCGCCTGCTATCGTTTGTGATAAGGACATTGAAACTCCTGGCTCGCCATACCCGGCCCTTCGTGCAGCCGTAGCCATGGTGAGCACGGGGACACGGGCTCGATGCATGCCAGTGTTCACGACACTGAGGACGCTGTATCCATTCCAAGCGACAGTGCATGCGAACGTTTTGCGCGCCTTTTCCAAAATCCGTGCCGTGCCCGGCTATCGTCCATATATTGGTCTTGGTGCAGAGTTGACCTTGAAGGAAATAGGACACTTGTTTTTCATCACATGAAAGCGAAATCAACTCCGCCTGACCAGCCTATAGATTTGTTCATCAAGAAAAGCCTTGAAATAGACGAGAACTTTAATTCAAAAGCGGTTGTAATGGGAAAAATGATTTGCTTGGAAAACCTTGGCATCGCGCGTCAGCTCGCTAAAAGATTTGCAGGAGGCACTGCAGACACTTGACAGCTAAAATCCCTTGATAATTTGAAAGTAGCGACACTCTCCTTCGCGCCGCGCTTTCCTCCTCAATTCTCCTCGCGCGGCGGCGGCGAGCGCTGCGCACGACACGCTTTTTCTCCTTGGCGCCCACCGGCCGAACGCAGCAGTGAGTGAAGCGCGAGCTTTTGGACCAGGTCTGCGCTCCAGGAGTGCACAAAATTTTTGAAAAATTGCGAGAAAAGCATTCAGAATGCCGAAAGTAACGTTCATGAATTGATTGGTTTCTTCTTAGAACTGTTTGAATGGGGAATACTGATAAACAAGGCTTTCTGGCGAGTTCTGTGCTGCAGTCACATGATAAGGTGTTTTACTTTGTGCACCTAATCTAGTACTGTTTGTTTTTTAGAGCGTGAAATCTGTCACCGCGGTAAAACTTAAGAAAACGATCCAGGCTGGTGCTTTGAACTTCAAGATCAGGGAAGGTCAAAGCAGGGCTTAGTCTATTTCGCTACTGTCAAGCTCTCTGTCTAAGCATAGTATATGTCACGTGATCAACCATGATATTGGATTATTGGTTAATTGTACATGTATTTTGATCAATTAGTGGGCTAAATTATTTTATATTTAGTAAATTGCAATTAAAATCTACATTTTATCTGCAGTATCAAACCGTATACCGTTGGAAAGCTTAGGCCAAGTGTAATGACACTGTGCTAGTTAGCGATCCGCAATGATTTGCGTTAATTAGTTAATTTTGTATAAAACCAAACTTTGAGCGGTTCCTTGCCGCTTCTGGGCAAGGAACAGGTTTGCCACGGCAATCTTGATATGATGCTGATGGAGGAATTAGCTAATTTTACGAGTACGCGGCCACTCAGACTTCGCGTGTGGTTAAAAGACAGCAGGGTACACTGGGAGAAGTGGTGGGCCCTATTGCCGACACACTGAAGTTCTGGGGCAAGCATGCTGTGGTCTCATGCGCTATGTACAAGAGCTTGATTTCATTGAACGCAACAATCAAATAAAAAAAAATTACAGAGTGTACATAAGTCTTCAACGTGCGGAAATGAGAAAGCATATAACTGCACATTCATTAACTATCGCTATCCTATCTATCACTATATTGCCGCGAAACGTTCAAAACAGTATTTGTTGTTTTTTAACAGCCGCCGGCATACAGGCTTATCACTCTGATTCTGGACCGCGTATCAGTTCCGTAATCTTCGTTTGCTAATGCTCGATGTCGCGAGTCACACCTTTATCAGTTTTGTTGTAGCGCAAGATGCACCGAGATCTGTCTCGAAGGTTCCGGCCACTCGGGTGTCTTTCCACAATGTTCCAGCCCGTGCTGGTAGCTGTTTGCGACGTTATCTAGATTGTTCTGTGCAGCCTTTAAATTGAGTGTTGCCGAGTGTGACGGGCATTCTTTGTTCGACGATCGACGAGCACGTTTGTTTCTATCGCCGCCGCCGAGTTGCTTAGTTCTTTTGCGGGCGCAAGTCAGCACAAATAAAGTTTCTTTAGTGCAATCATCGACCCGCTTCATTTGTGTCGTCGACCTCGTCACCACTACGTGACATCTGGTGGAGGTGCTGCCTTTGATCCTTCAAGCGAAGACCTAAGCGCCCTGGAAGACCAGCCTACAGGTCACCGAGCCAGCCGTCGACTTCAAGGCCTACAACCCGAACACGGTCTGCTGTCTGATCCCATTCGATCTCGGAAGGCATCGACGCTGACAATGGCCCAGCCTACAGCACCAGTTGTTTTCGTCCAACCCCGTGAGCCCCCCTGCTTCCACGGACGACCGGATGAAGATGCTGGAGACTGGATGGACCTTTTCGACCGTGTGGCAGAATTCAACGGCTGGAACGACGCTGCGAAACTCAGGCAGGTCTACTTTGCTCTTCAAGGACATGCCAGAGTTTGGTTCGAAAATCATGAGGTAGCTATGAAGGATTGGGAAATTTTCAAGTAAGCGTTTTTGACTGCCTTTTCAAGCATCGTCCGAAAGGAAAGAGCCCAGGCCCTCCTTCAGTCAGGACTTCAACTTACTGACGAGCCTGTCCTGGCATACGTTTTGGAGATGAAGCGCCTCTTTCGCCGCGCCGACCCTAACATGAGCGAAGGTGAGAGAGTCAAATTTTTAATGCGAGGCGTCAAAGAATCGCTTTTTGCAAGTCTTGTCCGAAATCCGCCAAAAACCGTGGAGGAATTTGAAACGGAGGCGTCTACTATCGAGAAGACGTTGGCCACCCGGATGCGCCACTACGAGCGACCACTTCAGCCGGACTGCACAACCCACTACCCCAACGCATCTGCAAGCGGAGAGAACCTTCGGGACCTCATCCGGGAGATCGTGCGAGCTCCGCCGAATGTTACCATCATCGCAACAACCCAAGGTGGCGACGCTCACGGACGTCGTCCGCGAAGAAGTTCAGCAGGCGCTGGGCGTTCCTAAAGCGACGACTTCGACGGCTCCAGAGCATGAATCAGCAGTGATGGACTATGCAGCTGCATTATGTCGTCCTGCACCCCGACGCGACCTCCCAAGCCGACGCGACCTCCCAAGCCCTCGTCGCTACCATCCTGCTTCCGAAAGCCGCCCCTTGGTCCCCATCCGCCAAGCCTACCAACGACCCCCAAGCCCCAGAAAGTGCGACGCCTGGAGGACAGCAAACAACCGACCGCTCTGCTTCCATTGTGGTGAGGCAGGACACATCCTCCGTCACTGCCCGTACAGGCGGATCGGCCTCCGTGGTTTCGCTGTCGACGCCCCACGACCCCGTCCTGGCGATCGACCACAGGAAATCAACGACTTCCTGCGCAGCGGAGAGCACTCGTCGCCAAGGCGTCTGTCACGCTCCCCATCACCGTACAATGCCCAATTTGCGTCGCCGGGCCGCGGTTACGTCCAAGGACGGTCTCCTAGCCCCCGTAGGGGAAACTAAAGGCAGCAACCTTTGGAGGTGAGGTTGCTCAACGGCGAAAAGACGAAGATCCTCCGCCGCCGACGACCACTAACGACGACGCAACCATTTCATCGCCGCTGCACACGACGACATCGACGACAACACGACCAGAGTGCAAGCAGACACCGCCGCCCAGCGAAGTAACAACGGTATGCCCCGACCATGACCAGAAGAAACGACGGAGCCGAGATCGGACACTAAGGCCCACGTGCAATGCGAGGACGCGAACAAGTGACCTTGAAGTTGATATCGACGGTCGCAGAGTCACTGCCCTTGTAGACACCGAAGCTGACTATTCAGTCATCAGTGGACCGTTAACCTCCCATCTCAGGAAAGTTACAACCGCTTGGGATGGCCCGCTGATTCGCACCGCAGGTGGCAACCTGATTACTCCATAGGGACGATGTACTGCAAGAATGACCGTAAATGGGCGTACTTACCCCACCAGCTTTGTGGTCTTGCAGCAGTGCTCCCACGACGTGATTTTAGGCATGGACTTCATAAATGAAAATAGGGCTATCATCGACCTCCGATCCAAGCTCATCAAGCTCTCTGCAGACAAAGTCATACCTGCTACGACGACTTCGACGCAACACGTCGCTCTAAACGTCCTCGACGGAGAATTGACCGTGCCGCCCCGATCAAGCGTCGCCGTCAGCGTAGGTAGCACAGACATCGAAACCGCTGAAGGCATCGTCTAAGGAAATATCCAATTGCTCTTGGAACGAGGTATCGGCATCGCAAGAGGCATCGCGAAATTCCGGAGAGGACAAGCTCAGATGCTGGTAACAAACTTCACTGAAGAATACCGGTATCTCAACACGGGCACGACCATCGCTTTTCTCGACGAATTAGCGGACCTCAAAGGCGTATTCGCCCTCCACGACCAACCACTGGAAGACGCACCGGACCAATTCCGTCAGCCCACATTTGACATCAACCCAGTATTTACCCACAGCAGGAAAAACCACATTCGCAGTCTTCTTCGAAACTACAGGGAGTGCTTCTCGTCATCATCGAAGGTACGACAAACACCACTGGCCAAGCACCGCATTATAACGGACGAACACGACCGACCTCTACGCCAAAGCCCTTATCGTGTATCGCCGCGAGAACGGCAGGCCATTCGCGATCAAGTTGAGAAAATGCTGCGTGATGACGTAATCCAGCCATCGAACAGCCCCTGGGCGGCACCAGTCGTTTTGGTCAAGAAGAAAGACAGCACACTTCGCTTCTGCGTTGATTACCGCCGCTTGAATAGCATAACGAAGAAGGATGTCTACCCGCTTCCCCGCATCGACGACACTCTCGACCGGCTCTGCAATGCAAGGTACTTCTCATCGATGGACCTGAAGAGCGGATATTGGCAAATTGAGGTCGACGAAAGAGATCGCGAGAAGACCGCATTCATCACACCGGACGGCCTTTATGAGTTCAAGGTGGTGCCATTTGGCCTCTGCTCCGCACCAGCCACGTTTCAACGAGTAATGGACACAGTCCTGGCAGGCTTGAAGTGGCAAATTTGTTTGGTATATTTGGACGACGTTGTTGTCTTCTCGTCAAACTTTGAAGACCGCCTAAAACGACTACAGACAGTGCTGGAAGCCATCAAGTCATCGGGACTAACGCTAAAAGCAGAGAAGTGTCACTTCGCCTACGAAGAACTCCGGTTCCTAACTCACATCGTTAGCAAGGACGGTATTCGCCCAGACCCGGAGAAAACAGCTGCAATCGCACAATTCCCACCGCCTGCCGACAAGAAAGCTGTGCGCCGATTCCTTGGGCTGTGCGCTTATTATCGACGATTTGTCGGAAACTTTTCGCGGATCGCCGAACCGTTGACGCAGCTTACAAAGGCTGACGTACCTTTTAATTGGGAAGCGCCGCAAGGAGAAGCCTTCGACGAACTTAAGCGCCGCCTGCAATGCCCTCCTGTACTTGGCCACTTTGATGGCAACGCCGAGACCGAAATTCACACCGACGCGAGCAGTGTGTGCCTATAGGAGCCGTTCTCGTCCAGAAGAGTGCCGGACATGAGAAAGTAATCGCCTACGCTAGCAGGTCCCTCACAAAAGCCGAAGTCAATTACTCGAAATTACTCGACGACCGAGGAGTGCCTTGCAATCATCTGGGCCACTTCTAAGTTTCGTCCATACCTATACGGCCGACCATTCAAGGTGGTAAGCGACCATCACGCGCTCTGCTGGCTGGCTAATTTGAAAGATCCTTCCGGCCGCCTTGCCAGATGGAGCCTACGACTTCAAGAATTTGACATGACTGTAGTCTATAAGTCGGGCCGGAAGCATTCCGATGCAGACTGCTTATCCCGCGGTCCCGTCGATGCTCCCCCGAAGGACGATGACGACGACGCCTTTTTGGGACCGGTAAGCGCCAGCAGTTTCGCAGATAGAACAGCGATCAGACGCTGAGCTGAAAGCGCTCGCCGATTACTGGAAGGAAAGACCGCTTCCCCTCCCGGTGTGTTCAGGCGACATTTATCATCCTTCACGTTAAGCAATGGCCTCCTCGTGAAGAAGAACTTTGCACCCAACAAGACCGCGCAGCTTCTCGTAGTGCCTAAAACCCTTCAGCAAGAAATTCGGCAGGCGTTGCACGATGAGCCCACAGCAGGCCACCTCGGATTTGCGCGAACGTACGTTGCGTCGAATCCAGGAGAAGTATTACTGGCCGCGACGTTGCCCACTACGTGAAGACGTGTCGTGAATGCCAACGATGCAAGACGCCGCCGATCAGACCAGCAGGACTACTAAACCCGATTCCGCCCCCAATCCTGCCCTTTCAACAAATTGGGATGGATCTCCTTGGCCCCTTTCCATCTTCGTCTATGGGTAACAAATGAATCATCGTGGCCACTGACTACCTTACCCGTTACGCCGAAGCAAGAGCACTACCAAATGGTACCGCGGCGGAAGTCGCCAAATTTTTTGTCAAACAAATTCTCTTGCGACACGGCGCCCCAGAAGTGCTCATCACGGACAGGGGAACGGCATTTACGGCAGAGTTGACGCAAACCATCCCGGAATACAGTCACACAAGCCGTCGACGAACAACTGCGTACCATCCCCAGACCAATGGCCTTACGGAGCGCCTGAACAAAACGATCGCGGACATGATCGCTATGTACGCGTCGACGCTGAACACAAGACGTGGGACGCCATCTTACCGTACGTGATCTTCGCGTATAACACGGCAGTCCAGGAGACGACCAGTGCGACCCCGTTTCAGCTTGTGTACGGCAGGGAGCCCACGACGACGCCGACGCAGTGCTGCCGCACGTAACCAGCGAAGACAACCTTGACGTCGCCGCCTACCTGCAGCGTGCAGAGGAAGCCGACGACTCGCACGACTGCGTATTAAATACCAACAGCGCACCGACAGCCGACGATACAATTTACGATTACGCCACGCAGAGTACAATCCAGGAGACCAAGTGTGGGTTTGGACACCAATTCGCCGTCGCGGATTAAGTGAAAAGTTGTTGCGTCGATACTTTGGGCCATACAAAATCCTTCGCCGCGTCGGACCACTGGACTATGAAGTCATTCCCGACGGAACGTCAGCATCACAACTGCGACGCGCACGCCCAGAAATTGTACATGTTTTACGACTGGAGCCATATTACGCGCGTTAAAGAATCTGTGGTGTTTAAACTTTGTGGTGTTTATGTTTGGGTTTCTTTGTTTTGGAACATCGAGGCGATGTTTTTTTAAGGGGGGGGGAGTAATGCCGCGAAACGTTCAAAACAGTATTTGTTGTTTTTTAACAGCCGCCGGCATACAGGCTTATCACTCTGATTCTGGACCGCGTATCAGAGTTTGACGGGCATTCTTTGTTCGACGATCGATGAGCACGTTTGTTTCTATCGCCGCCGCCGAGTTGCTTAGTTCTTTTGCGGGCGCAAGTCAGCCCAAATAAAGAGTTTCTTTAGTGCAATCATCGACCCCCTTCATTTGTGTCGTCGACTTCGTCACCACTACGTGACAATATCTACTAATGCCGTCAAGTGACCTATGTCACTATCCGCCGAACAATATCACCTCACTATCCGGGCCTATTACTATCATTTACTATTAATATCCGTAACAGTCACCATCATTAGCTATCACTATTCATATCCATCATTATTTAATCTGATGCCGTCCCATGACCTATTGATATACCTCAATTTTCATTGACTTACTTTGTCAGTCATATTTTTATTATCTCATAATATCTGACGAGACAACTATACATTGACTTTTAATTCTTATACTTTCTTGTTTTCTCATAAATAGAGGTGGGAAAAGAGCAAGCCACAGAAATAACTGACTACTATCAGCGCGAGGTTCATGTCTCTGTCGAGGAGGCTTCCTTTGCTTCAGGACAGGTCGGTGAGAGAAAATTAATGAAACTGCATTGGGCCTGAGCTTTTTTTTTTTCGAGTTCGTGTAATATTGGCGGCTCAAACGGGTCTTCAGTGAAATGTAGCTAGAACGTAGAGCGATGAGTTAATCACTCAGGCTAGGTGAAAAAAAAATCTTCTTGCATACAATTGAAATTAGTAATATGTTACAGTGTTACGAATTGTTGCTCGCAAAATGTTCCCCTATGTTTACATCATAACTATAATCATTATTGATTGTTTAAGTTTAGTAAATACAGAAAATTGATGCAATGATTCTGGCTCATTTGACATCGATGGGAAAACGTTTCTCACAGTAAATGGATACGCGGAATCGCGGTTTTAGAGCTCCAGCTTTGAAAGCGAAGGTAACCTGCCAACGCCTAGTAGTCATGGTCAAAGTGAAGCGTGTGTGATCATGTGAACACCCCCTGCACATTGGTGGTATCCCTGATAAAACGAAGGCATACTTTTTAACAAACACGTGCGTCGAAGCATGGCAAGAGACATTTAAGAATTTAAAAAAAAAATGCTGTACGACCTAACTAGTGCAGATTACCCACAATACCTCGGGTTTACTCGCCAAAGAGTTTTTCAGGGCCAGCATTCATTGCTCCTGAGTAACCGACGCACACTACAAGTACAAGCTGGAAAGACTAGCTCCTCTACAAGCCCCGATTTTGATTTTTAGTGAAGGAGGCCACGGATCCTAGCATAATCGCGACAAATGCAATCGAGAGACTGTACTTTTCCAGTTACCACTGACAGCAAAAAGCTGATTATAGTGTCGTATTTCTGACTGCACAGAAGTCGACAGCGTGTGAAATGATGGAGCCTTGGAGCCTCGCAGAATATTCAGCATGTTGCAGAGGACAACCTTATTTTTATACAATGAACATGTTGCCGCCGCAAAAATATTGAGGAGCAAGCAGGAATAGAAAACGCAGCGTCAGGCGACGCGTTATTACGGGGAGTGAGAAAGGCGCCTTACGTCGTAAACAACTCTGTTCTTTCTAGGAATAAACTTCTTTCGACTAATCTTGTGAATCCATTGACTCTTGCGCAAGCCGTCAAGCTTGCCTTGGGGTATCATGAATACGCATAACCATCTTCTGGCCGCTTGCTGCAGTTGTACGCGCAACAGCACGGCATAGAGCTTCCACGCTGCAATAAAAGCACAGCGCGCTCGCCGAGTCTAGGAGAAAAATGGCGCCAAGGAAATAGAAAAACACAAGGAAAATGCAGGACGCGCGTTGGTTTCTAAGGGCAACGGCAGGGAGACCAATCGTCACTCAGGAAATCGGGCGGAGAGCCGGCCTTCAGCGAAGTGGCGCGCAAGGGGCGAGGAGGAGGCGAGGAGGTAGCGCGGTGGCGGCAAAGTTCAATCGTTGGCGTAACTTTCAAAGTATCAAGGGTTTTATTGACAACTTAAGTGTCTGTGCTGGAGGCCCTGAAGTGAAGGCGTACCCTCACGTGCGCCCGCATAACGCATTCGTTGATGCTGATGCGGAGTGGCGTCACAAAGAATGTCTTGTACGTGTTGAAGGCAACGAAGTGACATGTAGCCGGTGGGTACGTTTGCGGCTTCAAATTCACGTAAAAAGCTCCTTGTAAGGAAACAAGAGCGCAGACCTTACCAGCGAGTCCGGGTTTCAGCAAGCCCAGAAAAAATAGCCGCCATGAGGAGTGCAAGGGCCGCCCTCAGAAAATCGAGGAACCGTCTGATTAAACGCGTACAGAAGCTAGAAAAACAAGTAAAAAAGGAACAGCAAGAGTTCGGAGCCCTCACTGAGGGGGGTATAAGTGAGAGGCTGGACCACCTCAACTTGCCAGAAGCTCAACGAACTCTCATTACAGAGTGCCTGTCAGCTGCGAAAGCCAAAACTAAGAAAAACCGGCGTTACACAGAGTCGTGGTTGCCCTTATGCCTTCTGCTCCATATTCGTAGCCCTTCATCGTACAAGTTCCTGAGGGATAATGAAATTCTCCCGCTTCCATGCTTGTCGACTGTGAGAAGGTACTTGAGCATGGTAAGGACAAAATGTGGATTTGATCAAAATTTCTTTGCTGCATTAAAAAAAAAGATGGCCACAAAGGATGCTTTTCAGTGACACGGAATACTTGTATTTGACGAGATACAGGTACGAAAAGAGATGGCGGTTCAGTCGAAAACGATGACATATGCAGGTTTTGCTGACTTTGGTGAGGAAGCACAACCAAGAGAATAATTGGCTGACCATGGGCTTGTGCTTATGTTCCGCTTGTTCGGAGAAAAAAACTCACAACCAATCGCCGTTTTCGCAAGTAAAGGCCCAACACGAGGAACAGTCCTTGCCCAGCTTGTAGCGAAGGCAATAGTCTGTCTGGAGGATTCAGGCGTGTTTGTGGATGCTGTTGTATGCGACGGCGCTGCGACGAACCGCCGTATGTGGAAAGAGTTCGGGATTAGCGGCAGCCTTGAAAACGCCTGCAACTCATTCGTACACCCCCTTGACAACAGTAGGAAAGTGTTCGTTTTCTCGGACGCTCCGCATTTAATAAAATGCGTTCGAAATCGACTTTTAGCCCAAAAAGCACTCAAGATCAACGGTGAGCTAATCCTCTGGGCCCACTACGATAGGCTTTATATGGCAGGCACCAAGGACCCAGCGTGCCTAAGAGTATGCCCCAAGCTTTCGTTCTCTCACCTGAATCCGACTACTTCCTAGAAGATGAGAGTAAAGCTCGCAACGCAGCTCTTCAGCAGCAGTGTCGCAGATGGACTTGAATATTATTCCAAGCGCGGCGTCCATGGACTACAGAATGTGAAAGGGACAATAAAGTTCACACTCATCTTCAACGACCTCTTTGACGCACTCAACCGAAGTTTCCCTGCCGAAGGGATAAAATCAGGCAGCCGTGACATTGACGTGGTTAGACGCATGGGAGAAGGAAGTATCCGGCGGGCGAATTTCGAAAAGCGCTTTTCTTACGGAGTCAACATCTGAAGGCCTCCGTGTCACAGTGCAGTCAACGCTGGAACTCACAACATATTTGTTAGAAAAGTGTGGGTACAAATACGTGCTGACATCAAAATTCAGTCAGGACGTATTAGAGCGTTTCTTTGGTACCATCCGGCAGGTATGTGGACAGAACGATCACCCGTCCATGCCGACATTCATACAGCTGTACAACATGTTGACAATCTATAGTCTCGTAAAGCCCCCAAAATTCGGAAACTGTAAAGTTGGAGATGATGGCAAGGAGCAACGAGTTTTTTCGCTTTCTGACCTGAAGTCCTTTTTCAGCTCTAATCAGATTAAAGAGAACAAGCTGGATGAGCTTAAAAAGAAGCTTGACGGATTTGTAGAAAGTGAAATTGAGCGCGAAAATGTGCTCGACCACGACTACACAAAGCCAGATGAAGCAGACTGAAAATTTATTATGTGACAGGATACCTCTGCCGCAAACTTCTCAAATCGACATCATGTGAAGAATGTCGAAGTGGGCTGGTAAAGCCGGTCTAAATTTCTGAACAGCCGGAGGCTGCTCTTGTAAATCTCAAGCCAAAAGGACGACTGCTGCACGCGGCATCTCATATTTTTCAAATGCTGGAGAGAGCGGAAACAGTTTTCCGAAAATACGCTGCGAAACCCGATGCTTATAAACTCACCATCGACGAAATGCTTGATAAGCATCACTTTGCATTTCCATGTGCTGAGCACAAAGTAGATATGGCAGCACAGCTTCTAAATTACTACGTTGCAATGGGGATGCGGCAGTTCAACCGACAGAAAAAATCGGACAACAGCAAGTCGCGCAACTTGAGGAAGCTTGTGTAAGCCGGGTAAGCCGCGTACGCGGATCTGGCAGCTAGGGATCGAGAGCCTGGTACAAACACCTGGTCTTCGAGCACATCTCCTGTGTCTTCTACAAGGGTCCATGTGTCCAGCGGTGCGCGGTAACGCGATGCCAAACATCTGTGGAGCAACTTGACGGAATCGACGGAGTGTGCGAGGTGATAACTTGTATGACAGTGTACGTGCGTCTACCGAAGTGAAAATTGGCGTGTGGTGCTGCTCGTTTTTCTGTTTTGATAATTGTTTTTCTGTGTATTTTCAGTTTTGTTTAAGCGTTCAAGTACAATGATGCCACTTGCATTAATTGATATCAGAGACATGCTTTATACTGCTTGTTGTTTCTTTCAGTTTTACAAGAAAAATTACGAAAAGGACCACAAATCTTTCTCTGGTAAATCACCTATACAAGTAAAACAATCGATTGCAGGGTGTTTCCCCGTAAGATCAAACAAAGAATGGTCAGTCGACCTTCTATATTTATTTCCAAATTTTATGTATTGTTGCATGATGACTGGAAAGACGATATCTACGATTGGTTTTGCTGCCGAAATGTTTTTTTCGAGGTAGATAGAATTAATAATGACAAAAATCTGGAGTGCCACGCTTATCTTTTCAGCTGTCTTGGCTAACTTTGGTTATGAATTAAACAAAATATAGTAAAGTTAGTTAGCTGAAAATTGTCTCACTGAATATATGCGTGTCTTTATTTGTATTGTCATTTTGACTTTTCTGGTAGATCTTATAAAACTTCTCAAAATCCTCCCATGAAACAATGTTACCTTCTTTGCAGGCCTTTATCTCAAAGAAAGTTTCTGGTAGAGCGGCAATAATTCCACACTATGTTCTCAGCATACTTGTCTGTCAATTAAACTGATATAACTGTTATTTATATATAACGTTTCAATGCAGAGATTTGATCGCGTTAATTTCAAGATAACAACGAGCAATGAAAATTTCTGAAGGCAAAGAAAAATATATTATTGTTATGCCTTAAACTTTGTCCATCTATTTTCCTCTACATAAGCTTACAAAATTATTAAAACATATTTCACAATATTGATGCACTAGTAGTTATAGCCAGCCGATTAAGGCCCTTACGCAAGGATTGGCAATTCTTGTCGATCCGACTTCTTACCCGCTAATGTATTAAATGCACGCAGGGTTGGATTTCAGGTGCTTAAAAAAAAAAACAACTAAGAAGTACAGAAATGATGTCGGCTGGACTTAGGACGTTAAATTCGAGACGATGTGGTCACCTGAGCGACCATGAGCGCGGGCGGCATGCGCACCGCAGACGTGAGATCTCGTTTTCGCGTCCTCGGATCCTCTTGGGTAGTTGTTCGACGTGTGTGAGCTTCGCTATTCTATCCGCCCCTTGTTCACACCGCAACCAGACGCCGATAACACGGCGGTGAAAGAAGCTAGATCAAAGCTCTGTCGGCGAGGTTTGAGCGCCCGCTGAATCCTCGCGGGCGCGACAGCCTTGCCTGCCACATGAGAAACTGCGCTACGCCAGACGGTATCAGAATGAACGTGGCGCTACAGTGGCAAAGCGAAGTATCGAAGGCCAAAAAAGAAAAAAAAAAAAGGAAAGCTATCTGTAGCCGGCTGCGCGTGCCTATCTCAGATGACGGCAGTCACATGGCCAGACTGGGTCTTTTGCTGCGCGTTCGATCTGCGGTTCGCACTTCATGCCGGCACGCATAGCCTGGACAGTATTAAATAAACAAAGAAACTGTACAGGAATGAAAGGGATGTTCGTCGTCGAATGACTGTAATAAACGATTAAAAATAAAATAAACGGAATCGCCTTTTAGCATCCTACCTTCAAATTGTGCTGTAATGCACTACACGCGCGTGTACATGGTAATAAAAAGAAATGCGAGCAAAGGCGCGTCTACGGGTTCCGCTCCTTAAATTTCTTGCGTCATGCTTACATTTGGGTTGCAGCAAAAGCCTTCTACAATTCTCCGTGGTGCAATAAATTAGAAGATTAGCATGTTTTTGTTATCAATCGAAAAAAAGAACGCGAGAAGAAATTCAAACAGCGGAGTGCACGAACGTGACTGCGTTTTCTTTTCTTTTTTTTTTTCAGCTCGACAGTACCTAAAATTTTACATGTTTGCAGCTGTGAAAGCTCACACAGTCATCTCGCAGTCCTTTGGATGCTTTTTACGCACCGCTTAGAGGAGTGTTTTAAGGAAATATTGTATTACTCGTGTTTGTGGTAAATCGCAAAGCTGCATATCAATAAAGTGGTCGTTCATAAGGCTTCTAGTCGAACCCGGAATGCGGGCATAAATATGTAAGAACATCCCTCCAAGCAATAAGAATAATTTCAAGCAGATGAACATTATATATGCGGTTAAATCAAGCGCCTGTGTCAGGCGCGCCCATATAGGAGCGCCAGCAAAACGAGCGACGAAGTAGGCCCCCAGTACCGGTGCTGCCCCTGGCGGCAGCGTCATGCGTAACAGTCACACTAAGCGGCCGCTCCTCGCGGCGCCGTCGGAGCACCTTTCTCTTTATTCCACCGTGCTATAAACGGCGACAGTAATCAGTTCAGTCGTTCAGTCGTGTCCGACTCTTCGTGACCCTATGGACCATGTCACGCCACGCTTTCTGGTCTCTCACTATCTTCCTAACATCACATAACTTCATCTGCAGTGCATCGAGGATGCCATCTAACCATCGCGTTCGCCGCCTACCCCTTCTCCGGCGACCTTCAACCTTTCCCAACATCAAATCTTTCTCCAGCGACTCCTCTCTTCTCATCAGATGACCAAAGTAGCTGAGCTTTAACTTTAGAATTTGACCCTCCAATGAGCATTCAGGGTTTATGGTCCAAAATATCGACTGATTTGATCTTCTGGCAGTCCAAGGAACTCTCAAGAGTCTTCGCCAGCACCCCAATTCAAACGCGTCAATTCTTCGGCGGTCAGCCTTTTTCACAGTTCAACTCTCGCATCCATACATCACAACTGGAAAGACCATAGCACGAGTTATACGGATCTTAGTTGGCAGACTAATGTCTCTGCTCTTATACTAGGCGGTCAAGGCTAACCATTACTCTCTTTCCCAGAAGCAGGCGTCTCCTAATTTCATGGCTGCAGTCTCCTTCTGACGTAATCTTGGAGCCCAAGAAGAGAAAATCTGTCACAGCTTCCACTCTTGTCCCTTGATGCTCCAGGACTTGATAGGGCAAGACGCCATGATCTTTGTCTTTTTAATGTTCAGTTTAAGCCCAAACTTCTCACTCTCTTCTTGTACGCGCATCAGAAGTTTCTTGAGTTCCACTTCACTTTCTGCCATTAAAGTCCGCATATCTAAGGTTGTTGATACGTTTTCCAGCAATCTTCACTCCAGCTGAATACTCGTCCAGACCGGCCTTCCTCATGATGCACTCTGCATATAGGTTAAATAGGCAGGGCGACAGTATGCAGCCTTGCCTCACTCCTTTCTCAATCGGAAACCAATCAGTAAGACCATGCCCAGTTCTGACTGTGGCCTCTTGCCCTTCATACAGGTTCCTGAGGAGACAGATGAGGTGAATTGGAACTCCCATCTCTTGGAGAGCTTGCCACAATCTGCTGTGATCTACGCAGTCAAACGCTTCCGCATAATCAATAAAGCAGAAGTAGATGGATTTGGAACTCTCTTGCTTTTTCCATGATCCAGCGAAGGTTGGCAATTTGGTCTCTAGTTCCTCTGCCCTTGCGAAACCCAGCTTGCACGTCCGGAAGTTCCCGATCCACATACTGCTGCAGCCTACCTTGGAGGATTTTCAACATCACCTTGCTAGCATGCGAAATATATATAAGCGCGATCGTGCGGTAGTTGGAACAATCTTTGGCACTGCGTTTCTTTGGAATGGGGATGTAAACTGACCTCCTCCAATCCTGTGGCCACTGCAGGGTTGTCCAAATCTTCTTACATAATGTATGCAGAATGTTAACAGCGTCATGGTTGAGGTTTTGAAGCAATTCAGCTAGAATACCATCAATTCCGCTAGCTTTGTGTTTAGCAAGGCTGGCTAAGGCCCATTCAACTTCACTCTTCAGGATGCCCGGTAATCACAACAGTCTTATGTTGGCTTTGCACATCCGGGTCCTTCTTGTACAGTTCTTCTGTGTATTCCTGCCACCTCTTCTTTATCTCTGAGGCTTCATGAGGTCCTTGCCACGTTTGTCCTTTATCACGCCCAGCTTAGCACAGAAGCTTCCTTTGATATCTTTGATTGTCTTATTGGCGACAGTAAAGTGAGCTAGAATTGGATAGTAGGCTCACTCCTCAGCCTGCGCCATACATTGTGATGACGCCGCCTATCATGTCAGCATGTGGCCTCCGAGATCCTTTTTAAATCCTTTAAATCTGTCATTTGGTATTTACTAATGTAATTACTATTACTTTTCTTTTCTCTGTTCACCTCTTTGTGGCCAATTTTTATGTATACATTTACCCGCATTTTCCATTTTCATGTTTCCTTAATTATTTTCCATAGACCGGTATATTATATTTTCAGATTTCAGAATTCAGTTTTTTCTTTTTTTGTGTGTATGTAATGTACAGCTTTCTCCCAACCGATTCGGACAGAATTTTATTCTATAATTTCATAGTAATGGACGTCTTCTCAAGCTGTCAAGGATTTTATGCGTCATGTTTTGTGTTTCTTTGTGCCTCCATCAGTTTCGTATTCGCAACGTTTTTCAATACTATTTTTTCTCATTTCATTGCAGACTTTGGTAACCGCTTTATATACATATATTTATTTTTTCTAGGCTGAAGTGTGTTTCGCATATTCACTTTAAAGTTATATTTTTTGCGAATTGGCTAATCCTTAATGCACAATTTTTATATTTCTGTTCTCTCTTCTTTTGCAGTTTCTGGCTACCCACGGACATTTTTTTCTCTGCTTCCTTCTTTCCTGAACTTCTTTATCTTTTTGTGCTTTTCTTTCGCTTTTTCTTTCTTTCTTTATCCTTTTTCCATTTCATATATCTATCTATTGTAACTAGGCGGTTGTGATCTTTGCTTCCTTTTGCATCTTTAATGTACATTTTTTTTACATTTTTATGTCCATGTTTTTTTTTCATCTAAATTATTTTTTTTTATTTTGGGCGTTTAGCTCCTTTTCTTTTATCTTAAATTGGATTAAGCCTGGCAAAGCTTTGCTGGTCCGGGCTCCCTCTCTCTTTCTTTTACATTTTTTTCGTCATATTCTGAGAGGAATCATCATCATCATCAGCCTGATTATACCCATTGCAGGGCAAAGGCCTCTCCCATATTTCTCCACTTAACCCAGTTCTGTGCTAGCTGCATCCACTTGACCCCTGCGAACTTCTTAATCTCATCCGCCCACCTAACTTTCTGCCGCCCCCTGCTATGCTTTCCTTCCCTTGGAATCCAGTTTGTTACCCTCAGCGACCATCGGTTATCCTCTCTTCGCACTACATGTCCTGCCCATGTTCATTTCTTCTTCTTAATTTCTACTAGAATGTCGGTAACTTGAGTTATTTCTCTGACCCACTCTGCACGCTTTCTATCTCTTAATGTTACCCCTACCATTTTTCGTTCCATAGAACTCTGGGTTGTCCTCAACTTAAGTAGAACTCTCTTGGTTAGCCTCCACGTTTCAGCCCCATAGGTGAGTACAGGCAAGATGCAACTGTTGTATATTTTCCTCTTGGAGAGGAATAATAAAAGGTAAAAGGTAAAATTCCTCCGAGATCACCTCGCGCGCACACGCGCGCGGAGGTAATCTCGGAGGCCATGGTCAGCAGATTCTAGTTCTGCGCGCCTCCGCAGGGGGCCGCAACCACCGCCTTCAATGTAGCAGCGCGCGGCAGCGCGCGCTGCGCGCCGTTTGCCTTTGCCTGCCTTCCCTTCGCTGCTGTATTCTCGCCATTGCGGAGGTTTTGTTTTGCGGTGGGCGATGTGACCCAACGAATTGTGACTTCTGATACGAAGATGCCACCCCGATGACAAAACCATTGTGCTAGGCTGCCGGACACGCTTACGGGAAAGGCGCCACGAATCGAAAGATATATGCGGCTCTTGGAAAATAATGGGAGCGAATATAAATCCTCCCTAATGGATATAAATACGCGATGACCTGATTACATCAATGACACGTACACCAGCCTAGTTTTTTAGTTGTATTTCATTATATGGTCTTGTGGAAACAATAAGCCGGGGGAAGTGCAAGCAAGGCCATCTAGCCGGATTGTCGACATGCTGCATCAAGTAAGCACGAAGCCAGACACGAATGTGAACAAAAAGGAGGACCAGTTTAAATAACTATTCAACGCATTACTATAGCGTCAAGAACGCGCTGGTATATCTGTTTATCACAGCCAGCATATTATAGCTGAAGTGATTATAGATTAATATTTCACAGTACTGGGTATCTTGCTAAATAGAGTCTAATGAAATTAAATTGCGAATCTTGTAAAGCCTGCTAACCGCGGCGTCGCCGGGAACAAACACCTAATTACTCGGCACAAACTTCCGCGACAATGGGGACTCAGCTCAGCTTTACTGCTTCTTGAGCAAGCTCGAAAATATGACGGCCTGTGGGGCGATCATTCATGACTTGAAAACCACTGTACACGGCGCAAAGACAACAACAAGAAAAAAAAAAAGGGGGCACGATACATGTTGCGTCCTTTTCTTTTTTGCGTTCGTAATGCATTTATATGGCACGAAAGAAAAACACTCCGTGAGCACATTTTCGACGAACACTGTATACGGCGCAAAGAATTAAGACAACACAATTGAGAAATAAAAAAGACACCATGTGAGCATGTGCTGTCCTTTTCTTTATTGTGTCGTAATTTGCACCGTATACAGTGGTTTACATGTTCACTGAGATTTTTTTTTTCGTGCCATGAACTGCATTCGGGCAGCAAATTAATTGATGCACTTGGAGTCGTAAAAGACACGCGCCAGCGAGAAATCGGATGCTTGCAACATATACGCCTCGCCTCTAAGATTAACACGGGTGCGTACTTTTTGTCAAGGAAGCAGTGGAGCCGCCGTTCATCAAGCCGAGATGCCTACTAAATGCTTGTTTTCACACTCCTAGAGCTCCTGTCAGGTCCTATCCCTATCGATCAGAAAACTGTCTACACGAATACAGCTAATTCGCAATTGTGCAGTTATCTGAAAATTTTCAGATTAAACTGCTGATAATGGACGGAGGATGCGCAACTGCAAGCTTTTAAGATGTGTTCAATAATGACTTGTGGCATTGTGGCAATTTTTATACACCTTTCTTCCATAAACAGCATCGATAGTAAATTCACGATCCAGAAGGCAGACGCGACAAAAAGGTACTGACAGCTGCGGGCTATTAGGAATACGGATACAGCTTTACACTTTACCCGCGCAAACCTACGTGTCTCTGTACTCTTTATCATCGTGGCCGTGAATCACGAACCTCAGAAAATGGGGCTATCGAACGCCGCAGTCATTTTTATACAAGCGCCTTAATTCACTTTTCGCCAAGGACGCCGGAGAGAAATCGGACACGCCTTTGCAGTTAGAACCTCTTAGTTCATCGTATAGAACTAGTAGTAGCACAACTTGCTAATATATCCAACCTCTGCATAGCTGTCACATGCAAGTCTAAAAAGTGTGGATGAAGACGGTGCATTTTTCTAAAGCGAGAAGGCCGCGGTCACACGAACGCAACCCCTCAACCAGAAGTCTCCGGTGGCGCCACCTAGTGCATGTAACATACACTGCGTCAGGGAAGGAGCCCCCATGAGCCCACTACCCCATTCTAGCTCACTTTAGCGACATGAAGCGGCAGATATTCTACAAACAAAACATAAAACAAGTATTACGTCACGTCCGGCAGGTTATTTCTCCTCTTTCAACTGGCGCATGCGCAGAAGCGACGGAGCATTCCAATAAAAAAGGACTGGTTCTTAGGGGCTAGTCTACAAGCTCTTTAGCCGACTGTGCTACGCTACACCATCCCTAAATCTTAGAGCGGATGAAAAGAGGAAATTAGACCGAAGATGAAAGAGTAAGTGAATATTGCATATGCAATTTCCTGGGGAGTGATACCCCCACTCCCTAGGAATATGCACCCGGAGCATAATCTGGCATAATACCTAGAGGAGGAATAAGAGAGCCGAAGCTCTAAGAAAACGCTTCGGAAAAATGGATCCCGAAGAGGTTGCCTACGTATACGCAGCTAGTGGGAGGTATGGCGCGGCGGTTGCCTCAGTCGGCAGCCACTATTCGCAGCCACAATATAGAGACGGCCGAAGAAGTTGCTGTATAGCGCTCGCTTGCGTTGGAACGGAAGCAAAAAGGCAGAATCTCGCCGGAAGCTGCGAGGATCCTGGCCGGCAAACAGTTGACCCGCAAAGTCGGACCCCAGCGCAAGCTTCGGTTACTAGCAATGCACACGAGTTAGCCCGAGCTATCTATCTACTACTGGGTAACCGTAGAACCGCCGGATTGCCAGAACCCAGATGAACGTGCGAACATATTGTGAAATCGTTAAGAATTATAGATTAAACAGAAAACTACTGCCACCACTGGAAGACACTAAGCAAGACACTGATTAGTCTCAAGAGGTTCGTCGCCTTCATTCCCACGTGTTTGTTTGCTACCCTTTTGAGTACCGTCTGGCCTACACCACGGCCGCTTGATGAAAGCGCACTGGGTGCGGCCTGCTGCGCCGCCCCGCCGTCAATGGGCAAGCGCGTCCTTGGGGAGTTTACAGTTGCGCCCGCTATTTCTGCTGAGGGCGCCACTGTTCGGGGACAGAGATCAGTTGGACGATTAGCACTAGGTGCCCACGGCAAAACTACAAATGAGGCGGTACAGGGAGATATGGGCTGGGCATCTTTCAAAGTGCGGGAAGCTCAGAGTAAAATATTATATGAGGAACGCCTGAGGAAATTGGACAGTAACAGATGGGCAGCTAAAGTATTTAAATACCTGTACCTAAAAAGCGTTGACTCACAATGGAGGAAAAGAACTACGAAACTAACTAGTAAGTATGCTAGTAACAAGGACGGAGAAATAAAGAGCATTAGGCAACAGGTGAAAAACACGGAAGGTAAAAATCGGATAAATTCGATGGAAAGGAAGCAGAGTGGGGAATTATACCGAAAGTGGAAAATGCAGATCAGGAAGGAAGATTTATTTGATAACTCAAGAGGCAGTGCCCTACTTTTTGAAGCTAGATCAGGGTGCCTTAGAACACGCAGCTACAAAAAGAAATTTAACAATGGAGATGACGCATGTGCTGTATGTGGAAACTCCAGTGAAACAATTGCCCATATTATACTCGAATGTAATGGTATCCATCCGGAAGTTGGTGCAGGCGCAATCACTGTTCCTGAAGCTCTGGGGTTTAGAGATAACAGTGGCCGGGTGAATAAACCGGCGGTGGAAACTAGCAAAAAACGACTGGAAGGTTGGTGGCTTAAAACATTGAAAAACATTTAAAAAAAATTATTTCCAGTAATATACAGGAAATGGGCCTCGGGCAAAAAGCTACAGTAATAGCTTGAGAGATGCCCGAGGCCCAGTAATGGCAGAGCAACAGGACGTGTGACGTTAAGGCGAAGACATACATATATAACATGAAAATTATGAAGCACAGAAAGAGCACATATATACAAATAAAACAGCAAGTTAAAAAACAGCACAGTAAATTAACGACGCACAATAGTGTAATAGTATGCACGAAATATGACAAAACATAATGAAAATGAAGTTACTATTCTTATAATAATGTTTAAGGCAAGGAACGGAAAGTACAGAGAGACAGTGCGGAATTGATAAAATATAGCTTAAAGTCCTTAATTGATGCGGTAAAGATGTTTGGGTTGTGTATGCTATAATGATTTAATATGCATGGTAAAGTAAAACAAAGGCTCTGGTTACCGTATAACGTCCTGTTTACTTCTGGTGTGAAAGGGTTTCTCATAAGGCTTAAGTCCAGATATATTCTTCAAGAAGTCAGTTAAGCATTGAGGTGACAATTTAAGGCAGTGAAGTAGACGATACTCAAACATGGCATGCACACGATGAATCCTATATTTCGGAAATAATGTTTCTGTATGGGCAGTGTAGCATGCACCAGCGATCAGTCTAATTGCCTTCTTTTGGAGACCGAGTAAAAGCAGAGAAGTGACATAATGTTAGTAATGTAGGAACAAAATTTATTAAATAGAATGATGGTATAGTTAACCAATATAAAACAATAATTAAGATATAGGGAGAAAAATGAGCATGATAGCTACTGCTACCACCCCGTTTCAAAGGGGACGCTCCTATATTCTATCCATCCATCCGTCGCCGCCCTATAGGAGTATAGTGTGCTTGACTTGGGATCGGAGGGTCCCGCTTTAAATAATTCCCATTTCACCCTTACATCTTATTGACTCTCTCTGGTTTGGCAGCTCCTGCCACATTGAACATGTCATGTGTTCTCATTGCGCCAAAGGTATCTGGCCACATCACCAACTAAAGTGCCTCTTACCAGAGAGGTTCTGAGCCGGCTCTGAGCGCGCGGTTTGCTTCCTTTCTGGGCGCGTTCGCCTCGCGTCTGCGTGGTAAAAGCAAACTTTTTTATGTGCGCGTGTGCAAGCACGTTAATATTGAGACGGGATGTGTTTGTTTTTTAAGACGAAAGCCGTTCTAGGCTCATGGAGCTAAAATATGTGCGCAAAAGCTGTGCCTGTAATCTGTGCGTCGCATCTGTGCACTGGTGTGTTAATCACAAAAGCGGACGTGCAAGGAGGATGATGGATGGTGATAGGTAATCAATAAAAGTTATAAATAGACACTGATAGAGGTAATGATTAATGCTAATGACTAATAATGGTTAATAGTGACTAAAATGATTTGTAATGACCAGTATCTCAAACTACGACATGTAATGACCGCAATTGATTAGAAATGAGTAAAAGTGCTTAGCGATGTGTGGTAATGACTATAATAGCTAGGCATGACTCATCATTACTGTTAATGACTACGAAATGACCAATATGTGAAACGACGACATGTAATGACCACTGCTGATTCTAAATGAGTAACCTGCTTAGTTATGAGCGATAAGGGCTACAATGACTACGCAGGCAGACTCATCATGACTGGGAAACGACCAATATATCAAACAACGACTTGAAACGACGAACTGTGTCAAACGATGAGAGGCAAATGATAGGAGAAGGGTAGGCTTTCGCCGTCCTCCGCTTAAGAGACATCTAAGAGACCCTGTAATTTTATCTGCTGAGCTCGCTTCAGGCAAAGACAGCAGCGAGGAGTGGAAATGCACTCGCTTCCTCTGAAATGAAAGCGGCGCTGAGGTTAAAAGTCCAGATGCTGAAGCCTAATACCCTATCAGCTGCCATTGAATTTGCTACAAGGGACAGCAGATTGGACTTGTTGGTGATTAATTACAGGTTAACCATGCAAACAACGTGACGGGAACACAGGAGAAGAAGACGGCACAACAGCGCTAGTTGTGTCGGTCTCTTTTCCTGTCTTCCCGTCACGTTGTTTAACCTATTTAGTTACCAGGGAGCTGGCCAGTGAACTAGGATTTTTAATGATGTGTTGTGAAGCAGATGAACACGATGAGGTAGCACCAGAAGCTTTTCTCGCATGGTTATGTTGCGAGGACATATCAGAAAAAGCTACGAAGGTTGTTGTTTTTTTTATATAAGCATGCAATTTGTTCTAAATTTTGCCGCGCTAGTATGACTGACCTTGCAAGTAAAGGAGCCTGTGCATACAATATTTGTTTATACTCGAGTCTGTTTGAGCCGATGCGATAAAATGAAAAGCCAGCCACGTTCCACAGAAACTCCGGCGCCCGCTCTGTCGGCGGAAAGTCGGAAAAAAACCTCTCTGATAAGAGGCACTTTAGTTGGTGATGTGGCCAGATACCTTTGGCGCAATGAGAACACATGACATGTTCAATGTGGCAGGAGCTGCCAAACCAGAGAGAGTCAATAAGCTGTAAGGGTGAAATGGGAATTATTTAAAGCGGGACCCTCCGATCCCAAGTCAAGCACACTATACTCCTATAGGGCACGTTCGTACGGTTTCGGTAAAGAGGAGCTTTATGTAGCTATGTGTAGGGTGCTATTTCATAAAATGTGGTGCCTTAAGGCTGCATTCTAATGATATTCGACAGAGTCAGCAATTACGGGATACGGCAGGTAACAAAGCGCGGGCACTCTAACGAGGCTCCTCAAGGAGACTTAAGAAACCCAAGTTTTGTTTATCACTACCAGGTTGTTGCTTAATTTATGCGATATTTGGTAATGGTTTTGAGGCGACATGTCAGTCGTGCAAGAGCCTGTTGCAGGAAATGTAAGTCAACTGGACCAGTTACAGGTTAATGAAAACCAAGGACAATGGAGGCTTGATGTACCCCGCAAAGGAAGTAATCAAGCTTTGTCAGCTTACGAGCACCTTCATTAACAGGATGATGAAGTCTAAAGAGGTCCGGCGAAGTAGCAAGCCGTGTAAACTTTTGATTTCATCATTGTTTTCTCACTGTACACAGTACCTGCAGCTAATCTATAAAAGCAATGATCGTGCCCATGCTAAGGCGCTATGCAAGATATCGTTATAAGTTGCTGCACCCACTGATAGCGAGCTGGGCTGGAAAAAATCAACTCAACAGTGGAACGACGTTTATGGCTCTGGCATAAACCTCTCTCAGGAAAGGTTTTCCGTCTGCGATTGGTAATTTTCTTCATTTTTTTTTTTGTGGCCATTAAATAAGCGTACTCGGCTGTTGGCTAAATCTCAGCTGCAGTTGCGCTCTGAAGCGTGAACATTGTTGTGATCGCAGCTAAGAGTTTCACAACAGGAACACTCGATGCACCTTGAGGTACGTAGCACCTTGAGGCATACTGGCTCTATCAAGCGCGCTTACTTTGTCCTGTCATGCAAAATACGGGAAGCCATGACGGATAGCGTTCTGGCGTACAAATTTTAAGGTCTCCAACTGAGTCGAAGATCCCAGGTTATCATCTAGATTTAACCTAATAAATATCTTCATATTTCCACCGTAACATTTGTCATAATGAGAATGAAAGGTTGGTTAGATGTCGTATTTTCACAGAGGTTGCTCATAGTAGGTCATTTTTTTTATTGGATAGCGCTGACAGCTTAGAACAGGTCGACATCAATTTGTGTATAAAAGCTGTATGCAGGAATTAGTAAACGGTATGAAAATGACACACGTAATTCGCGACATAGTTAATTAAGTGGTTATGCATTAGGCTACCATGGCAGCTGAACAGTTTCGAATTGTTCACAGTCGGGTCACATTTTCATGTGACAAACAATTGGATCCGAATGCAACATCACGATAATGCGAGCTCTCTAATCGATTGGCCTTGAACCACCTTCACTGCTTTTCGGGGTACACTCCAGTATACATACTTGCCGAGCAAGCGAAGTGCTGACATGGTCACACTAGACATGACAGTATATACTAATTCGTGTTGCCAAATTGCGTGAAGCGGAGCTCTTATATCCTTAAAATAAAAGGCTTCTACCACGCCGACGCCTCTCTCAAAGCGCAACCATGGCGCAGCTCTCCGCGCGCGGCTGTCCCCGAACGTGCCGCGGCGGTGGCGACTGGAAGTAGATACCTCCCGCAACGGCCGGTCTCGACCTACGGCGTGCATTATTCCGCTGGATTCGACTACACACGTGAAGTGGAGTCCGAGGAGACCGCAAGTTCGGAGGTAGGCACACTAATTTGCCTATTTTTCGGCGGCCCACGCGGGACCGCTAGGCCTACCCGTAGGCCTAGCAGAAGAAAGACACTCTCGGCGGCGGGAGGTCACAAGGCCGCCATCGGAAGAAAGCTAGCGGCAAAATCGGTAGAGAAGCAGTCTGTGCGGATACCGAAGGACGCCGAAAAAATAATAATACGCCCCCGGGGCGGAGTCAGCCGTCTAATAAGGTGGAATGATTGAACTGGCTGAATCGATCGCCCGCGCCGCCGGCATCGAGCTCAAGGACGCCGAGAACGACATCTTCTCGGCAAATATAAAGCAACAGTCCATACTAATCGCCACTACTAGCGAAGAGCGTGGAAGAAGGTACGCGGCTTTGCGCGCAGTTCTTTGCGGCAGCGAAAATATAGAAGTAAAGGCCTATCCCGCTATGCCTGAAGATTGCGGCAAGGGAGTCGTGCACGACGTCCCCCTATGCTATTCCAACGAAGAGCTATTGGAGCGAATACGCAGGAGAAAGGAGAACCCTTCAGTGCTCGGTGTTCGCAGACTGGGAGCGCAACCTCCAAGACAATACTAATCCTCTTCGAAGATCAGAAGGTACCGCGCTGGGTGTACCTATCTCCTTTCGCGCAAAGATGCGTCTTGTACAAGAAGAAATATGAAGTTTGCCACGCGTGCGGGCGCATGGGACACCGAGACGACGTCTGTCCGGATCCGACGAATAAAAAGTGCCGCGGATGCGGCATGGAAAACCCGAAAGAAGGTCATCTGTGCGAACCGAGGTGCCAGCTATGCGGAAAGAATCACCTCCTCGGCGACAAGCGATGCCGGGAGATATATAGAACCCCATACATCACCAAAAAAAGACGTTGGGAGAAAAAACTGGGTCAGCAGGAATAACTGAAAATGGCTGATGCAACGCAAAACTGCGAGCGAGAGGGACGCTCAAGAACCAGAAATGGTGAAGAGGACCCCCGGCTACTAAGAAGGAGATCGAGATCAAACAGCAAGGACTGCCACCACTTCACAGCCAAAAAGGGGGACTTCCCAAGGCTGGAGGAAGGAGCCACCGCCAACTCTACGCGACGCCGCTCGAGCTCCGGTACCAGGGACCGTTCCAGCTCTGGACGAAGGCGCTCCAGTTCGAGGACCTTGGCCGACTCATCCACTGCCAGCAGCTCCGGGTGCTTTACACGGGACCCCAAGACGTCGTGGGGACCACCTGCACGCAGACGCAGTCCGAGCGAAGATCGAAAAACGGTAAGCTTCACGGTTAGCAGTTCCCAGGTAAATAGGGAGGCAGACGAGAGAACTAAAAAACTAGAAAAAGAGAATCGAGAGCTCAAGAGCATGCTCAGCACGCTCACTACAGAGATTCAAAATTTAAGAATGGAAAAGAGTACCCCCCCTCCTCCACCGAGGAACCAACTGGTACCCCAAAAACAGGTACAGAAACAGATGCCCTCTTCCCCGCCTACAAAGGTCGTAGTCGCGCGCCCTGAGCAGAGGGATAATGAAGAGGAGAAAATGATTACTGAAACAATCAGGCCACCCCCGCAAAAACGTAAAGGGGACGAGACGGATCCGCTGGTGGCATTAGAAAGGAGACTGGACGCTAAATACGAAGCAAGATTTGAAAGAATCGAGACCCTCCTCACCCAATTAATGGGTGCGGTAAATCAAATGCAGACGCAATTCACCGCGATGCAGAACGCCTTCACCGAGAGGCTAACTACATTAGAAAAGACTGTGACCCCAATTCAACAAAATGGACAGGCGCAGTAAAAATGAAGACTCTCTGGTGTGGCAGTGGAACTGCCGCGGCTTCCAACGAAAGCGAGCGCTCTTGCAACAGCACTTAGAGCAGAGCGCAGAAAAACCTTTAGCTATAGCCCTTCAGGAAACAGGAAAAGGTCTACCAAAATTATCGGGATATCAGGCGTTCCACGGTGACCGGGGAGAAAAATCCCGCGTCTCCACTCTACACTCTAAGAAAAAAGGGTGTGCGAAAGGGGTAAAAAGGGCATAGCATGGTCATTTACCCCCTTTAGAAGGCCTTGGGGGTAACTTTGCACCCGCTAAAAAACAGGTCCCTATTCGCTTACCCCCTCTTAGAAAACTTGCACCCTACTGTAACCCTACTTACCCTCTCTACCAGCGTTTGTGTGTTTGTGTGTGTGTTCGTGCCCCTTAGACAGCGGTGTGATTAGTTTGGGCACATGACACGATGGGGCGCTCGTGCAGCATTCTGTCCCATCATGTCTCGTTCCTGCACCGTCGCTTTCAGAGAGGGGACGCCTTTTGTGCCACCTTCGCCACTGTTTTTCTCTGGTGGCGTTTGGGTCCCTCTCCATGTTTACTCTCCCCAGTCAGGAACTGCAAGCTGCAGGTGTGTCGTGGTTTCTATGGGGTGACGTCAGACTGCAGTACTGCTTCTAAATTGTAAGGAAACAGCAGATACTTTTGTTTTGCTTGTGGCAGTGCACAGCCTGTTTCAGGCTTATAGTGGAGCCACTCCGACTGCATTGCGAACTGTCACGGGCCATTCTGCAAACGTATTTCTTAAGCTGCTTAAAGGAAAGAAAAGGCACAGTATCTGTCACACTTCTTGGTAGAATCCTGAACCACACCGTAAAGGGAAGCTTGGAAGGAAGGTGGATTAAAAGAAATGAGAGAAAGAGGTGCT
This sequence comes from Amblyomma maculatum, assembly GCF_055883805.1. NCBI lineage: Eukaryota > Metazoa > Arthropoda > Arachnida > Ixodida > Ixodidae > Amblyomma > Amblyomma maculatum. The sequence continues at coordinate 154,725,177 of NC_139344.1, read as the reverse complement.
GGTTGTGTTCAGCCACAAAATTATGCACATATTTGATTTTACCTGAAGCGCATACAGCTCGTTCCGCCGAAAAGGCATCGCCATTGCCATGGTCGTCGCCGAAACTCGCAACTCGTGGAAAAATATATGCTCTGATTTATATTAAAATCTTGATAAAATCGATTCCTTATACAGCTTTCAGGGTGGTGTCATACCCTTTTCGCGTCACATTTAGCATCCATCTGCTAGTCATGTTGAAGGTTAGTTTGCGACAGAGATTGGAACCAACGACATATGTACAGCTGCCGAAATCTTAACTGACGTTCGTGACGGCAGTACTTTCTGTGATTCTGAGCGTTACAGAGCAGCTAACCTGCGAAAAGTCAAGTATGAGAAATGGCCCACCAAGCTCTTGCGTAATCTTGATCATCTGGCAAGTATTGTCCTTATTAAGGCGCAGGAGCATAGAAAAGGAGGTCGTTATGCGCACGCCAGTTAAAGATTTGGGCGGCTCTACCTCCGGATTTATGCCTTTCATTTTAAATTTCGCCGTTCACCAAGAAGTGAGGCAGATACAGCACCTTCCGTTCCTCTAAACAAAGCAAACTAAAGGCGTTAATCACATTGCCAAACTCTGCGTCTCTTAACGGCAAGAATTCGCGGAATGAAAACACCGTGTTAAAGGCGCTATCGCGTCGATACAGCTGTGGTGTCATGCTGGCTTGAAATTAATTAATTTTATAGCGTTAACTAGAGGCAGGCTGGTGGGCAGCTGAAAGCTGTGACACTTGAGGACAAATTTCATCAAAAATTGTTTCTTTCTACTCGTTTTTTGTTGAATGCGACCAGCTACACTGAAAATAAGGATTTCTTCACCCTCATTTACTGTACCGCGGAAAGTATGTCAGTCGGACATTCTTAGTTTACAAATGGACACACACACACGTATGTATTAATATATATATATATATATATATATATATATATATATATATATATATATATATATATATATATATAGGCTTAACCTGAACATTAAAAATACAAAGATCATGGCGTCTTCCCCTATCAAGTCCTGGAGCATCAAGGGACAAGAAGTGGAAGCTGTGACAGATTTTCTCTTCTTGGGCTCCAAGATTACCCCTGAAGGAGACTGCAGCCATGAAATTAGGAGACGTCTGCTTCTGGGCAAGAGAGCCACGACTATAGCCTTGACCGCCTAGTAAAGAGCAGAGACATTACACTGCCAACCAAGATCCGTATAACTCGTGCTATGGTCTTTCCAGTTGGGATGTATGGATGCGAGAGTTGGACTGTGAAGAAGGCTGACCGCCGAAGAATTGACGCGTTTGATTGTGGTGCTGGTGGAGACTCTTGAGAGTTCCTTGGACGGCCAGAAGAGCAAATCAGTCGATATTGTCGACCATAAACCCTGACTGCTCATTGGAGGGTCAAATTCTAAAGTTAAAGCTCAGCTACTTTGGTCATCTGATGAGAAGAGAGAAGTTGCTAGAGAATAATTTGATGTTGGGAAAGGTTGAGGGTCACCGGAGAAGGGGTAGGCAGTGAACGCGATGGTTGGATGGCATCCTCGAGGCGCTGCAGATGAAGTTATGTGATGTTAGGAAGATAATGGGAGACCGGAAAGCGTGGCGTAATATGGTCGATATATATATATATATATATATATATATATATATATATATATATATATATATATATAGCTCAAATTTTGGGCAGAAATGGCATTTTGTCGATGGTATGGTTCTTGCCTGATTCGATCAGAAGTCGGATGTTCCCATCGCATACGCTGCGGCGATGCCGGTGCTTGCCTTGCATCGCCGCCGCCGCACATTATGGGAACATTCGACTTCTGATCGAATAAGGCAAGTACGCCAAACAACTTTAATATTAAAAATACTAACGGCAAAATGCCATTTCTGTGCGAAATTTGAGCTGCGACGATTTTGTAGTTTAGATTGGAGGAGCATTCTACAGCGCGCTGGTAATTGTGCAACGCCCTGTACGTATATTCCTGGGCCTCCTCTTTTAGAGAGTTTTTTATGTTTCTGCAAACGACCTACCTGCCTGTCTGTCCTATAAATGCACTTTTCCACGGGCCGTCGGAATGCGGTAAATAACTCGTCTTGCCTTGACCAAGGTTTTCATTTGCTTGATCTTACTGTTCTACACACATACTCCCTTCTTCATTCCTTTTTTTTTTAATTTTCAAAAATAGGCTAATCAGTTTGGAAAGTGAAGAAAACAGATTGCGTACACCGTATCGACGTGCTCTGTATTAATATTGCAGGAGACGTTATTTTGGCATGTCATCATTCATAATTTTTTTATTCGTTCCGGATTCAGCAGGTTCTTTTAATTTTAAGGTGTACAAACTGCCCCAAGAGCTAGCTCTATTGTTCTTAGTTTACCAGGGCTCCTTTTTTTCGCAGTGCTTCGGCGTGTTTCGCACTTGCTGCACCAGGCTGTCGGCTGGTTCCAATCGCCGCTTCTCGAGCGCTTTTGTGATGAAACACGACGCATGCATGTTTTGCGCCACGCCGCACACCAGGCACTTCGCGTTTTTCAATGCAGCACACAAGTGTTTGCAGCAGCATTGTGCGACAGGTTGCCTTCGAGCATAAGTTGAGTGGAAAACTTACAAAAGACCAGCTAGCTGTCTGCGGAGCTACGTACAGCCTGTGATACTTGCACGTGGTCACTTATCCTTTCTAGTTCCGAGAATTCAGGAAACTGGGCATTGACTCCTTCGCTCGCCGTATGACACAGCGCAAAGGTGACGCACGCTCTTTTGTCCTGATAAGCTTGCCCCTCCAGCGAACATCAGAATTTTGGACACTGAATCTCAAGCGCCAATAAAGGAGGTGGGGTAAGGAACAATCAGAAGAACCTGCTGCTCCCCGGAACTCTTTTCTTCACTGCATGAAGTCATTTTGGCTGTAGCTTCCACAGTGCCTAGGCGGGGTACACAAGACTTCATTGTGAACAATATGACAGGTCCCAGAGAGCCCAAAATGCGTGCCTCTTTTCAACGGCGAGCACATGGTGGCTCTGAACACATACTCTTCTCAAGGCTCCGTGGGGTCACGAATCATTCCAGCAGAAGCGATGTCCTGTTCGGACGCGGAAGCATCGAGCGGTCTCAGTCTTACGCCTATGGGCTGCATACACTGCCCTTGAGTTGTAAATGTTTGTATCATACTCAACATGCAAATAGATATGTGCAAGCAAAGTCCTTCGTTGTCACTGCAGGGAACTACCCCCTGTAAAGACGTAATCTTAAATTAACTGACGCGGCAGAATTCACGACGACTCAGCAATCAGCGACGACGTGGAGCTTGGATAAAGCAAGAGGTACGCAACTTCTAGTGCTGCAACAGTCTTGGGCTGCTCAAAAGCAGCAGCGGAGGAGAGATCACGTTAGCAGATTCGCTGGGCCAGCGTTGAGAACAAGTATGGACTTGAAAGGCTGCTGCTGCTGCGGTGGCGCCGTGTACCAGCTTCGGACTCCATTACGCATGTCAATGATGGGCGACAGCAGCAGGTGCGGCGGCAGCGGTCAACGTAAATCGGCGCATGGTGCTTGTAAGTTCCATTTTTCAAACTTTTTGCTGCCCTTATTGTGGGTTTAAGCCGGTACTCGTTTAATCAGCATGCGTCGCAATAGTGAGCACAGTGTTGAGTCCGAGGTTCGAGTGGTCCCAGTATCTATGATCAGCAGACGTGACTGCATTTGAGTGACCACCCATACGTATAGCACGTGTTTCATTGAAGGTGAACCAGAAGTTTTAAAACTGCTTTTTGTGATATTGAGGTGGTTTCAAATTGCAATTGTTTGCATCAGGATACAGTTTAATCAAGCTAATTTGGTGGTGAACTAAACTCGTAACAATTGACTTCTTATGGCACTTACGTAATCAATATTCGTGGTTACCCAAGTTTGCAAGTGCGAGATGCCGGGCTAGTGGGTACTGCATTCTTAAAGAATAGCGCAAGGAACAACACGGAAACACAAAGAATGGATGGACACTGCCGCTGACTATACTTCGTCTCACAAGATGCTTGCAGCACTGCGAAAGGCAGAGGCACCCCAGTGTAATCAGGATCACGCGCACTGCAGGACTGTCTCATGCCAGTTGTGGGGGGCGCTGCGAGCGCGGGACGAGAGCAGACGCGTGTGTTTCGGCTCCGCCAATTTGCGGCTGGAGCCGCGTCCCAAATCATCCTACCCCGGCAAAACTGGCATCGATCGATCCGAAAAATCAAGCGGAACAACTGGATACAAAAGTCGTCCAGGTAGGCCGATTTTCTTCAAATCTACGGCCATTTTTCGACCGACCACGTTGGCGCCGTCGTTAAGCCTAACGGCGTCGCCGACGCCTGGCCTGGCGGAATCGGCCCTCCGAGGAAAAAATGGCGACTTCCGCGGATCAAATACGCGGTTACGACCCTGAGGCAATGTTGTGGACCTCGGTACCCGCCACCGGAGATACAAATTCGACGACTATTCCGAAAATTCGGAGTCAAGCTTTACTTCAAGCGGCTGCACGCCGCTCCCAAGACAAAGCCCAGATGGCGGCGTTCGGCACCGCCCCGGCCGCCATTTCGTCGGTCGGAAACATGAACGCTCCCGCGACGCGCGCCACGGGAAGCAAGGACAAGGCGTTCTCGAAGTGGAAGCCGCGTCCAATGCCCAAACCGGCTCCCGAAGACTACGTTATAGTCATAAAGCCCAGAGAAAGTGTTTCTCTTCACGAGGCGTTCACGGAAACTGGCTACGGCACTGCCATTTCGGCGTACCTCGGGCTGAAACGGGCCAGCGCCGTCTCCGTTCTACCCTCACGAGAACAAAACATCATCATTGTGCATACCCCGGACATCGAGGCGGCCGACCTGCTCATCGGGGACTTCGCAGTAAACACCGAGAAGGGGTCGATCCCGCTTCGGGGTTACCTGAGACAAGACGGCGGCAACATATGCCACGGCGTGATCGTGGTCCGTAACTCGGACACCACAGAAACTCTCCAAGACCGAGTGTGCTGGCGCGCCGGCACCATCCTGGAAATTCGGAACATCCAACAAGGCACGCATCGCTTTCGCGGATAAAGAGAAGCCCCGTTACGTGTACTATGACAACATGGTCGTCTCTGTGCGAAACTATTACAAAACTATTTCTGCGTGCGGCCAGTGTGGGGCCGTCGGGCATCGCGCGGACGCATGTCCAAACTTGCAGTCTGACACCTGTGGACTCTGCGGATTCCAAGCTCCGCTAGTGGAGGGGGTGCGGGCTCCTCACAACTGTGTTCCGCGGTGTTCTGTGTGCGGTGGCTCCCATGTCACCAACTCTCGCGACTGTGCGGCAAAATTCCGCACACCCAAGATAAAAAAAGAAAAAAATGGCGCCCAAGAAGAAACGCCGCCATGTTGGGCCTCCCGGCGATCAGCCTCGCCAGGAAATCACCAACATCGAGAACCCACCTACAGGAGGTGCTGAAAAACGACCATCGAAGGTGTCGCCACCACACGGCGGACTGGCGAAACAAACGACGGAAACGCGCGGTGATACCAGGACCTGGGTCAACGCAGTCAAAAACGGACACCAGGTGAGCGGTTCGGGTGGGGCTGCTTCTCTGTCCCCCCTTTCCACTCCCTTCCCAAGGGCGCGTAGCGCCGAGCAAGATCAAATAGCAGCACTCAGGGCCCAAAACGAGATGCTGCTTAAGAAAATTAACGAATTGGAATCCAAAATTAACCAGTCTTCTCCGCCCTCGCCTCCCGCGGCTGAGGTAATGGAGAGTGAGCTCGTGGTGCCAAAGGCGGTAACAAGCTTGGAGGCAGCATTCGAGGCCCGATTCGGGGCCACGGAGGCACGATTCATTGCCATAGAAAATCAAATTTCAATGATGGTCAACGCCATCTCCAAGTTGCAAGAGACAATCCCCGCGATGATTGCCAAACAAATTGCGCATTCCTTACGCTCCTCGCGCAGGCCCGGCGGTCCCTTACCCGGCCGTCCTAACAAAACTTCTAGACGCACCCCTGAGGTAGACGATGACGACAACTGCTCGCTCTCCGGTATGGAGGATGCCCCCCTTCCCGCGAGTGTTGGCTCCGGAGCAGCGTCAATACAACCCCCCTCAGCCTAAATGACCATGGCGAGCAGCCCTAAGATCAGGCGCTCCCCAAGAACCAATTCGGCCACCCCCGTCCAAATTGTCCAATGGAACTGTCGGGGCATCCGTTCCCGCGCAAAGAGGGCGGATCTCCGACTTTACCTTTCAACTTTCAACTCTCTTCCCGCGGTGGTTGCCCTCCAGGAGCCAGGGAGTGGCGTCACCCTCACAAATTACATCACCTTTCAGCAGGACCCCTCTTCCTGCGTCTGCGTGCATAAAAATTATACGGCTACTCTAGTTGACTTAGAACTTGACACTGAATATTCCTACGTGATGGTGACACTTCTTCCGCTCAAGAAACAAGATGCGCCACTCCACGTACTCAACATCTACTGCTCCCCCAGACTCAAAAATGTAACGTTCGCAGCACTCTTTAGCCGCGCTCTAAAGGCTGCGGGCAGGGACTCCTTGGTGATTGTGGGTGATTTCAACGCCCACAGTACACTCTGGGGATACGTGCGGGAAGAGAAGCGGGGACGCAAGCTAGCGGAACTCGCGTCCACGCTGGGCCTGACTCTTCACACTGACCCTGCATATCCAACGCGGATGGGTAATTCAGTGACCCGGGATACATGCCCGGATCTCACCTTTACCAAAAACATTGTCCACGCAGAATGGATCAACACCGAGGAAACCCTCGGTAGTGACCACTGCCTTATCAATACCATTGTAAGAACTAAACCATTGGCAAGACCCCACGCACAAGCTCGGCTACCCGACTGGAATAAGTTTCGGCAAAGCTACATCAATTCGGCCTCTATCCACGAACAAGGATACCACGCGTGGGCACAAGGATTGGTTACACATCTTCGTTCGGTGGAAACACAAATTCAGCTCTCGGAGGCCACTCCAGAGGTGGACAACCACCTTCTGCACCTTTGGGAAGCGCGGCACAGCCTCGTCCGCAGATGGCGCCGCCAAAAACATAACAGAAAGCACAAAATTCGTATCGCCGAGCTCACTCAGCGAGCGGCAGAGTACGCGGCCCAACTCGCCGATTCAAACTGGGTAGACCGCTGCAACACGGCGGCCAGACAAATGTCGAGCCGGAGCACGTGGCGCCTTTTCAGTGCCCTAATTGACCCGACTCAAACCCGCGCCGAGACACAAAAACATCTCCAACGAGCTATTCATAGCTTCGATGGAAATCTTCGATGCTTAGTATCTTTGCACTAAGCAGGACCCCGGAGGACCCGCGTACTCGTATGCAGGTTCAGAGAACGCGGATCTGGATCAACCGTTCCAGTTGCATGATCTGAAGGCGGCCCTGGCTAAAATGAAACGAGGAACGGCACCGGGCCGGGACAAGATAACTGTGAAACTGCTTGCCAATCTTCCCGACCCCGCCTACGAAACCCTCCTCGCTTTCATCAACTCGATCTGGCTTGGTGAGGCACCTCTACCAATTGAATGGAAGACCGCCCTGGTAACTTTCATTCCGAAAGCCGGCAAAGCCATAAACACAGACAACCTCCGCCCCATCTCCCTCACGTCTTGTGTGGGAAAGCTGATGGAGACCATGGTGCGGGACAGGCTGTCTGGGTTTCTGGAAAATAAAAATACATTCGCAGACACCATGTTCGGTTTCCGCCCGCAAAGGTCCGCTCAGGATGTTCTGCTTCAACTCGACCGAGAAATTCTCAACCCTGTCGAATATCCCTTCAACGATAAGGCAGTACTCGCCCTTGACTTGAAGGGGGCTTTCGACAATGTCACACACGAAATCATACTGCAACATCTCTCCCAGACGAACTGTGGACATAACACATTTCAGTGCATCAAGCAATTTCTCTCAGATCGGCAATCTTTCATCCGAATGCAAGACGAAGAACACGGCCCATATAAACTGGGAACGAGAGGCACCCCACAGGGCGCGGTCCTCTCGCCATTACTTTTCAATCTGGCCATGATGAAACTCCCGGCTCAGTTGGCGACGGTCGAAGGCATCCAGCACGCGCTGTACGCCGACGACATAACCATCTGGGCCAAACACGGATCGGTTGGAGACATTGAGGCTAGCCTGCAGCATGCGGCGCAGATCGTAGACGCTTACGCCCGCCGCTGCGGCCTTCAATGCTCACCGTCCAAATCCGAATTTGTGCACATTCGCCCGTCGCCTAAGTGCACCACAAAAATGGAACTATCCCTGGCCAGCGGTCCAATACCCGAACACGATGAGATTAGAGTACTTGGTCTCCTTATCCACAAACATCGACGGGCTGATACAACACTAGCAAAACTGCGCAAGGTGGGGGACCAGGTGGGCCGGATGGTGCGCCGGGTTTCCAACAAACGCGGGGGGTTACGGTGCACAGACGCTTTGCGGCTGGCGCATGCATTCGTGACCAGTCGAGTACTCTACTCGACTCCTTACCTCCACCTGCGCAGATTTGATGAGAACGCTCTCGAAGTGATTCTCAGAAAGATGTACAAGCGTGCCCTCGATCTCCCGATCAACACATCCAACCAGCGTCTTATGGGTCTGGGGATGATAAACACATTCGCGGAGCTCCGAGAGGCGCACTTGACTAATCAATACACAAGACTTTCAAAAACGCCGTCGGGACGCCGCCTATTAGCCCGACTACACATCCACCACCCAACATTTACGGAAGAGCGCGTACGCATTCCTGAAATCTGGAGATACGCCCTGCACGTACGCCCTCTTCCGGCCAACATGACACGTGACGACCACAGTGGCAGGCGCCTTGCGCGGGCGGAGGCACTGGCCCGTCACTGTGGGAACAAACACGGAATTTTCTACGTGGACGCCTCCGGCCCTCACCATGGGGGGTGGTACACAGCCGCAGTCGTCCATCAAAAAATCACGGTGAATGGCCTAACGTTCCGAGCTCAAGACATAACACATGCGGAAGAAGTTGCCATCGCGTTAGCCGCCGCAGACAAGGACTCACGAGTCATCATCACCGACTCGAGAGGGGCCTGCAGAAATATTAAACAGGGGTACATTCCTCTCTTTGCGCACCAGTTCAGTTCAGGCGTTCAGTCGTGTCCGACTCTTCGTGACCCTATGGACCATGTCACGCCACGCTTTCCGGTCTCTCACTATCTTCTTAACATCACATAGCTTCATCTGCAATGCCTCGAGAATGCCATCTAACCATCGCGTTCGCTGCCTACCCCTTCTCCGGCGACCCTCAACCTTTCCCAACATCAAATCTTTCTCCAGCGACTCCTCTCTTCTCATCAGATGACCAAAGTAGCTGAGCTTTAACTTTAGAATTTGACCCTCCAATGACCAGTCAGGGTTTATGGTCGACAATATCGACTGATTTGATCTTCTGGCAGTCCAAGGAACTCTTAAGAGTCTTCGCCAGCACCACAATTCAAACGCGTCAATTCTTCGGCGGTCAGCCTTTTTCACAGTCCAACTCTCGCATCCATACATCACAACTGGAAAGACCATAGCACGGGTTATACGGATCTTGGTTGGCAGACTAATGTCTCTGCTCTTTACTAGGCGGTCAAGGCTAACCATTGCTCTCTTTCCCAGAAGCAGGCGTCTCCTAATTTCATGGCTGCAGTCTCCTTCCGAGGTAATCTTGGCGCCCAAGAACAGAAAATCTGTCACAGCTTCCACTTCTTGTCCATTGATGCTCCAGGACTTGATAGGGCAAGACGCCATGATCTTCGTCTTTTTAATGTTCAGTTTAAGCCCAAACTTCTCACTCTCTTCTTGTACGCGCATCAGAAGTCTCTCGAGTTCCACTTCACTTTCTGCCATTAAAGTGGTATCATCCGCATATCTAAGGTTGTTGATACGTTTTCCAGCAATCTTCACTCCAGCTGAAGACTCGTCCAGACCGGCCTTCCTCATGATGCACTCTGCATATAGGTTAAATAGGCAGGGCGACAGTATGCACATCCTTCAAAACAGTGACTACCTCGGGGCCCCCGCGTCTCGAACGATTGTATGGGCTCCAGCTCACATGGGCCTCGAAGGCAATGAAACGGCCGACGCCGCCGCCCGCGCGCTCACTCTCCGGGCAACGCCTTCAGACCCTTATGATACGGATCTCGAACCCAATCCGGCCATGCAATTTATCCTAAGCCTTGTAAGGATCTTACAAAGGTGGAGGAACGCACACTCCTCCGCCTTTACACCAACACGCTGCTGTGTCCGGCAGTTTTAAAACACTTTGATCCTGCCTGTACAGGAAAGTGCCCGCACTGTGCGGAGAAGTCTTCGGACATCTTCCATATGGTGTGGGCATGTCAGTCAACCCCGAACCTCACCCCAAACCCAACCCCACCCGGGAGGACTGGGAGGCAGCCCTGCTCGGCTGCTCCGATCTGGCAAGCCAGAAGGCCCTGGTTCACCGAGCCCGAGCCGCAGCGGTCGCCAATGGGCTCCTGTAATGAGGAGCCCACCTAGTGTTTGCGTGAGGTTGCTCCGGCTACCTCAAGCTTCCTCCGAATAAAGGTTTTACACACACACGCGCGCGCACTGCAATAGGCAATTGTGCTCCTACGCGGCTCTTGCCACCAAATTGGCGGGGGTAACAGTATAAAAGCACAATTCTCTGTTATAGTGTGCAGGGGCGAGAGGCACTTCGGAGCACAATTGCAAGGACTCCTCTGCCTTTTGAAGTGCTACAGATAACTTGTGAGACGAAGAACAACAACTGAAATTTTATTACCGAGCAAAACATATATAAACATGCATAAAGAGGTGGAGCCAGGGCGATTACTATAGACTGTTTTCGGTGATCTCACAGCATCACCTTGGCTTCACACCTTTATGCATGTTTATATATGTTGTGCTCCGAAATAAAATTTCAGTTGTTATGGAGCGCCTGTGTCCGTCCATTCTTCTGTGTGTTTCCTTGTTGTTCCTTGCACTCTTATTTAAGCATACCTAAGTTTGGTCTAGTTTTGGGACATGTCCTTCAGAGTTATCTGGCGTTGAGAGCTTGTGTTGTTGATTACTGTCTCATATCCTTTCTCCTACAGTAAAACCGCTTAACAGAATCATGCACACAGCTCTGAACTTCAGGCCAGTTCGCGCAGCTTAATTTCATGTCTCATAATGGACATTTTTGCAGTAGCTTCCTGCGATTGCACGAAGCCCCCTCATCTACCATTTTTGATGACCATGCTTGCGAAAATGGAGGAGTTTTCAGAGCGTGATTTTTCACGACCGTCCCCTCAGTTATCGACGCCCTGGCCTGCTGCACAATAATGGACCTTTTCTCAGCTGCGCACCCCTCTTGTGACCGCTAGGTGAAGTACCCTTGATGGGACGGCTTACTGAGGTTCCCTCGCATATTTCCAGCAAACATTTTTTCACAATAGTTGAGTGGGCTTATTTTCTGAGCTGTAGTTGAATGCAGGGCTGTCATGTATGAAGCAGGTCAAGTGCAGGGGGAAGGTATATCAGGGTGTGTCCACAGATGCCTCAAGCATATCACTACACATGCTAGCTGAAAGTAGTCCAGCACTTATATATACTGCTTGGAAAACAGGCCGACACCACTACTGCGAAATAATTTGTGCAGAAAAAATAGGAGCGATCCTCGGTAAGCCGCCCCGTCAGATGTTCCTCGCTTGGCGGCCACAAGAAGGGTGCGGTGCTGGAAAAAAAGTTCTCCATTCAAGAGAAAGCGCTTGCTGTATCTGCAGCCGCGACGCGGTTCCAACACGCTTCAATTTTTTTTTTTTTTTTTTTTTTTTGCCGCGCCGCCGCAGTTTAGTCGCCGAGGTGTTTCCATCGCTTGCATGTGTATACATTGTCAATGTGTCTATTCCCTCCACATCTCATTTTTCTCTCGTATTTCTCTCACACAGGTTCCCTCGGAGTATGGATTCAACCACGACGATGACAAAAGACTGCTCGGTTATCCTGCCATTTTCAAACGCAATAAAAAGTAAACCCTTCCTTCCGTTCTCATGTACTAATATCGGTGTGCAAACTGCACCCTGAATGGCTACATGGCCCGTCACTAATATGTCGCTCTAGCACGAAGAAACCAACATTGCGGAAGTGGGGGCGTCTGTGACCGGCTGATGAAGACATCATACATCTTTTCACCAAACGTTTTTCTTCTGTATAGGGCGTATGCTAAGGCTGTCTAATGTTGCAGCGGAGGCAGCATTACCACACATATGCCAAACGGAATCACTTGAGTTCCAAATAAAGAAAATGTATGTCTCGTATCGCTTCGATAGCGGCGATGTCTTGTGACTGAGTGCACAATCAGTCGAAGTGTGGTATTTTTCAAATTACTAGCGTACCAGTGTGCGCTTAGAGTATATATAGAAGGGCGCAAACATACCCTTCGAAGGAAAAGAACATTATCCTAAATGGGTGTAAAAAACACTATAATATGAATTTATTTTATTCCTCTGGGTGGTAATATTACCCTTCCAAACGAAGCATAAATATGAACGTAAAAGTGCAAAGTTACGCCCATTCATAGGGTGCAAAGATGCACTTCCGGGGTGCTGTAGTAAGCTCATTACGCTGGCATAAATGCAGACCCTGTGAGGGTAAGTTTACGCCTTATGATTAAGCATAAGCTTATTCCAGCTGGGAGCAAACATGCACCCGATTTTAGAGCATATTTTTGCACTTTCATGGCCTAACCTTTAGTCCTTCTGAGAAAGGATAACGTTACTCCCCAGAAGCATATACTTGCACTTCACCATATGGCATAACGTTAGCCTCGTTGTAGCGTAAACTTTACACCAGACACACTTAAGCCCCCCTCGAGGGTGTAACTCTGCACCCAAAGGGGCTCCCCAGTGCGTCAGTGGACTTAGCCCCCTAAAGGGGTAAGATCACTCCTTTTTTTCTTAGAGTGTAGTTAAAAGACACATAGCGGTAGTCGAGCATGAGGTCAACTCGCGAGACATCGAAGCTGTATTAATAGAAATTATCACTGGTCGCAAGGAAGAGGCTAGTCTCTTCATCTTAAATGTGTACAGCACCCCCCAGCAGAGAAAGGTACGTTTCCGCGCCCTCTTCCGCAAAGCGATCAAAACAGCAGGAAGCAATACTCTTATAATTCTAGGAGACTTCAATGCCGCCCACCAAGAATGGGGCTACAATAGACACGACCCCAAGGGTAGGCAACTGTGGGAGGACATACATGAGCTCGGCCTCACCCTGCTGACGGACCCTAGCTGTCCGTCCAGGATGGGAAACAGCGTCTGTGCAGACACCACCCCGGACCTTACCTTAGGAAAAAACACGGGAGACGCAGTCTGGAAAAACACAGCTCAAAATTTTGGCAGCGACCACTTTGTTATGGCTCTCACCCTCAGCAAGGGCGTCAAAACGCGTCGCCTCAAAAAACCCAAAATCACCGATTGGGACAGGTTTAGGCAAATCAGAGAAAACTGCGAATCGGGAGATGAAATCCAAAACATAGAGCAATGGGCAGAGACGCTTAAGAAACAAGTAGAGAAAGCAGCCACGACCCTGCGGGAGGACGATGCGCCGGTGACGGTTGACAGCAAACTCCTTCATATGTGGGAAGCAAAATGCGGCATGGAGAGGCGTCTCCGGTCGCAAAGATGGAACAGGAACCTTAGGCGAAGGATAGCAAGATATAACAAAGAGATTGAAGATTACGCAGTAAAACTTTGCGAACAAAACTGGTGTAGTAGGTGTGACGAGATGGAAGGGAACATGAGCCTTGCTAATACGTGGAGCCTACTCAGACACCTACTTGATCCTGACAATTCGAAAACTCAATCGGGCATAAGACTGACGAAAGCCAGACACGCGTTCGAGGGCACGGACGGGGAACTCATGGCGAAACTAATTAACATGTACGTAGGCGACACACAAACCTTATACCCCTGCTGGATTACGAAGGACCCTTAAACGAGGCCCTAGACGCGCCGTTCACGGAGGCGGAGGTTCGCGCCGAAATATTAGGCCTAAAAAAAAAATCGGCTCCCGGCCCAGACGGAATCACAAACAAGGTTCTCCGAAATTTGGACGATAATTCCATCCGCGCGCTCACCAAATACATGAGAATCGTATGGGACAGAGGCCGCCTCCCACAACAGTGGAAGACGGCAAACGTAATTTTGATACCGAAGCCAGGCAAACCCCCTAAACTAGAGAACTTATACGACCAATCTCTCTAACATCCTGTATAGGGAAATTGATGGAGCGGGTAGTCCAAACGCGACTAACGCGTTTCATGGAGCTTAACGACCTGTGGCCGCTCGAAATGGTTGGGTTCCGGCCCGGCCTGTGCACACAGGACGTAATGCTCCGCTTGAGACACGATATCATAGAAAGCGAAACCAGGGACGCGAGGATACTACTAAGTCTAGACCTGACAAAGGCGTTCGATAACGTAAAACACGCGGCAATTCTTTCTGGCCTCCAAGAATTGGGGGTCGGAAAGAAAACGTACGACTACGTAAAAGACTTCCTGTCGGGTAGAACGATAAAGATAAAGTTTCAGGACATTGAATCCTCCACCGTCAAACTACGAAGCAGGGGTACGCCACAGGGTTCGGTGCTGTCCCCGTTCCTCTTTAATGTTGCCATGCGAAACCTCCCGGCAGAACTGAGGAAAGTGGAAAGCTTGAAATTCAGCATGTACGCGGACGACGTCAACCTGTGGGTTACCCAGGGGAGTGACGCGAGCATCGAGGAGCGCTTGCAAGCGGCGGCGGACACCGTGGTGTCCTACGCGGCCGAAAGGGGCCTCTCGTGCTCTCCACAAAAATCGGAACTGTTTATCTACAACCCGAAGACGCTCAGGTGTAAACGCCAGATAAACATCAGCGTAACTGTAGACGGCCAAATATTGCCAAAAGTCGAACAAATTAGGATCTTGGGGCTGTTTCTACAAGCAGATGGGTACAACGATACAACGGTAAAGAAACTGAACGCGTACGCCACCCAAGTCACGGGTCTGTTCAGGAGAATCGCACTAAAGGGTCGGGGCCTTAAGGAACGAAGCCTCTTGAAACTAATGCAGGCTTACATCACTAGCCGCATATGTTACGCCACACCATTCCTAAACATTAGATCAGACGAAAAGCAGAGAATAGACGCACTCATCAGACGATGCGCGAAGAGGGCTCTGGGACTACCCATCTCGACCACGACTGAACTCCTCCTCGAAATGGGGGTGCACAACAATTGGACGGAACTAGCGGAGGCTGTGCGCATGGCGCAACTAGAAAGATTAAGCAGAACCACCACGGGCAGAACCATCCTCGGCTGGGTGGAACTGCAGTCAGATAGAGGAACAAGCCACAAAGTAGACATTCCACGAGAGTGTCGCGAATATATAATAGTGCCCCCCCCCCCCCCCCACCTAAAAACATGCATCCTACGTACAACAAGGAGAGGAGACAAAAGAGGGCTGAGACGCTCGCAAAGAAAGCGGGGAAAATGAAGCCGGGGGAGGTCGCCTACGTGGACGCGGCTAGCGGGAAGTCGGGGGCGGCGGTGGCTGTGGTCGTCAACGGCCGCGGCGTGCCCGCCGCCGCCGCGTCCGTTAGAAGCCGAAATGTAGACACGGCTGAAGAAGTTGCAATAGCGCTCGCTTGCGTTGGAACGGAAGCCAGCATAGTTATTAGTGACAGCAAAACAGCTGTCTGGAACTTTGGAAAAGGGAGGGTCTCGACGGAGGCAGCCAAAATTTTAGAGAAAGGAAAACTTGAAAGAAAGATTCGAATAATTTGGACCCCCGCGCACGAGTCCGTCCCCGGCAACGAGGCAGCGCACGAGCTAGCCCGAGCTCTCTACTTCCGGGCAGCCGTAGAGCCGCCTAATTGCGATGGGATGGACGAGAGGCTGCAAACTTATAAGGAAATTTTAGAACACTACAGACTTAGCAGAAGGTCCCTGCCACCACCGGACCGAACGCTAACTAACAAGGAGGCCGTCGCTTGGCGGCGCCTGCAAGCTGGGAATTTCCCAAGTCCCGTCTGGCTTTTCCACACGCAAGTGGAGGAAAAGGCGAAGGATAAATGCGAAACCTGCGGAGAAAGGGGTACTCTTGATCACATAATCTGGCAATGCCTTGATTCCCCTGGCGCCAAGGAAAACATAAACAGTAGAGAAGCCTGGGAACTGCTACTGCGGAGCGAGTTCCCCGCCAACCAGCAGCAAGCTGTCCGCCTGGCGGCTGAAGCCGCGAAGAAGCACTGTCACTTCGCCTGTCTTTAGTCGCGGAGGCCCTGGCCTCCGTCCCATAGGCCTGCGTGCCGGGGGCGGGGAGTAGGGGGCCTCCTACATCGGTGGAAAAATAAAGTTCATAACAACAACAACAACTAGCCGCACCTAGTGCGCTTCCATTGAGCAGCCGTGCCTACACTTAAAACCCCTCAATCCTCTCTCCTCCTCCGGCGGCGCCGCTCCTCCTCTCGCATTTCGACCGTGGCTCCACCTATGGGGTGCGCGGCACCGTGCAGAAGCACGGCCGCTCAATGGAGGCGTCTCCATTCACGGCCGGTCTCGAGGGAGAGAGCGCTTCTCTTCTCTTACGGCCTCTCCAATGGGGTCTGTTTCTACCGCCCGCCGCGCCTCGGTGGGGTCGCCACCGCCCCACTGCTGCTCCTCCGCTACAGCCGTTCACGCGCAAGGGAAACGCGCGCTCGCTTTTAGCTTCGCCCGCTTCAGTTGCAACCGGCAGGTACTGACATTTCGCCCCTTATGGTTTATACAAAGTCCGTCATCAACATCGGACATTTATCGTGTACGAGGAATAAAATACAGTCAGCAATCCGCTCACGCGCGCGCTCCATTGTCATCGTCAGTGCGGCCTTGCACGGTCGAATGAAGCTTCGGGAACACTTCAACATTTTTTACTCCTTAGTTTTGTAAAAAACTAAATTTACCAGGCTAAGCAATGTGCCTTTGAATGTTTTAAGCAGGTGTAGCGCGACCTGACGTGAGTGCATGGTGAACTGTTGGGTGGAGATTCTGTCAACCGCTACCGTTTTCGTTTGATCAGAAGAGGCACCGGCAAAAATTCATGCCGCGTATCAGATTCAGAGTAAAGAGCAAAAATTTACTCATATAGTAAAAATTTCACTTGTCTAGTGGAGTGGGCTGTTTTAGCTTCGTTCAAAACATATCAGTCAGTTGAACGACCGAAGATGTATATGTAGTCTCGCGACTACTTTTAATCAAGGAAATCGGCATAAACAGTTAAGCAGAATCGAAAAGAGCGGCAAACAATAAAAAAATTGTCCTTTAAAGGTACACATTGAACTATATGTTCATCAATTCATCAAAACGCGACCTGCGTCTAGAAAATTCAGTCTCAAAACCTTCCTGCACGGCTTGTGCACATAAGGAGTTGGCCTCTCGGTCTTCTCTGTCACTTTCCTGGTATAATTAATTGAGAAGAAGAACTCTGAGAAATGTTTCAAATATCAAAGAAGCGGACCTAATAACATAGCTGTTGTCAATTCCTTTCGGGCAACTCAGTGTTGAATTCTGAAATGCTGACTGAATCAGGATCTTAAGTACTTCGAGAACATTTGTGTGTATAGTAGGTGCACGGCAGCTTTTTCTAAAAAAAAAATAAAGCTTGTCCAATAGGGCAACTAGCTCTGGTTTCGGATAATGCAGTCCACTAGAATATTGTCCTCGTAGAAGAGCGTACTACATGGGGCTGATTCTTTCGCTAGTTTAAAGAAGAATAGAGCAAGCGTCACATCCGAAGTTGATTAATCAACTAAACGATATATCCAGCGGCGTAAGGTAAATCGGAATATGTGACAGTGGGAAATGGGATGGTAGGAGATGCCATCACTTCCTTCAGTGCCTTGATTTTGCTCTCAGATGAAACGTCTGTCTTGACAATGTAGTCATGTGCCGCTAGCTGTTACGGCCCTCACATCTAGCATATGTCATTTCCTTCCGCACATTAACCTTACTTTCCCGCCTCAATAGGTCGATATATATAGGGCTTGAAATGAGTCTTCAGTGAGAGTGTTTTTTCTTTAACGCTTTAAAGTTTTTTGCATACTTTCGATATAGCAGGTGAACTCATTTGTAAGTCATTGCATCGAGTATCACCTTCATCATTTATTGACCTCTTTTTACCACTTCGAGCACAAGTGGTGTCATGAATATCAAACCATGTTTTAGTGCTTTCATAACAAGCTTAATATCATGTAAAAATTTCATTAAAACAATGTTTATTTGCAAAATTAAAATAATGTGTATAATACCACACATTGGCTAATATATGAATTGTAATAACATTTAAAACTCAACCTTACAACGTTTACTTTGACTGTTATACTAATCTTTTATATTGTAACGAAGTGTTCGTAAGTTGGACTTTCGTGACGGCACAACGGCTCCGCCGCATTGAAGAAAGGGATCAGGCAATTCCGATGGCTTAAGTTAACTGAATTTAATAAAGTTGAGCACAAACAATAATTAAAGCGAATCCAGTAGTACCAATTAAACAACAAACTTAAATTAAAAACACATCAATCAGGCAAGCGCGACATCTTCCGAGCAGGGGTCCCGAGCAGCAGCTCGGATGGTCGCCGTCCTCCCTTACTTGCCGCCAAAACCCCTCTGCCCAACGTTATTCAGGAGTCTCCAGGCAGTGTTTGTTACCAGGCGGAAATGCGCTTATCGGAGCCAATGAGACGACTTTCTTTACAGCTGAGGAACCAATAGGACGCCCGTGCTCACGAGATTGTTTCCTCGCGAGCACCGCGTGAATTTCTAGAAGACGCGGCGCATCTCCGCCTGGCACCCAAACACACAAAAGGTAAACCAAAAACACATGGGCAGCAAGGACGCAGACGGCACAAAACACAAAGCTCCTTCCGTGCTCTCAGCCGTCGCCCCCAAGCCCTCAGGCGTTAACCGGTTGGGACGCGAGCTTTCAACAGCTCGCCTCCTTCACAGCCGTTAACCATTTTCCGAACGGCGTACCTCGCGAATACCCCCCAAGAAGAAGGGGAAAGCACAGCCACGCCGTGCAGGCAAGAAAAAAGGACCGCTCCCCGGCTGTGTACGGGTCCGGAAAACGGCGCGCGACATAGGCATAGCTCGCTATGCGACAATATCATGCAAGCATTTTGCAATTTACATTACATTTTTATGAAATTATGTTCATCTTCGGTGTTACATGAATGGTTTCGTATCTAGCGCTAAAGACGGTTTTGCTGTAGCAGACGAGTTGCTGTCATGTTAGCCTTGAAGAAGCTTCGATGTGATCACTTCTCATTCATTTTTTTTTTGTTCCTATTCTTGTACAGGCTTGGGAAAAATACGGACTAAAATGGACAAAAGTAGCTACCATGCCGCAATGTATGCCATGCTTGTCGAACGTTTGCTGAACGACGGTGTTTTTTATATCCGTTCACGTGTGTAGTACGTTGACGACATGCCGCTGCATGACCTACGCCCTGTGTTCTTTAATGTTGGGGCTGCACTAACCACGAAACTCGCGAGCGATCGCGCGAAACCAGGCAAAAGCCACCCGCCGCCGCTGAAGCAGACGCGGAGCGAACAGTGAGCAGGTCGCGCCCCTTGCGGTGGCGGAGAGCGCAACTCAATGAGAAACATTCCCATTGTTCCCGCGGCGATTGAGAAGGCCGTAAGAAAGAGCGCGTGCTCTTCCCCGAGACCGGCCGTGCTCCATTGAGCGGCCGTGGCAGAAGTAACTCGCAGTGCGACGCGCGCGCCCCTCGCGGCGGGAAGAACAGTTTGGTAGGGAGACGTGCGCCCGGCCGCGCAGCGGAGACGCGGCGGATCTGCTGTGCGTGGGGCGCATTCGCCCCAGACGGCCATAGACGTCCGACGGTCAACCGACGGACGTCCGTTTTCGGACATCCGACGGAAGTCCGGTTATGTTCGATATACGTACAGCGGACGTCCGTCGGACTATCGTTCGTGGATCCGGATCGCGTCCCACGGACGTCCGACGGACAGCCGGAGGCGGACATTCGGACGTTTCCCGGAACTTGCTTGCAGGGCCCGCTACTGGTGTAAAAACTTGCCAATAACATTCGTGTAAAGCTCAGCAAGCATGTGCCATGGAAATTTCAGTCACATACTAGTGCTCAATGCCTTTGTCGCGAGAGTAAAGCAGACAATAGAATATGCAACAGGTTCAAGTTTCCTGTTGTCTGCTTTACTTTCACACACAAAGCACTGAACAGCAGTGTGCAATTAAAACTTCCATCAAAGAGGCACATATGCTAGCTGAGCTTTACACAAATGCACCATTCCTGAAAACCTGCGAAGTGCATAGGCATACCAGCATGCGAGGTTGTAAAAAAAGCATTTTTTTTTGCTTTATTGCAAAAACTGCATGCATAAATAGTCTACACTAAAAAAATATCGATGTTAAGAAATGGCATGGTAAAATGCAGGCCAACTGGAGTATTAAGAATCTACTTGAACAATTTTTTTTTAATTATCCTTGGCCGTGACAGCTCTTCCCTTGGGGAGGTGGTGGAGGAAAAGGTATTTATTGAAACCTAATATTTCGGAATTAGCGAGGAGATGATATAGTTCTCTGTGGGCGGCCTCCGCAGGCCGGGATTCCAGGAGCAGTTACTATCCTGTGCATTTGCTCGATCAACTGTTGCTGGTCTTTCAGGCCTAAGATGGAAAGAGCAGGTTGGGCTCCTCCTGCAATAGAAGGGAAAATGAAATTCAAGTTATCTGTGCTGAACTTTGATTACACATCTTCAAGGGCAACTGCCAGTTTCTCTCAATTGCTTTTTCCAGATGGCACTGTACGCATGCATCTCCATTCAGAACTGTCACGTACTATATAGAAAGGTCATATAACTGCAGCAAAACCCATGCAGAATAACAAAAGATACAAACGTAGTTTGACTAGAACCTGGCATTCAGTATTTTAATGTTTTTATGTCGTCTCTTTGAACATGCCACTCTGACCAAACATGGCATGTAATGCTTGCTGCTATGCGCCCTCAGCAATGCCCAGTGCACATGCAGAGAAACTAAGCATAAAGGATGCTGTATATGAACATAAAGCACAGCCAGAGCATTGCAGTATTACACAGGTACGCATTGGCGGCAGAAACCTGCATTTTGAGCGGTTTAACAGGCAGATTTCTAAAGTCATTGTTCCTGCTCCGAAAAGAAGTGATCAATATTAACATCATTTAAAATTGTTACCTTTTTGTTCTGTAAACTGCACATTTCGCTGGTTTCCATGTACCCTCTACCGAAGACATTCCCTGGGCGTGTCAGGGGTATATCGACATCAACATCTAGGCTACAAGCGTCTATAAAGCGTCTCCTTAGAGCAGCTGCGACGAAGTAACTTATCTGATAACATGCAAGCTGCTGCAGCAGAATAAAGATAGACATTTGACATGTGGCTAAAGCCCAATGTGGAAGCATAGCCCGCCGCAGTGATTGCGCAGTGTTCATGCTTCTACAAGAGTTAAAAGTAGTTATTTGTTTACCCACAGCGCTATATGTGACATTACAATAGCAAGGCTTATAGTTACACAAAACACAAAAAGCTGACAACCACAAGCTCCTGATGTATTACCGGCAGCATGCAGCATGGATGTTAGTTACTGAAATATGGTTGCATAATTCTGGCAACCAGCTGTGCATGTATGTCATGGATTTCTCAACTACGCACAACAAATTACAAAAAAATAATGGTCTTTATAAATGCAGCCAGCTGTTCACAAGGAACACTGTAGCTTTTTTATGGGGAAGGTAGTGGGCGCCAAAGAAACTGCCCCTGTAAAGGCACCTAATTTGCCCCTATGTAATATCGGGGACAAGAGTGTGTGGACTACACAAACTGCAATCAAAGCACATAACTTTCAAATAGACCAGGAAACTCGGACCATACTTGTCGATGCGAAAGTTGAACGTTAGTTCTTTCATGTGTGCAAGAGAAATAAGGTGCAATTAGTTTACATTGCGATTCTAGTCCAAAATCTCCAGACATACTGTCCAGAGACTTTCGCTCCCGCAGTATAAGCCACCACTTGGGTAAGAGATTAGTAAAAGAAGTGTATAAAAGACATTAGTGCTGTTGTACAGCCATAGCTATAAAAATGGTATTGACATTGGAGTACTGCCTTAAGACGGGGCCTATAGGGCATTACAAAAGCAAGAGTTAGTGTCCGCTGGTCCTCATTTGAATGAACAAAAAGAGGGGGGGGGGGGAGAGAAATCTACCTCAACTACATGTTTTTAGTGACACCAAGCCGCAGTTAGCATTAAAGATATCACAAAGTTTTGTGGAAGATTTGGGAGCGCTTTGCTGCTTTCTTACAGGATTGGACAAAAGAGCTCACCCTCTTCAGAAAGGCATGTTATATAGAAATGAAAATAGTGAATTTACTGCATCTGGCCACAACAACTTGCACACGGAGAGGAAGATGAACTGAAAACTTTATACATGAATGTACGTATTTACAACAGGTGAAACAATGACCATGATCTATGCCGAAGAGGAAAGAGATCAAAATCTAGCTCAGAACGAGTTCTCCAGGCCGCGGGGCCGTTTCATTAACTTTGGGACTCCACCCACATTTCTCATCCCCAATGACAACGAACTCACACATGACTGGCTAACAAACATTTTGGCATGTCTTTCCCCTTTCATATGGTTCTTCACCCTCTCCCTAATACAAGCAATGCAAAAGGGACAACAAATTCGTTTCACAACAAACGGAATTTAGAGAATGGACCTCGAAATGATTGGTTCACTAGGTCACATGCCAAACTCTCTCCCCTAAGAAAAAGAAGAAAAAAAAATTGGAACCGATCAAAACGGTGTCCCACGTGCGCAACCATTGCCCAAAGCTTGCACCCTTGGCGGCTCCTTTTACAGAGCAATTATTGCAATTATTGGCGTCCGAGTCAGCACCATTGCGGACCACATCAGAAGAGCCACCCACATCCTCCCGCTCCACATCATACCGTCACTGTTACACACTTGCCCTTTTTCAACGCCGCCATCTCCCACCATTGTTGACATCCAGGGTTGGAATCCTCAACGAGACCCCACTCAGCGCGCCTGCACTGAATAATTGTCACTTTTATGGGCTCCCCAACAAGGAAGAGGGCCTTACACCCTTCAACCTGACAGTGTTTTTTCTTTGAACGATAAGCAGTTCTTCCAAAAGAGGTGCTCGTTTCAAAGCTGTGCTGCCTCCGGGTGATGGGTCCAGTCAACGTACTAAGGACCCCTTAGTACGCTTAGTACTAAGGACCCCTTAGTTGTATACTGTTCGTAAAGCTCTTTAAATAAAAATGAGCCCCCTACATGACACAGCAACGAGAACAAACTGCCTGTCCCCGTGTCTTCGAGTGCGACAGCAAAGTCCTTGGAAGAGGGGACTTCTTTCCCTCTGCGCCTACGTTTCCGTTAAGCACTGTAGCTGCTGTAGCTGCCTCTCTGTGCGCGTCTCTCGGCCTCCTGTCCGAGGGCAAGTGGGAGACGGCCGCAGCTGGGCATTGAACAGGTGACCTAAAAAGAGCAGACTAATAATGGTGCCTAGCATACCCACCGATCCCTTACAGAAATCATTACAAAAATGAAAGCAACACATCAGATAACGCTACAATGTTTCTAAGTGCAAAGTTGACAACTCCAAGTCATATAAATATATGTACATCTCCGCACATTAACTAGACAGAAACAGCGCAGAGTAAACTAATAATTCAGTGTCTAGCAACACTATTAAAAGGGGATAAAGGCCACGGGGGCTACGATTATTAGTACCGTTTCGCCTTTAAACTACAATAACATACTTGTTGCAAGCTTAAAATCAAAGATTCACACCTGTCCCACCCACAGCAATGGAACACACATCTGACTCAAGTCTGCAGAGAAAGAGCAAGCTAGACTATTACAGATGCACCCTTGGTTGTTTTTCTGGCCTTTCTGAGGGTGAAGAATCTGACTTGTCAGTAGCATGTATATGAATAAGAATCCTATGACAGTAAATGCATCAGATTTTCTGGAGTGGCTTTTCTTTGCTGACCACATATGAGGTGAGCTATAATTTATCCAACTCGGCCTAGGTTTATTCTATGAATAACAAAGCTGTAGCAGGTACACAGTCGTCCACTCAGGCTGAACATGCGAGTGCGTGGCATGCACTTTTTGAGATGCCACTGCATCCATCACAGCTGCACACCGTAGCGAAGAGGCAGACAGCATGAAGTACCAGCCTCTAGTCCCTCTACCACCACTGGGGTCCCAAACTAGGGACCCCTTGTTTTTGTCAGGACAGGCCCCCTCAGGGTCAGCTAGTGAGTAACCTCCTGTATTTGTATCTGATGGAAATGTTTTCCACCACCACCCACAATACGCAGCTGCGCATCATAGCAGATGTGAAGCAACAGCTCCTGGTCCTTCTATGCATAAGCCACTTTGCCTTGATGCATGCCTGCGCATCATAGTAAAGAGGCAGACGACATGACACAGCAGCTCATGGTACCTTTACACATGAGCCCCCCCCCCCCCCATTGTACTTCGATACGCACCATAGCAAATATACAGACTACGCCACACAGCAGCTCCTGGTTCCTCTATGCACAAGCCATTTTGCCTCAATACGCACCTGCGTACCTGAGCGAAGAGGCAGACGTGAAGCTGCAGCTCCTGGGCCCTCCATGCACAAGCCACTTAGCATCAATGCACGGCTGTGCACTGTAGTGAAGAGGCGAAGGACGTTAAGCAGCAGCTCCTGGTCCCTCTACACATCAGCCATTTTGCCTCGATGCGCATCTGCACACCGTAACAAACAGCCAGATGTGACAAAGAAGCTACTGGTTTCTGTACACATAAACCACTTTGCCTCAATGCACGTCTGCACACCGGAGCAAAGAGGCAGCTGACGTGAAGCTGGAGCGGCTGGTCCCTCTACGCACAAGCCACTTAGCCTTGATGCATGGCTGTGACGGATGCATTGCTATCTTGCAAACAGCATGCCACACATTCCCATTCAAGCTAAGAGTGGACGACTGTGTAAAAGTAAAATACTGGTTATTTACTTCAATGGACAATGACAAAAAGTAACATGGTGGACAATGTAAAAAGAATTTGCTCCATAAAGTTTGTTGAAACCTGTTCTACATCCTACATGTAAACAAGCTAAAACCTTAATGTCGAAGGGATGTCCTGTGTGTTTAAAATCATCACGCTCAAACAACTTCAACACTGACAATCATGATTCAATATTAATAATATAGATAATGATACAATACTCACTTTTAGCCATACCAAAGAAATGAGAATGCAAAGGGATGTTGCTGTTTTTTCCCCGTGGATGACAGTTTTCCATGCTCAAAGTGCTGCTTCCTGTTGGCCTACGAAATCGGCTACAGCAAATGGCATCTGAAAAATTTTTGGAAGCCTCATGCTAGTCTTCAACGAGAAAAGCATTGCCATACAGAAGCAGAACACAAATACTTTTAAAACACACTAAAAGCACCAACTGCGGTGCTGTTTTTAGGATGACTAGGTACAGGTTTTGCTGTAGCAAGCCAAATGTTAGCCTTCAATAAGGAAAGCATTCCCATACAGAAAAGAACACACTAACTTTTACAACACATTAAAAACATAAATTGCACAAATGCTTGTAAGATGACCAGGTACAGGTGTCTGCTATAGCCCACATCATGTGACCAGCGGTTATCAGAAGCCTTGTATGTGAGCATGATGCCCTATATTCAATTTATGGCTATCACTGTATTAACAAGCATGGGTTTAAAGCTACTTTAATATGATAATCTAAGAACATGGTAAGAGCTTTCAGTGCGAGACATAACCTCAGTATAATGTACTATAAGGTGCTGCATGGCTCTAGTGTAGCTTTGGCATTATCTCGCTGTCAATAATGCAGTGAAGTTCTGAGGAGCCTTTGAATATCTGTAAGGACAAAGCAACAACAATTTTGTTTTCATCTCACTTTTGCTCAGCTCGTATTATTTTCTTCATTTATTTTTATTTTTTTTTTTGAGCCCACGGCTTGCATGGCCTCCCAGTATGCCTGTTTTGCATAAAAGAAGGCGTTGCAGGCACCAGAGCTCACAGCCCAACTGTATCGCGGCGGCGGTATGTCAAATTCGTGCCAGAACAGCGCAGAACAACGGGTCAAGAAAAAGACAAGTGCTGACTTTTTTTTTCTCTCGTCTCCTTGTCCGGTTGTTCTGCGCGGTTCGGTCCCACATGCATAACCAACATGCGCAAGGTGCTGTCCTGGTTTGTCAAAGCTGAAGGAGAGTACTAAACCTTTAGTTATTTAGTAGCTACAGCCGTTCCTTCTAGAAACTGTAGTTGCCGTAAAGCTCAAGAGAGAAAGATCAGCGGCTGCCCATTAAAAAAAAAAAGAAAAAAAAAATCGCGACGTTCTCACAAGTGTAGGCATGTCGCACGATAGGCTCGAGGAGTGCAAAAGTTTTCTTCAGTAGTTTTTACAACTCAGCACGTTGCGCATGGTTAACAAATTAACTCCTTTAAAGCTCGGGCAGGCACTCCTTTATCAGAGACAGAGAAGTTGCGCGGCTTACTGGCGCAGCGTCCAGTAATGCCGAGAAAGATGGCCCTCAAACTTGAGGCTGCACTTTAGTTAGTCGGCGCCGAGCCATCCTGTCAGTCTCGCCTAAAACACTCGACCGTTCGGCTGCTGTACAAAGCTGTTTCCTTACCCAAAAGCTCAGCACCATCGGTGCATCGAAAAGTTCCACTAAAGAAACAAAAGTTCGGTGAAATACTTACTTTGGAATCGGCGGGTGAACAAAGTGTGCCAGCCGCACCAAGCCACAGCAAAAACAATGCTAGCAGTGCATTACAGCCGTAGGTATTTGTAACTGCGCAGAAAATGCAGAACACGGAAACGTGAAGCCATTTTTCACATAGAATTTCTTACTCTTACCTAGAGGGAAAGCTGTGCTGCCGTCTATGGGCGTTTACATGGAGTTTCCAGACGGCCAGTTCAGCCACCATGGGCGCTCAAAGCATCATGGGCCGGTGAGCTACCGAGTGCAGAACTACAACTTTTGGCCAAAACTAATGCAAAGATAAACGTTGTTCTACCATAAATAATGTCCTAAGATTGAATCTTGTGTCTATAAATTGCAAAAAGATAGAGAAACAGCATGTCAGTGTGATATTTATCCAATATAAGCGATGACTCTTTCTCCTATTGGCTTATTTTTGAGCAGCACAAATACCAATATTTCGCACTTAATAGGCAAACTTTGAAATAAAAAAACGTTATGAAAATATTTATGGTTGTGCAATCACTTAAGAAAGTTTTTAGTGGCATTTCGGGGAACAAAAACTATTTATTGGCGACGTCTGCTTTTGAGCCTTCGCTACTATGGCTTTCGCGGTCTATGTACGCACCTTCAAATGATGATGATGACGAAAAAGAAACATCGCAGTAACGCCACTCCACGTACCCGAGAAAAACCGACTGTCCCGCAACAAGTAGCACACCGGCCCATGATTCTTAGCGCGCCCATGGTGGCTGAAGTGCAGCGCCCTCAGCTTTCCCTCTAGTTAGTGTAAGGAACTCTATGATCTTTCATGACTAAACTTCAACTTGTCAGGTGGATTGGATTGGCTCATTTCAGATTTTTTTGAGGATAGGTTCGGTTTCGTTCTTTTTGAGCTTGCTGCTTGCTGCGTCTATTCAGCCACTGATTAAAATTTCACCGAAGCATCATGATAAAAAAATGTTTAATGGTCATTTAACTTTTAATCAAAAATTTTTGATGGAAGAATTCAACGATGAAACATGCGGAAAATAAAAAAACTGTTTAATGAAAACGCCTTCTATCGCATCGATTCGCTCTGGCATCATACGATGCAGACTTGATGGCATTAGTGATTTATACGCAGTTCAGACGAGCACGACGACTACAAACTATATCATAGCTGTGTAAAAGCAAATCCAGTGGCGGACGTACGGCGGCTGTCCGCTGGGCGAACGGATTCGACCATCCGCTTTCGTACGTACGCCGGAATTCCGGCGGACGTCCGAAATCGGCCGCCGAGTTGCGGCCGAGTTCGGTTGTCCGTCAGACGTCAGTGGCCGTCTGGGGCCGTTCGTTCTTTCGATCCGCGGCATTCTATGGTCACAAATGAATTGCTAGGTTGCAGACCTTAGATTGCTGCTGTTGCACACATTTTCACTGGCCTGATAAAATATTTTTCGCGTCACCGAATAAGCTTTACGAAGCGAAGAGACGCTAAGGCGAATCGCTGCCTTCCAACGAGCAGTGAGCTGGCAATCATGCCCGGGTAATTGCCGCGTCCAGATTTACCGCGAAGCATTTTTCCCGAAAGAGGACAGACTATACCTTCACCTGCATTAGCATCCTTTCTCAACCAGCAAAAAAAAATAATATTTAAAGAAATTGGGACACTCATAGGCATCAGCGCTACTGGGACCGCCGTGCGCGCCTGTGGGCCTCGCTCGTGGTGCAGTTGTTCATTGCATAATGTTTATTTATGCCGTCCCGTGGTCTATATTTCCCTGTCTACGATAGCTTGCATAAGCACCAGTACAATGCAGAGAGTAATCAACAGGAATGGAGTGTTTAAATGGCGCATTTACTATGTCTTCCGCATTAGTTTCGCGAATTTGCCTTGACTTTTTTTTTTTTTGCTTGCTTGCTTTCATTATTTTTTTTCCTCCTCTCAGCTCGTTCCTTTTCTTCTTTCCACACCTTTTCCTTCCACGCTTATGCCGCTACTTTCCTTCCCAACTTGGGGACTTCCTTTGTCCGTCCCCCAGCCTGATATATTTTTTTTTTTCCTCGCCATCCTTCGCTGTCCACTTCGCCCTCCTCTGTAGATGTGATTCAGGAGGTGCCATTCCATACGCTTTATTCATTTAGTTCTGTTAATGACATTTCGATGTCTACTGAGATGTTGAACCTCGAATGATAAATTGTTTCTCATGCGATACTGCTCAATCGAGACTATAATAAAAAATAAGTAAAAAAATGATTTTATTTACTTATTCGTGGACACTCTGAACAGATCTTGCATTCATTACATGCCATCCTGCTCCAAATAAGTTGTCGAGCGGCTGGCTGCCACCTGTTACCTTCCTCTGTCAAAACTTAACTTTGTGGCAGAGGGCTTGAAAGTACCGTTAAAGAGGCATTAAGGATCGTTAAAAACAAAAACGAAAGAAAACTAGCATTCAAGTCGGGATGAGGCAGGACGTTCTTTCGACGAAAAAGAAAATTAAGCATGCTACGATTCTGACATGTGACAGAGAGGAAGACATGAATGTGTATTAGAAACGGTAGATCGTTTGTGCGGTGCTGTAAGACAGTTTCCATTCTCATGGCTGTGTCGCTGTATCAGCGACCGCGTGCCATCTGACATCCTTTCCTTTATCGTCGAGAAAAGTGGCAACCGCCTCACCAGAAAACAGCTTAACCTCTTCAAAATCCGTGTGCGTAATGTAAGTGCCTGCGGCATCTTCAGGCCCGGTAATCGCGTTTTCAAGTTTTCAGGCTTGTCCCTTTTTTTTTTAGGCTTTTTTCTCTTCTTCGACTACAGCTTCATTTATTCATTCCTATTCTTCTCCCATACTCGTTCCACCCTTCTCGGCCGCTCGATTCCCCGCAGCTTTCTTTTTTTTTCTCTCACCCACCCCAGCTTTGGGCGCTCGAGCTGGCCTTTGTGAAGCTGTACCACACTTGGGAGGAGGGGCGTTCGCCACAAATTTTTTTTTTGTATTTTTCTACATTTTTACAGTGTTTTTTACGCCCCCATCCTCCCACCCCCTTCGTTTTTTGCTCGGCCTTTTCCAACTGCGCGCGCTTCTCCTGTCGTCTTCCAGTTCGCGTGTTTCCAGCCTAGAAATAAACGGCCAGCGGGCGGCCAGGGCTCGTCTCTGTCTTTGCGTCTTGTGGCTCTCGCATTGTTTGTGCTCCGCTACTTCGCTCGAGCTGGCTGAAACTGCTACCATTTCGCTGCGCAGGCCACCTTTTTCAAGCGCGCGCCCTGCCCAGGCGGCCGCGCGTCTCCCTATCAAACTGTTCCGGCGCTCACTCGTGGCGCTGCCTGTTCGCCGCGAGTGCTGCCCCCTGGGTTTCTGCACGGCCTCGAGATCATAGAGTTAATACAAAGACTCTAGAGGGAAAGCTGCCCGTTCACCCAATGCATTCGAGGGGTGACCGCGTGATTGCCGCCATTATCCCACTGTTCATTGGTTGCCAGATGAATTTTACTTGCTAAATCTGGCACATGAAGATGGTTTGAAGCTGGCAACTTAGATCGTGGGAAGATGGCGGCGTGCAGTTAACCGACGGCGGGCGGCTACTGTTCAGTAGGTGCTGTAAACAACGGCAGAATCGTCGCGTGTGGAGCATTTCTTGTGATATATTGCGTCGCGTACCTACTGTAACATCAGATAGGTGTCCTGATTCTTCTGAGTTGTTATCGCAAGGCCGGCTATCCCTGCGATTGTTCCGCGCTTCGCATGCATTTCGTCCGTCGAGCGCACATGCATCTCCTCTGTGCCCGATCACCTGAAAATATGTCAGAAATTTGCTTTGGCGCAAGACGACGACCACAGTGTATTAAAAAAAAAAAATGACGAATTCCACAGCAACAGCCCTTGGTGTATCCGGGATATGGCTAGTGCTGCATACAGTAAATGTCGAAGGGTGCTCGTGTGTGTTTACTGTTGATCTGCTACGTCTGCTCGCAAACATGGTTTCCAATTGTTCTACATCATTCCTTTATGGCCAATAAGGGGCCTGAAAGATTATATAATATGCTTGAAACTTGAAAACAATGTATAGAAATTTCCTACAGTTGTGTTATCGGCAGCGGTTTTTAAAACTTTTGTTCAAACCTTTGTTCATTTTTGACGCAGTGAGCAGAAACTGTGCTGGCCACAATGATAAATTTGATGATGGCGGCGAACAGTGAGAAGCTCGTTTCCCTACCCAGCTTTCCCTCTAGAGTCGAGATCGAGCAGAGCCGCCACCTTGCGGCTCAGCGGCAAAACCTAGTCAGTGTGGATGCGTTTTCGAGTCGCGTGCCAGCCCCCAGTGATTTAAGCGCGCGCATGCGGCGTGTACAGGAGTGTTTTTGTTTGTTTCGTGGTTCCTGTGAGATTTTGCTTACCTATAGACCTCCTTCATGTTTGCAAACAAACAAGATGATCGAGGTGGCGCTGCTATCGTCAGCGATCCCACGGTAGGCAAAAAGCACGACCGCGGCCGCGGCACTGTGGCCTTAAGGCCGTGTTATTGTGATTTGTAGGCGCCTTCTTGGCAGACGAAATGACGATGTGCTAGTATTCGTGAGCCTCAGCGGTGAGGACAGAAGCGATACATTGAAAAACTCTACCTACACGGCGTGCAGCGTACGAACCCGCACGCCGTACCGATGGAGATTCGGTTCAAGGCGCACAAGAGAAGCGTTGCTGCCGCCAGGAAAAATGAGCGACGTTGACATCTATTTGCTGTTTTCTCCGAGAAAATTAAGCGCGGAACGCATAGAGAATTACAAAGCTTCGGATGCTTACAACTACTTTGAGTCGAGTACGCTGACGGTGATTTGTTTCGCTCATATATAGCGCCGCAAACCGCGTACGATGTAGTCCGCTCAAAGCATCATTGCGTTATCGGATGATTCTTCACACCGAGCGGCAAATGAGTGTTCTTGGTAAGCACGAAGCACCTCGCTAGCGTCGAGCGGCTGTATGGGTAAGGTGATTTAGGTCAGCATGGCAACAGTAGCCTTAACACTGCACGTACTTGAGTATCATTTCGTTATTCATTGAAATCACAACGCTGCGCGTCTGTTATATCTGCTCTGTTCGTGGGCGGCTGTCGTCGTTAATGGTAGCAATTTTATCACGGGTAGTCACGCTGTTAGCTTGCATTACAATTACGAGCTGCAGCGGCCAATGTGGTTACGTGGGTTCCGGTAAAAACGTCCCAGGAAAGAGTGGTCCCGGAAAAAATGGCCTCGGATAAAATGCCCCCAAATAGATGCAATTAAACGTACTACAAAGTCGAGCTTTCGCCTTGCCTGGTGCTTGATTTATCAGCGATAAATTTCGCTCATTCTAATCAACTTTTACTGTTTTTATCTGCCATCTGTGTTTATGGTTTTAGCTTGAACAGTATTTATATTTTGAACCCCGCCGTTTTTTTTTTTTTTTTTTTCACGTCCTGTAGTTCTTTTACTAAAGGCCTATACTGAGTTTCCTCGAGTCTAGCCGCAGTAATGTAGGCTACAGTGCTTCTTTCTACCTGTCCGCTTGAAATTTGCAAAACATGATACTGATGCTGTGCGTTCGCAAAAAAAAAAAAAAAAAAAAAAAGAAGAAGAAGAAAACCATTATGGCACCGAAATTTGTGCGGTGGAGGACAAGCACGTCTCTCGAATGTGTAATATTAGCCGGGTGATTAGACCTATATTAAACAGCGATATTTCCCAGCTTGGAAACTGGAAACTATGCACCGCATAATACTCGCTGGATATTTTATATTGGTGGGGCTTTTTTTTTTTTTTCGATATGCTTTCATGCTAAGTCTTCTCCAGTTTCTGTAAACGCGTAAAGCACCCAGAGGACCCAGTACCCAAACAATGGTTACATCTATTCTAAAAAAAAAAAGAAAGGCATCATAAGACGTTTAATTTTTCGCGAAGTGAGTTCCGGGCAGATTTCAGTCAATTTCTTCGGTGACATTTTTTCCTAGGGGCCGCTTCCTGAGGGGACCTTTCTGGACGTTTTTTCCGGGGCCATATAGTCCAGGGGCCTTTGTTTCGTGGCTGTATCTTCTGGGGACCTCTTTTCAGGGGCCGTTTTTACCTTCGCCCGGGGTTCCGTAGTTAGGGTGGCCCAGTTCGGTCTCGCCACTGTGGCCGCGGTAATGTAGGATAAACCCCACAACTCTCATTCACAATCAGCCGCTGTGAATACTGTTACGACCAAGCATCCGCAATTGCGCGCTCTATTGTTCGCCTGTGGGCATGGATAAGTTTTGTGAATATGTGGTGATGGTCCAATGGCTCTAAGTGAGCCTGTTTCCAGGAATCCTGTTTTGTAAGCATGTTTTGCTTTGTGGACAACCTGCAAATGCCAAATTGACCTTGTCAAGAGAACGTCTGGAAAAACACAAAGAAACGTCCCCCTGCGGGAAATAGCAGGAAGTGCTTTCTTTCTTTTGTTCACCCTTCCAGTCGAGAAGTGCTATCCTCCAGTGATGAATGCCTCCTATCCAAAGGAGACGACAGAGTGACATGTCCGCTGACGTGCAGGACAAGAAAGGAGCATGACTCATACGGCCATTAAGTGATTTCCCGGGAATGCAGGAAAGATTTGCAATTGTCAAAAAGGGACCATGTTGGGAGCCCTATGCGGCGCCACGTGCACTCGGGTTTCTGAGAAGTAAAACCCCTTGTCAGAACCAGCCTGTGGTTTCTTTGCTGAAGAATAGAAATGTACCTCCTCTCCTCGCCGTTCCCAAGCTTTTCCCGCCAACAAGTGATCACGCCCAACGAATGAATGCCGGACCAGTCAGTGCTTCAGACCATCAGTGCAGTGAAGTGTTCGATTGGATGCCGATACCTGAGGGGCGTGCCCTGGATTTGGTTGGTCAGCATCTTCAGAGAGGGGCTGGACATAGGGGGTTTTTAAGGACGCTGCAGAGCACGAAATGTCGCTCTGGGCCCTGGGTAAACGGCTCATCCAGTCGCTTCTCGCTATGAACTCTTAACGCTTGTCATTTTGCTGATGTACCCTTCTTCTTCATGTAAATATTCTTGTAAATACGTTTTCTCAAAGTGCCAGTAAACCTGCTTGTACATATTTTACCAACTTCGAAGATTCAGTCCTTCTTCAACCCGGAGTCTCTGCACGCTACCAAGTGAAGGCCGGGTCGCCATAGCCCCAGCGTCACGACAACTGGTGATCAGCGGTGGGATCTGAATCTACAAGCACAACGACTGGTGCCCAGCGTTGGGATCTGAATCTACAAGCCACAACATCTGGTGATTGGAGGTGGATCTGAAGCTACAAGCCACATCTTGTGATCGGAGGTGGCATCTCAAGCAACAAGCAGGAGCAACAATCGGCCAACAAGAGGGCAGCTCGGAACATCGATCGCATGTGTGGGTGAGTGCTTGGCTTTTCTTCTGATGTGGACCAGGTTCTAGAACAGGGTTAAATTTTAGAACTGGTAAAGAGAGTGTGGAAACGCCTTTAGGTTTGGTAGTTTGCACTGTTGTTTTGGAAGTAGCCGACACTCGGAGCGATCATGGACCTACAAAAGCTGCAGAAACCGGACCTGTTGCTATTGTGTGAGGAATTGGGAATTGATACAAGTGGTTTGGCACGAAAACCTTTGATTATAAAGGCAATCACTGATTTGGGAGCCGATGATGAGGAGCTCAGTGAAGCATGGAACCTCATCGAACAAAAAAAGGAGGAGCAGCTCATACAGCAGAAAGAGCGAGAAAAAGAGGAAAAGAGGCGGGAGCGTGAAATTGAGAGAGAAGCAAAAAAGCGGGAGCTAGAAATTGAGCTCCGGAAATTAGAAGTAGAGTTGAGCAAGAGGTCGGGCAATTGTCCCCAGCTAGCGGTACCTCTTCTCAACAAGGAGGCAGATTTCAAGATGTCAAAGTACATGCAGCCATATGTGATATCAGGGGATATCGGTCTGTATCTGGGTAACTTTGAGCGAACTTGCGAAGAACTGTCCTTCCAGCGAGACACGTGGTCTCAGAGATTATTGACGGTTCTGCCCTGCGAGGCAGCGGAGGTTGTCGCGCGGCTAAACAAGGAGGACGCGGACAACTACGAGAAGGTCAAAGCTTGCCTTCTGATTTTCGGAGACAGAGATGTGCAGGCCTTAACACGTTCAAAGGCGCGAGAACTAGCTACACTGCTCATTTCAGAAAAATCAACAGCGGAGGAAACGGCAGTTAAAACAGTGGTAAATGCGGAAAATAGCGGGCCAGAAAACTTTGAGAGCGAGGCATCTCAGATAAGTCAACATGAAAGTGAGCTTGATAAGACACGGAATGAGGACGTTCTTGAAAGTAACCTCTTGCCGCCAGTGTCTAGTAATCTCACGAGACTTTTAAGTGGAACCCGAGAGGACTTAGCTATGGAGCAAGCCAATGATCCCAAGAATAAGCTCGAAGTACAGTGGGAAGGACCTGCTAAAGTCGTTGCAGAGCTTTCTGACACTAACTACGCAGTGAAAATCCCCGATAGGCGTAAAGCAGTGCGCATTTATCATTGCAATCTTATGAAGCCTTATGTGCAGAAGGAAGCCGTGGTAAATCTAACGTTAAACCTTCCCGAGGAGATGGGGGACAACTTGATTTGCCTCAGCGAAAAAGGAAGCAACGCTCAGGAGTTTCTCAAAAAGACGGAGCAGAGAGGAGAACTAAAGAAATCCCAGCTGTCCGATCTGGGCGAGATAATAACTGAGTTTGAGGCCTGCTTCGTGGACAGGCCAGGCAGGACTGATTTGACTGAGCACGATATGGAGCGGACTTCAGACGTGCCAGTGCGATCAAGGTGCTACCGATTTTCTCCAAGGCAAAGAGAAATTCTGGATAGGGAAGTAACTCGCATGCTGGAATTAGGAGTAATAAAACCCTCGGAAAGCGATTATGCTTCGCCTATGATCTTAGTAGAAGCTCCAGGTAAAGACCCTAGGCCTGTGGTAGACTACCGAAAGCTAAATTCTCTCACCAGGGATCAAGTGTATCCTATTCCGAATATTGAGGAGAGAGTAGAACAGGTCAGTAGAGCGGCATATGTGACTACGCTGGACCTTACTCGAGGATACTGGCAAGTACCGCTCACTGAACGCGCCAGCAGATACGCGGCTTTCGTCACTCCGACGGGCAGCTACCAGCCAACAATGATGAGTTTCGGGCTCAAAAATGCTCCATTTTGTTTTTCCCGACTCATGGATAGGGTTTTAAAGGGGTGTGAAACATTCGCGGTGCCTTATTTAGACGACATTGCGGTTTTTTCCGACTCATGGGCGGACCATATGGTACATCTAAGAGCTGTACTGAGCCTTTTGCGTCAAGCTGGACTAACCGTAAAGGCCGAGAAATGTTGCCTGGCAAGGGCGACCGTGGACTACTTGGGTCACAATGTAGGTCAAGGTTTCAGGAAACCCAGCGAGATTAAGATTTCTGCGGTAGCAGACTACCCGCGGCCGAGCACGAAGACGGAAATTCGAGCATTCCTGGGTCTGACTGGGTACTACAATCACTACATCCCTAACTATTCAGCTTTGGCTAGCCCTCTGACCGACGCTCTCCGCAAGACAGAACCGACAAATGTAGTCTGGGACGAACAAAAGGAAGCCTCCTTCGTAAACCTGAAGGCTGTGCTGATTAGCCGTCCGGTATTGCGAGCTCCAGACTATGACCGAGAATTCACGGTCCAGTGTGATGCCAGTGATCGAGGGCTAGGTGCTGTTCTCTGCCAGAGAGATGACGACGGTAATGAGCACCCCGTGCTCTACTTGAGCAGAAAACTGAGTTCTAGAGAGAGGGCTTATTGCGCGTCAGAGAAAGAATGCGCTTGCATTGTATGGGCCATTCAAAAATTACAGTGCTATCTTGGAGGGGCCAAATTCACCGTAGAGACGGACCATTGTCCCCTGGCTTGGCTGCAAACTGCGACATCGAAGAACAGTCGCCTTCTTAGGTGGAGCTTGATTTTACAGCAGTACAATTTTGAAATAAGATACAAAAAGGGGAAGTTAAATGGGAATGCGGACGCGCTTAGCCGCTCTTTCTAAGCGGTCCGAGATGTTCCTCACCATGTATCCAAATTGATAATCAGGTTGTTTTTTTTTTCGTGCGCTTGTATATGTGTGACTATGTAAAGCAGCACGTTTGGTTTTCTAGGAATACGTGGGTCCCGAACGTCTTGAGAGTGGGCTTTTCTCGAACAACAATGGCAGTTTTCTTTTAACCTGGTCTCTTCAGACGGGAGCCGAGTGCTTGCTTCGACATGTGGTTGAGTTTCAGACAGCTCGAGCAATTTGGCCTACAACAATCAAGACAACGCGACAAGCAACAGCGAGCTTCAAGCGTTCACGTGCAGGCCATTAAGTCGTCTCTTCATGCAGCAGCTGGGACTGCTGCCCTCCGAGACTCATCTGGCGGGGGAGGAGGCTGTTACGACCAAGCATCCGCAATTGCGCGCTCTATTGTTCGCCTGTGGGCATGGATAAGTTTTGTGAATATGTGGTGATGGTCCAATGGCTCTAAGTGAGCCTGTTTCCAGGAATCCTGTTTTGTAAGCATGTTTTGCTTTGTGGACAACCTGCAAATGCCAAATTGACCTTGTCAAGAGAACGTCTGGAAAAACACAAAGAAACGTCCCCCTGCGGGAAATAGCAGGAAGTGCTTTCTTTCTTTTGTTCACCCTTCCAGTCGAGAAGTGCTATCCTCCAGTGATGAATGCCTCCTATCCAAAGGAGACGACAGAGTGACATGTCCGCTGACGTGCAGGACAAGAAAGGAGCATGACTCATACGGCCATTAAGTGATTTCCCGGGAATGCAGGAAAGATTTGCAATTGTCAAAAAGGGACCATGTTGGGAGCCCTATGCGGCGCCACGTGCACTCGGGTTTCTGAGAAGTAAAACCCCTTGTCAGAACCAGCCTGTGGTTTCTTTGCTGAAGAATAGAAATGTACCTCCTCTCCTCGCCGTTCCCAAGCTTTTCCCGCCAACAAGTGATCACGCCCAACGAATGAATGCCGGACCAGTCAGTGCTTCAGACCATCAGTGCAGTGAAGTGTTCGATTGGATGCCGATACCTGAGGGGCGTGCCCTGGATTTGGTTGGTCAGCATCTTCAGAGAGGGGCTGGACATAGGGGGTTTTTAAGGACGCTGCAGAGCACGAAATGTCGCTCTGGGCCCTGGGTAAACGGCTCATCCAGTCGCTTCTCGCTATGAACTCTTAACGCTTGTCATTTTGCTGATGTACCCTTCTTCTTCATGTAAATATTCTTGTAAATACGTTTTCTCAAAGTGCCAGTAAACCTGCTTGTACATATTTTACCAACTTCGAAGATTCAGTCCTTCTTCAACCCGGAGTCTCTGCACGCTACCAAGTGAAGGCCGGGTCGCCATAGCCCCAGCGTCACGACAATACAAATAAAAGCGCTCGGCATAAATAAAAAAAAATGCTGCTCCGATCCAAATCACTAGCTGTTAACGTGAAGTGGGAGTCTTCATCTGGTAAAATAATTTGACGTGAACGTGGCGAAGGTTAGCCATGCAGCATATATATCACAGATCGAGGAGTGCAATACAGATCTTTCGAGTAGCAGCTCACTGCGCATACATACAATTACCAAAGTGAAAAAACGGGCTTGAGGAACAGTTCACATAGGTAAACATCTATGCATGCTCCAACAAAGAAACAGGCCTACGCAATACAACATATATATGACTGCCTCGTCTATGTATGTTACCAGCGCACCCGCGCCCGCACACCAAGATCCCATCACGCGTCGTAAAAAGGCCAAACTCGAGTGATTCGCGACCTTTGATCCGGTAGACCGCTCTGGCGTAAAGGTGAATAAGCTCCAGCTTAGCCGTAACTTTGCCGCATATTCGATGAGCAGGCGTCGGTATTCAGCCTTGGCGCTTCACCGCTGCGGCCCACAACTGTTTACGGCGACCATTGTCGGCAAGAAGCCTTTGCAAGCTTACTAAACTTCCTCTTGTGTGCCTTTCAGCACAAGTCATAGTGAAGCGATTAGTCGGCATGGTATTCTGCATTTCCCCACAGCAGCAAGCCATCGCACAATCACAGGAGGCAAGGCGACTGAAGCGACGACAGCGCCACCGCATTT
The DNA here is from genome assembly GCF_055883805.1 of Amblyomma maculatum. NCBI lineage: Eukaryota > Metazoa > Arthropoda > Arachnida > Ixodida > Ixodidae > Amblyomma > Amblyomma maculatum. Next base: position 154,686,168 of record NC_139344.1, on the reverse strand, counting down.
TCTTGACGTAGCCGGAGTGAAGGAGGTTTATATGCCTCTTGCAAAATAAATATGAACACTCTATAACCCTACGCTTCATTAAAAACTTGTCCGTATCGAGCATGTCATGCTTGGATAAGGACATCGTCCATCTCGGTCTTGTAGTGGTCTTCGGGGCTTGAGATCCTTTGACATGCAATGTCTCAAACGAAGTGGTACTGTCGTTACCGCCGTGTCAAAGCAAAACAGGTCGCTGCCGTCAATAAAAGTTAATGCAAACGCTCAGAAATCGCATATTCCCGTTTCTGTTTGGAATACCACAGCTACTAAAACATATGCCACCGCAGACTGCTTCATATAGCAGAATGCAGTTTGAACAGGCCACTCTATGCCTGCTATGCCTTCTGTATGCGCGATATAGTTGTGTGAGTACTTTTTTTTTTTTTTAACCTCTGTCGTGGTGTCTCAATGGTAAGGGCGCTCGACTGCTGATTTCGAGAATGGGGGATTCAATCACAACCGTTTCAAAAGGCGCTCCTCTGCTGTGGGATTTGACTGCACAATAAACAATCTCACGTGGTAAATGTGGTGTTAATAATGAAAAAAAAAAAAAAAAAAACGACACCAAAACCAGCCTCTGCAGTCATCCGTCATAGCCGATGCCGCTTTCATGCGTTAAACCCAGGCCAATATGCATTTATTTTCTTTTTTTGTTGTTGTTGAAGGCTTCTGTGCATCCGTAAAAGTTTTAGTGGCACATTTTGCTTTAGAGAAATGCTCGAATGTTTGGGAAACATATTCCCTGCACCTAATTGTTACCCTAAATATTACATAATACACCTAGATTAATACTTCTGTCACACGGGCAAGTTCCAACTCCTTCGAACTTCTTTTCCATAAAGGACCACGGAGGGAGTTCAACCCTAAAGGAGTTGTCGCCGTGTCACACGGCTAAGAACCAGCTTCTCCGAGACGCCGTCAGGGTCCCATTAGGCGCTGTTCGTTTTGTGTATACATATAAAATAATCAAGTTAAAAACATGTGAAATAATTTTTAGCTGCTTTCTTTTCAACAGTTTGAATTGACTTTAAAATATAAATGTATCTTTATTCATGTGAAAGGAATGCGCTGTTACTTTTACTAGCATATCGTGTTTGTCTGTTCTGCTGGCCACAATGTGCTTGTGAAATTCTTGCGTGCATGCTTGGATTTTTGCACATTTACTTTTTTTCCATGCTTTGCGTTATGCTGCAGTATTAAAATTCGTTAAAAACGCAAAATTAATGCATAAGTACTTCTTTTAAAACTTGCATAAAGCTCACGGGGAACCAGAGTACTCCCTTTACCTGCTCAAGGGAGATGATTGGAACTCCTTACGCTAGGAACTTCCTTATACTTCTGTCACACGGGCAAGTCCCAACTCTCTCGAACTTCTTTTCCATAAAGGACCACGGAGGGAGTTCAGCCCTGAAGGAGTTGTAGCCGTGTCACACGGCTAAGAACCAGCTTCTCCGAGACGCCGTCGGGGTCCCATTAGGCGCTGTTCGTTTTGTGTATGCATATAAAATAATCAAGTTAAAAACACGTGAAATAATTTTTAGCTGCTTTCTTTTCAACAGTTTGAATTGACTTTAAAATATAAATGTATCTTTATTCACGTGAAAGGAATGCGCTGTTACTTTTACTAGCATATCGTATTTGTCTGTTCTGCTGGCCACAATGTGCTTGCAAAATTCTTGCATGTGCTTGCGTGCATGCTTGGATATTTGCACATTTACATTTTTCCATGCTTTGCGTTGTGCTACAGTATTAAAATTAGTTATAAACTCAAAATTAATGCATATGCGTTTATTTAACACCTGCACTGAAGCTCACAGGGAACCAGAGTACTCCCTTTACCTGCTCGAGGGAGATGATCAGAACTCCTTACGCTAGGAACTTCCTTAAACTTCCTTTCCTAAAGGACTGCCGTGTGACACGGCACGTATCTCCATTGAGATAAAGACTACCTTGGTTGAAGGGAGTTAAAAGGAGTTCAGCTGTGCCCGTGTGACAGCAGTATTAAACTTCCTTTCCTAAAGGACTGCCGTGTGACATGGTGCGTATCTCCATTGAGATAAAGACTACCTTGGTTGAAGGGAGTTAAAAGGAGTTCAGCCGTGCCCGTGTGACAGCAGTATAATATACTTTGCTGGTTGCCTATTATAATCATTATAATCCCTTTTCGTCCAGGTGCTGTCTTCCGAGTAAACTCGTCGTTTCTGACAAGGGGAGTAAAACAGCTTCATGCGGGCTTAAATATCATGTGTTTAGTTCAGGAATAAATACATCTTTATAGTCGCATGATAAGATGACCTCCATTTCTTTCGGAATAGTTTTATATCCGGCATCTGTTTTGGAAGGAACCCTAATATTTTACTTCGCATAAGATTTAGTCACTGCTAAATAATTAGTGATAAAGAAATTTTCAGCCTGTAAAATTGCTTCCCAGAACATGACAGTGCCCATGGGCAGTTTATAACGATGTCTTCGCAGCGAGTAATTCGTAGTTTGAACTTTAATGCTACTGAAAATTAATCGGTTATTGTAAATTCTGTCAAGTGTGTAAAAGTTCTCTCACACGGTGAAATTTATTGGCATTGCAAAACAAAATATTTACACTACAAATTTACCGTTATATATTAACATCCCACACATCAGAAATCCTTATACTTTCCTCGGTTTCAGGAAATCATTTACAGTTAGAGGCGCATGCAGTAATACACTATCATATTCTATGACAGTGGCCGCAAAAAGCCTCTCGGCAAATTCAATCCACTCAGCGCTGTACACGTGAACAATCAGCTTTCCTGTGCGGCGAGGTTTCCTGTATAGTGTCGGCGTGATCTCATTTTGGGAGAATACTTGTGCGTGGTTGTCTGGGCCGGAGTTGATGTGCACTCAGTGTAAAGCAACTCGCCATGCAGTGCGCTGCCAGTGCTACATTTAACCTGCTTAATCCTCGAGTCAAGTACGATATAATGAACCAGGCTTTCTCGATTCAATCTAAAGTACTGCAGGTATCTGCGTGGGCTTGACACTAAATTCGCCGGTCTCACTCACATGAGACACGCGCAAACTGTTTAAAAGTCGATAAGAAAAACAAAGCTGTCATTAGGCAGGCCCAAGCATTAGGCGCGTGAGCGCGGTACAGCGCAAGAAACGTGCAAAGTAAATCTAGAAGTCTGGTGGTTGCGTGCTTTGTTTTCCCAAAATCCGCTCTTCTTCTGCGGCATTGGCGAAATCCAACGATATTTTTCTGAAATATTGCATAAATACTGCAGAAGACACGTTTTCATCGCCAACAAACCCGCCGTAAACTCGGAAGCAGACCATGGCAGACCTACGCAGCGTGCGTTTCTGCGAGCGCCGCCGGCCGCCGATCCACACTACCGGAGTGACGGTGGCTCTACCTCTAGGTCGATCTCGCGGCGAATAGCGCGCGCTCTCCGGAGCAGGCGCAGGTCACGGCCGTCTCAATCAGTGCGCGGGGCGGGCGCACGCGCCGATCGAGACGGCCGTGCGCCGGTAAAAGTTCGTATACTAGGATTCCACTTCCGTTCCGACGGGTTATCAGAGACCAACTGGCCTCTTGCTAAAGAGAAGCTTGAGAAGAGAGAGAATATGGGACGTTGGCGTGCCCTCTCACGGCGCGGGCTACTGTCGTTCGGTCAATTCTGTTCTCGTTCCTGACGTATGTTGCCTGCATAACACCTCTGCCGGCGCGTACCAAGCTGCAGCTTGAGAGAATCCTCTTCCGTTTCCTGTGGAACGGAATGATAGATCAAATCGGGAGGCCTGTGCTGGAACAGCCTCGGGACAAGAGAGGCCTCGGCCTCCCCGACCTGGGCATAGTAACAGCAGTGCTACACGTCAGATGGACCCAGACAGCCCTGAATTCAGACATGTCCCTGACTCGAAGCGTGACCTCGTTCTTCCTGAGCACCCGCCTTCGTCTTTTTTCGCAAAGCACGTTTTCCCACTGTGTTCCCCGTTTTGGCTCTCCTTCGCCCTTTTATGCACAAGCAGCTAAATGATTGGAGCGACTCAAAGGCCTCCAGGCCGACATAGATATTCTGGCAGTACCGTTAAAGGATCTAGCCAATATTTTAACGCCGAAGCTCCCCCCTAGGTATATTCAAACAGACATGTCCAATATGCGTCCAAGCTGGAATCTGATACTGGCAAATTTTTTGGATGCAAGCAGAGCAACGTTCATGTATCGCTTTTCACACGGACGACTCCCCATCCGCAGCAAGGCGTTCACACGAGCGAGCTTGCATCCAGTTTGCCCGTTCTGTGGTGGTCGTGAAGACAAATTTGTGCATATCTTTACATGTCTTCTCCCAGCAGCCCTCCTTCGACGAGTGGCTACCTTGTTTAGCGTTCCAGGATCGAGTGCCGTATCAAACTGTCAGGTACCTCAACCCGTTACCCAGGCATGCTGTGAAACAGTTTGTGCTTTTGCTCGTTGAGTGCATATGTACCACGTCTGGTCTGCCAGGTGCGCCGCTGCATTTTCGCGCAGTGTTCCGGGCCTTCATGAGGTGCTCGCACGAGTCCGCAGGGAGGTCTGGTTTCACCTAAGCCGTGAGCAGCGTCACCTCAGCGAGCAAGAGTTCATAGACACACGTGGAGCAGGCCACCGATCATTTTCGAGGTTTCTGGGCGTACCATAACAGTGTTAATATGAAGCACTTTAAGGTAATAGTTGTCCTTCAGGATCCATCCGAGGTCCAAAGAAGGTCCGGTCTCCCTGTGTTCGGCCTGCTGTCACAGCGGGGACCTTAAACACAGTTGGCATAGTGTTCGGTGACTGCTGTGTGCGTGTCACCACACGACTGCCCACTTGCCAGGGTACGGCCGTCATCCCGAATCAAAATCTCCCCCCCCCCCCCGGACATCCGGGAGGAGGGGGAGGTACCGGGGATGATGTATGAGTGATGACGGGCAGATAGGTTATGTGAGACCTTGAAGTGCGGCGCCTTCTAGAGCCAAACCTCCTCCCATCTGACAACGGTACCAGAGCATTTCAGCTTGCATTTTGTTGCAATGTGTACAGGTTAAAATATTTCTCACAGTTGAAACATAATTACCGAATGTTGACAGGTATTTCCCGCCAAAATAGTTTCAGCTGTGAGTGTCTTACACTACATGTACGCGATTTCGGCGTTGGTTCCACTCGCCGTCATCTCAGTGTGTCCGCAGTTCGTTACCCTTGGCCAAATTCAGAGGCATGCTTTAAAAAATTTGTAACTAGGTGGTGGACAGGAACAATTTAGCAACAGTCTGTGTATGGTTTCTTTGCAGCATTGACTGGATTGCGAGATGCCGGTAAACTTGAGAAGTGTGGCAGCAGTCTGTGTGGTTGCACCTTTGACTGACTTGTGAGCTACCGGTAAACTTGGGAAGAGTGGTAGCAGTTATATTTTTTTTTTAATATTTTGTGCTGAGACGGTGCCGTTTTCAGCTGTCATGGTGTGTCACCATACGTACACGATTTCGGCGTCGGTTTAACTCGCCTTCACCTCCTTGAGTCCATCAGCCGTTGAAGTGCGCAACATGCTTGAAAAAAATTTAGCTAGGCGGCGGAAGCTACAGTCCGTGTGGTTTCTTTGCAGGTTTGACTGAATTGTAAGCTACCGTTAAACTTGAGAAGCGTGGTAGCAGTTTTTTTTTTTTTAATATTTTGCGCTGATACGGTTCCGCTTTCAACTGTCAGTGTGTAACACCATTCGTACGCGATGTCTGCGTTGGTTGCACTCGCCTTCACCTCCGTGCTTCTATCAGCCGCCGGCCAAAGTGCGCAACATGCTTGAAAAAAAAAAAAAATTAACTAGCCGGCGGAGGAGAACAATTTAGCAGCATTCCGCGTGGCAACAAAACACACGGCGATATGTGCCGCGCGCGCTCCGCCCGCGCCGCTGGAACGAAGGAAGCTTCGCGCCCAGCAAAAAAGCGCGAGCACGTGATAGCGCTCGGCCAATGAGAGTGTCGAACGACGAAGGAGAGCGCCGGAGAGGAGGCGGGCGGCAAACTTCACATGTTGGCGCTACTTTTAGCACTTTTAGTTTATTGAGGGGTTTTACCTACACTCGGTTCTAGTTTTTGTATTGTTTCGGTGTTTTTACCATTTGACTGTATCCTAAGATCCAGCACTCTAATCGTGTCTAGTCTACCATGGATATTTTGTCCCGTTTACCTTTAGCATTGTCCCATACGTTTCTGGGGGTTTTCTAATCTTTATATTGTGGGACAAGGAAGAGCACATCTCGATTTCTCGCAGAGCATCCGAGTCCTACTTATTGGTTCAGGTACCACTCACTTTCCTCAGTCGCTGTTTGGAGGGTGTTTTCAATGCATGCATCAATACCTCTGGTAACCTAGAGCGTAACCCACATACTATACTGTGTGGTTCAGTCTGCTAGTTTCGGTAGGCAAGTCATTGCAATGCTGAAGAGTGTTGGTGATAGGACCGAGCCCTTGGGAGTACCTTTGTTGCCCGCGGCCTTATGCCTTTCTCTTCCCTCCTAGGTTGACAGTAACTGTTCTATTTGAAGGAAAGTCCTTGCTTAACATAATTATATGGCTGTGGCTAAAGGTACGTCGGACGGACCCGATCAATGGTCTTAAAAGGTACGTCCGACGGACCCGGTGCGTTTTTCTTCGGGATACAACGGACGGATCCGGGAAATATTTTTCAGAGGTACGGCGGACGGACCCGATCGGTAGGGTTCTTCCGACGGACCCAACGCATTTTTCTCCGATATGGGCCTTGGGATCCGTCGGGAAAGCCGGACGGATCCGAGATCCCCAGATGTGGTTGTAGCAACAACATGGTAGCCATATGTAGCCAAATCGAAGTTTGTATGAGGTGTACGTGCGACGTGTATAGTGCCTAGAATATACTGGCTAGTGTGCCGTGCGGAGGGCTCTCTCAATGGGAGGAGGTGTCCGCGCCGGCGATGCCTTCCAACTTTGGCCGCCAGGGGCGCTGCTCATCGTAAAGGTGCCGTCGACGCCGTCGGCCGCCGGCGCGCCCTTGATTTGCCGCAGCTGCGCTGGCCGAGGCATCAGTGGGTTCGAGCGCTTTGGACGCGTCTACGCTGTTCTTTTGTTTTAGTCGTTCTGTTTCTTGCATTCATATGAGATAATTAAATTTGCAACGACTAATGATGCTAAAAATAAAGCATCAGGGCAGGGAAAAGACATGTTTCGTGTCGCTCTGTCGGAGTGGATACCGCTCGAATCAGGACTAGGTTTCTATGTTCGGTGTGCCATCGGACCCTGCGCAGCTTGCGTAGTGGAAGCGGCTGATTAAAAGACAGGACCGCAAGTTGACTTCAACGTGTGTTGTCTGCGAAAAATATTTTGAGGAGAGCTACATCGAGAGAACGTTCAAAGTGACAGTAAACGGCATCGTCAACGAGCTCGCTAGAGATAGACCACGAATTAAGCCCGAAACCGTGCCAACGCTATTCGACCATTATCCGAACCATCTTCTGCCTAAGAAGACACCGAAAAGAAAGTTGAGGAACCTCTGTGACCAACCGGCCGCTAAACGACAAAAACGCAGTGCCTAAATGCCAGTGGTGCAGACGACAGCCATGCACGCACCGTCGAGGATGTTTGACGATGCTTCCAAGGAACTGGCAGCAGAAGAGCCGAGCGAGAACTCATGCCCGCAGCAGCAGACGTACAGCTTTGAGCCTGACTCAATTTACATACCTGCAACTTGGACCAAATTAACCGAAGCACCTGCTGGATCTGTAGCCTATACGCGCGTTATCGAGCCTAAAAAAAGAACTTTGTCACTTTGTACATAGAAAAAGTGATAACTTTTGGAAGCCTGAACGCAGTTCTGTGGACACTACAGTGTATATTCTCGGAAAAGAAAAAAAACAAGCGCGTACAATACAACAATTATATCTAAAGCTGAAGATAGAGCTATATAGGTAGAGTGCACTGTTAGCTGCGCTTAATGCAAATACCAGCGGAGGCTTACACAAGATGCGCAGAAAGAAGGAAAAAGCATGCAACTAGCCAAATAAATGCTGCAACATTTCTCGCGCTCTGAGAAGAGCTAAGAGAAAACTGGCATGGAGCGCAGAACAAGTGGCTCTATTGAAAGCGCAAAATGAGGAGCTAATAAGTGAGTCTGTGGTTAAAGCTTTTTTTTTTTTTTTTTTTTTTAATCCCGCGCCTGACCTAGACAATTGTGACCGTACAACAACCGCTCGGCTGCTGAAACCGCGAAGCCGAAACTGGTGAAGAAAGTAAAATTAATTATAAATTGGTTGGTTGGTTTGTGGGGTTCAACGTCTCGAAGCGACTCAGGCTATGAGAGACGCTGTAATGGAGGACTCCGGAAATTTCGACCACCTGGGGTTCTTTAACGTGCACTGACATCGCACAGCACACGGGCACCTTGCTTTTCGCCTCCACCGAAAAGCGGCCGCCGAGGCCGGGATTTGATCCCGCGTCCTTGGGAACAGTAGCCGAGCGCCGTAACCACTGCGCCACCCCGGCGGGGTTAATTATAAATTACTTAGCGGTGGTAAGCGAGAAACCACGTGGAGAATTATACAGGAATATCTAGCGCATCACTAGCAAGTGAAAAAAAAAAAAATACCACCAAAAATTGGTATCAGACTACTTAAAATTATTGCGGTGTCATATGTGCGGCCTTTCTCCAAAACCTTTAGCGGTGCATTTCTATATTTTTACTTGTTTATTGTTGCTGCGCCTTTTTGCTCAAATTTTACTATATTGTAGACTTTGTAAAAAAAAAAAAAAAGAATCAGTGATACAATATCACCACTTTTGTTTCTTGCCTTTCCTTCTGTTACAAAAGAAAGCACACCGCATAATAATCATTTATGTATGAAGCAACAATTAAGTGGCTTCCTAATAAAACAAATGAATAAAGAGTAAGAACAAAAACTGAAGTCAGATTCAGACTGCTTGTGTTTATTGTCGTATGCGATCTTTGAAAACATGCACGCGTGCAATATATGTTACGAAAAAGCAAGATCGCCCTTCTTTTCTGTAGCATATATGTGACGCTATAAAACGTCACTAACCTGATATATATCACCTTAGCAATAAGCATGACTGAATTGCAGAAACGTCGACGTAACCTATCCGAAAGCATGAGGCCCGTATACGTATTGACGTTCGTAGCACTTGACTGCGGCATCGCGATATACCATGGACCATAAGAAAAGACCGAAGAGTAAATAAAATTCAAAGTTAGATTAATGAGCAGTGTAAAATATTAAGGGTATTTTCGGATACCTGTGTCACACGGACAATAACAGTCGTCGTCGATCCGTTCCGGGTTAGATCGCGATTGAGAATATAGTTCCCATAATTCGGGACAACCACCTGGGCTGACTGAGCGCTCACTCAGAAGGAAGATGCATACGATACCTTACATCCGCAATCGCGATGCGTGGATCGCAATCGAGTGGCTCTAGATCAAATAAAATCGTCATCGGAATATTTCATAGCAATATATTGAATCCGGCCCGGACTCGATCGTTTAATCAAAGATTAACAAACTATTGCAACGTGTCAACTTTAGGTGGTTTTCTCAAATTTCTTCTCTCGCTGGATATCAGGAAGTCAATATGTGTTCTGCTTAAGACCTTATCCGGTTCAGCTGAATAAATAAAACAGATATATAGCAGACATGGACCAGACAGTATTTGTTAAACGCTTCCTCGAGCGCAACTTGAGCGTATGATTTTCTCCGCACAGTACTAGGACGGTATGAATGTCTTCCACCAAGACTGTTTTTAGACACAAAGTGCGCTTAAACCGTCAAGAGACAGGTTTCGCAGTGAAGAGCGCAGCGCGCTATCCGGACCTATATGCCGCCTATGCTGCCGAGGCCGCGAACGCGGAGCGATAGCACCTTAGCTATTGGTAGCGCCGCCCCGCGGTGGCGGCGGGAAGGCATCACCGCGGCGGACACGCCAGCGCGCGCCCTCGGCACACTAGCCAGTATATTCTAGGCACTATACGACGTGCAAGAAGTATGTACTACATACTGCATGCGTGAAATTACAAAGAGTAGTACAGTGGGAAGAATAGTGCCTAGAATGGGTGATATACTACGTGATGGCATGATGATAGGTTTACGTGAGTTGGACCGCGGCAGGGTGGCAAGCACGACCAGAGCGCAAGCGCATGTAATCGCAGTGTTGACGGCCAGCCCGCGGCCCGCTCATTTGGTCCTCGTTATCATGTGGATTAACGTCTACGACGGTCGTTATGTAGTTATGTAGTTTTGATTCTTCAAAGTTTGCTCACTTTCTGTGATGAGATGCGTCACGTAACGCATCGCTTTCTGCTCGCATTGAAGTTTGGTGCTGCAAGTTCCACGTAGTACATATATCGGGTCTTGAATATTTGGGGGCTGGGATTAAAAAAATTCCTATGCAAAATCTACTAACCCATTCGAGCTGAAATAACGTTCACAAAGTAGCAAAATATAGTCTACGTTATCTGATAAGTGATTCAACATCGGTACTTGCCTAGATTTCTCGAAATTGAGAAAAAACTGCTCTCGGCGGCGTGCGCAATTTTCGCAGAAGAGAGTCGAAAAGCTATTTTAACATGATGCGTCATCTGTCGAGCAGTGAGACAAGCTCCATCCCAGCCATTGGCGCGCTTGCCTCGCTGCCCGACAGATGACGCACCATGTTAAAATAGCTTTTCGACTCTCTTCTGCGAAAATTGTGCACGCCGCCGAGAGCAGTTTTTTCTCGATTTCGGGAAATCTAGGCAAGTACCGATGTTGAATCACTTGTCAGATAACGTAGACGATATTTTGCTACTTTGTGAACATTATTTCAGCTCGAATGGTGTAGTAGATTTTGCACAGGAATGTTTTAAATCCCAGCCCCCAAATATTCAAAACCCTATACAAGCGGCGCTGAAAAACCTAGGTGCCGCCGGCGTGTCTCTAGCCCAAGCATCCAGTCATTCGTGTTTGTTGGAGGTGTGGTTTGTGCTTACCGTGAGATGCTGTGATGTACGGATTACGTCCTACTAGGGTGGCTGTGTGAGACTACGAAGAGTGCTGTGATGAGTGCGCCGATGTCCGGACGGACATCAGTGTGTCCGTTTATGATCGGCGATGTTGCACGTGCATGTCAGTGTTTATTAGGTGCAGTGGTAATTTATTTACACGCGCTGTGCAAGAATCAGACGAAAATAAGTCATCGGCAATTTGTTAGCCTGCACTACAGAGCTCAAAACTCGGAAAATGGGAATGCACATGATGCAGTTTTCGCATGTTGGAGTGGACCGAAAAATAAGTGCCCAGCCCACACCGCCGGGATGCGCATTACTACAGGTGAAATGGTTCAGGTTTCTGTAAAATAGCTGCCTGGCACAGCACCTTCCTAAATGTTCAGGCTTTGTACTATTGTTGAAGGCCACTTTATCATTAATAAAGGAACGAATATGCTTTATGTGTTAATGACTAGTGCTTTTTCAACATATGTTCATTTTTTTTTTTCGTTTTTCCTTAGTTTCCTTTGTTTTTCATGCTAGACAAAAACAGATAGTACACTTTTAAACTTGTCAGTCCAAAGCTGAACATGAATATCTGCCATGCATGTGACAGCTTTAATGCTAGAAAGGTTGACGTGTATAGCATATGTACGTAGACGCTGCGACATCTTAGTGGCACGTTCGGCTACTTGCCCCAAGGTCGTGATGTTTAATGCCAGTGATGGCAGTCGCACTTTGGTGCAGGTGAAATGCAAATGCTTCTGTTTCCTGCAAGATGTCAACGCAAAGTACAAAACCCGGGCAGTCAAATTAGTCTGGAGCTCTCCACTACGGTATTTTTCATAGCTACATATGTCACTTTAGGATGTGAAACTCTACATGCCACAGGTAGGCTGCATTGTTTTTTAGATTTTGTTACCTCTCATCTATGTTTTGCAACATTTGGCTAATTTTAGTTCTCAAACAGTTGTTAAAGATGAAACCGAAGCAGTTCTTGGCATGGTTTCCTGCTTGGATTAATTTGCTAATTGCAGTTCTTTGAAACTTGCATCAATGCTGGACAGTTCAAATAGCAGGCAGTTGAATTACAGAAATGATGTGGATCGTGCATTTCAGTTCTGACAAATAGAAAGTAACGGTCCCCTCCTTGCATGCATAGGTGCCCTTAGACAAATACATACTCGGGTGTGTGATTGTGACGCATATCAAGGGTCAACAGAAGGCCATGTGGAGCCAGTGTGATATTCTTCATGAAGGCTAAAGTAAAATTGTACAACAGCTGTTGTACCATGCAGAAAAAAATTGATCATTTAGTGTATGATTAACTGACCTTGAATAGCATCTTACTCAGAGTATGATGTGATATATATCTGGTTTAGCATCCCAAAATAACTACGGCTGCGAGGAACACGATAGTTGAGGGCTCCGGTATAATTTCGACCACCTGGGGTTCTTTCACATGCACTGACACCGCACGGTGCATGACGGCCTATTGTTTCGCCTCTATTGAAATGCTCCTGCTCTGGCTGGAACCAAATCTGCATCTTTGGGTTCAGCAGCCAAGCACTCTTACTGAGCCAGCACAACGGGGCCAAGTATCAAAATGCATGCCATTACATTTCCTTCTAGCCTGTGGTTTTCTTCACAGAACTAATGTATACAAGGAAAAGTAAATAGCAAGAAAACACTAGTTTTATTGCACATTATATTCACATTTCAGCAAATATTCTCTAGGAAAAAAATTCTCATAATGTTTGCATGGAAACCATGAACATCTTACAAAAACAAAACAATGCACTTACTCCACTCCAATTATTAATGGGCAAGGTTGCATCTATGCTACTACACTGCACTTATCACAAAACCACAAGCCCCATCTGCTTCGGCCAATCACTTGATGAAACTAACGGAGACAGATGTCGCACACCACAGACTGGTCGTCTCGCAACATATGTCTGCATATGTTGCATTTCAATTTCATGCCTTTCCACTTAGCTTCAACTGTTGCCAGCATTACTAGTCACCCATCTTTTCTGAAATTCCTTTTTACGCTGTTGGGATCAGCATCCTTGTTAACGATGGTCTCTAGAATTTTCGATGCTATCATTTTCACATCTTCCTCATCTGGAAGAATGAAGGAAATGACAAGCTTTGAGCAGAAAAAAAATTAGGGAGACTCCTAATCTCCACCTGTAAGGGTATGGTGTGCCAGCGTTAATGGTTTTTGTGTGCAGATCCCACTGTGGATTCCCGTTAATTTACATGCCCTTTGCTACAAACATAATTACTAATTCCTTAATTCATGTCTCTGTTATCTCAGATATACTCATTAGCATACGGTCGTAGGCTGCCTTGTAAGGTGATAGACAACCTGGCATAGACCTCTGTAAGCCTCAACCTTTCTTAATTGGAGCTGAAACATCCCAGAACATATTTCAAATATAACTTTGTAAGCTTGACTTAACAGTTCCTGCCATGTCGTGTGGCCTCGTGAGATTTGGCTCGTGGCACTTTTGGCTTGTGCACAGGGGTCATCTGTTAAATACTGGTTAACATGCATGAAAAATACATTTTCACACAAACTGGTGGCAAATGGTCAAGTGGTGCACTGCAGATTCTGAAATGTATACCCATATGCATGCAAGGATCGCATCATCACATAACATGATCAAGAGTTTTATCAGTACCTGTAGTTACGTAGCATTTCAATGCCCATTAAAGGACCACCTCAGACAATGGTTGTTGTTACCACAAGACCTGTTCTAACAGTGTACTGACACCATTCCACTGAGCGATGGACATATGCATACCCTAGATAGCTCATGATTGTGGATCTCATTTATTTCTATGACTTCGAAGGATTAAAAGGTGATGAAAAGAAATAACCAGGTTACCTTGACACAATGCTAAATTACAGAGGGTGAATATATGCTGCATGAAGATACCAAGAAGCTTGTACAAAGAAAAGTGAAAGTGAAACGGCAGGATTTTTGAAACATTGAAATAAACTACAAACTATACTTGTCAAACCTGTCATTAAGGAATGGAAATCATGCAGTAATCAAAAACACAACATGGAGGCCATTTTAGGTCATCTTCACAAAACACATACCCACACCTCACACACAGCTTCATACTTATGAACGAGGACAAACCAATATGCAAGGAGTGTGGAGATGAACTAACAATAAACCATATCTTACACGTGCGCCAGAGTCGAGAAAATAAGAGGAAACATTTTGTACAATTTTGCAACAGATCCCTTTCCATCCCAGCATGATCCTAGGAGAGACGTGCAAATTTCCTGCATTTTTGGTTTCCTAAAATGTTCCTAAACAAGCTACATCCTAAAAAACATTTTAGTCATTACACACAAAATAAATACATTAAACCTTGTTCTTGGTGCATGGCAGCATTAGTCACTTATGCACCATAAAAATCAACACAATGCTGTAAGGTATACCTTAGTTAGCTATGTTATATGAGACAAGCTTTCGGTCTGGTGTGGTCCTTATTCACGTGAAAGCGCTGTCATGAGGGTCTATGTCCCAGCGATCGGAAAGTGACCTATTCCAATACTTTTACAAACTGAAGGCGATTCTACAGATTTCTAAAGACTGGAGTGCTCAACTGTTTTATCAACGTCCGCCTGATTTGACAGCCTGGAGTGAAACTGTTGAAGAGAATACATTTTTGAGCACTTAACGCATTTTTGAAGGCGTTGCTTTCAATTACGGGGCCCACAAAAAGCAGCTGAATGTCAAACGCCGCCTAGGTAGGCTTTCTAGCAAGACAGCGGTGTAGCGTGGAAAATCGCTCCGCCGGTCCATCGCTGGCGCCGCTGACTTGACAGGCGAACTGTTCAAACTTATAGCTACTGACCACACCTGAAACACTGAATTGCGCATGATCAAGGCAGAATTTCTCTAACACTGAGCACTGGTAGCTATCGATTTCGCGCCCAATATTGTGAAAATCTGTCCTCTCTTCGATCATTGATACGTCCACGGTTGAACATTTATGCGCCTCGGGGTAGGCCAGCCTTTGGAACATGGATGCGTGGTTGTAGCAACGATCACTTGCATGGCGCACTCTGCAAAATTCCAAGAGTCAGCTTCGGCAACGAAATGTGCAGCGCACATTTTCTACCGCGTACCTAAGTCCGGCGATGCATGCATATCGATCCCGATCGTTTCAAAGCTGCGCGGCCGTTCAGTCGGGTCAGGCTAACTTCGAGCATGTGGGGATTTAAACTACATGTACGCAAAATTCAACGACAAGAAAAAGATGCAGGCTAAGCACTTTAGTCTAGTCTTCCCCTAAATACCAAAGACCATTGCTGTTCACAGGGAATTCGGATCATTCGCGCTTCCGGCTTTCCGGTTGTGCACTCTTGCGGTGCGGTGCAGTAGGTCTTCGCCTCGACGAGTCGATGTGCAGCTCGCCGCAGTAGCAGCGCAGGCCTCTAGTAGATTCGGCATGTCTTCTGCCACGGCTCTGAGGTAGAATTTAAACGAATAATTTAGCTAGAAACATCCTTTTTCCTCGGTCTGCTAAGAGGAACGAGCATAATGCCATTTCACATACTTTGGACTGCCGAATGTTCTGCACGGCGAGGTGTGTGTGTGTTGTGCCGGCGCTAGATCTTCGGAGGTCGATGCAGGACCTAAGACAGCGTAAATGCTAGGAACAGCTCGCTCGCATTACGGGCAGATCGAGGTGATAGTTTAGTGCGAAGCGAAAGCTGCTCGTGAATGTGCGTATCTCGATGCCAGCTGGTGGAGCTGGTGCAGTTACGTAGCATCGCCTGCAGCTATGTGCGTGACAGCGATGCTTGCCGTACACAACCCTAAGTGAAGACCGTGACCTATGTTAGAACGGATGCACTCTTCGTAGCACCTCATCGACAGTCGCGGCTAGCTGATATCGTAGAGGATAAGATTCATTCACGCGTAGCAAGCGGAATGTGGCCGCGTTCGACGTGCATATAGCCATGAGCTTGTATATCGACGTCCGCCGTATCTTTACGAGAATCGAATGGATACGTCGGACGTACCTTTAGACACTTCGTAATTATATACCTTTCCGCCTACATTTTTTTTTTAGAGTTTCTAGGCATCGTAGTATGGCTTCGTAGTCAACATTGTCGAAACCTTTGGCCACATCTAGTCTATTACAGTCGCATCTGCCGTTTGGTTGTCACTCAATTGCTTTTTAAGTTGAAGCACGACGTTGCATATGCAGAAAGATGTGTCTTGAATCCAATCATTTTGTCGGGGTAAGTTCCTGATCTGTTTCGCCTTGTTTAGATTATGTGCTTCATTAGTTTACCTACAAGAGGTAAGTGCAATGGGCCTCAGATCTTCGAGAATTTTCTTTTTCTCGGCACATTTTCCCAAGTACTAGCTACAAAATAAGATTTAAATGTATATAAAAATCCAACACCCTAATGAAGATGTCACAGACTAAATATCTTTACAGGTGATAGACCCAATCCATGGTTTGCCCAATCTGTAAGATATTGAAAAAAAAAACGTAAAAAAATTTTATGCAATTTGTTTTTACATGTATGTCAGTTGTCAGTCTTAACAGTAGCCAAATGGAAGTTCACCCAATTGCAGTAAGAGCCGTGCTGTACTGTGGTTTGGAGCATGGATGCATCCGTCTGCTTTTCTCTTTTATTTGCTCGAGGTCCGCTGAACATTATGGTCTCTTATTAACAAATACACCTACTGCCAAGAACAGGGTGCAAAGATACTTAGACATACTGAATGGCAAAATGTCTTCTGTTACTTGCATGCAAAGGTGAGGCACATGCCCTTTGCTGCTGCTTGTCAATATTGCAGGCTCTATGTGCAATACGGCACGGGAAAGCTTAGTGGCTGCATGGTTGCTACCAGCATCGTGCCTCCTCCAAACAAACGTGTGAAAATTAGCATGAGCATTAGAAGTTTGCCACATAAAACTGGCCAAACATCCCTTATCTGCACTGTTGCATTGCAACTACTCAAAAGCTGCATGCAGCATGTAACTGCGAGTTTAGTGTCTGAGAGCACATCAACCATTGCGAGGCACAGCTGTGTACAAGCAGCATGGTCCATATACAGCTAATGCAAACTTGTGGTATGGTATGCTACCGAGTATACGTGGCTTAGCATCTCAAAACAGCTCAGGGGTATGCCATAGTGCAACACTCCAGGTCAGTTTAGACCATCTGGGGTGCTTGAAAGTGCAACTAATATTGTATAGCACACAAGCCTTTTTTTATTTTGCCTTAATCAAAATGCAGTTGCTGGCATGCAGCCATAGAAGGTATTCGCTTTTAAACCCCTTTCTGCCATACCTTTAAAGGGGCAATGAAAGGGTGCCCCGACACTACCGGTAGATATAAAACTGCTTATCATCCTCCTGCAAAAGTTTTCGTTCCAGCCTATATGAATACCACAGTCCACCCACAAATTAATCACCATGCCAATCCATCT
This sequence comes from Amblyomma maculatum, assembly GCF_055883805.1. Taxonomy (NCBI): domain Eukaryota; kingdom Metazoa; phylum Arthropoda; class Arachnida; order Ixodida; family Ixodidae; genus Amblyomma; species Amblyomma maculatum. The sequence continues at coordinate 154,668,643 of NC_139344.1, read as the reverse complement.
CAGTCATGCCCTTTTTCTGCTGCTTGTTTCCCCACTATGGCTCGATAGTAAATCAGTGAGCAGGTGCACTGCCGCCTCCTGCCCAGTGTGCAGACCGCCTTCTACTCTGCAATTTTTGGCGAGCTAATGACAGCCCCCTAATAAGTGACATGTGCTTTACGATGTTCAGAGTTGGAAATGGCAGGAAAAACCAGTGCAAGTGGTCATCGCAAGGCATGAGAAGGATAATTAAAAGAAAAATAACTGCAAATTATCGGCCCACTTTTGAGGACTTGCACGTGGCATACACGCTCAGTGGCATTACCTTTACATGATGCAAACATTTGGTAGGGACTTTTCGAACCTCCCATCTGTGATTCTTTAAGCAGAACTATAAAAGAGTGCACTGATAAGCAAGCAGGTAAATCATAAGTAAAAAGGTACTGCGTACAAAGAGACAAGGTCAGGAAGCAAACATGACAAGCGCAGATTTTAATGCTGGCAGGATTCAAACCAGGGTCTTCGTGTTTTCCAGCCTTAGACGCTAACCAGTGCACTACACCAGGAACTTGTAGAGAAGTCGCGTATGTTGTGTTTCTCTTCTCATCCTTATCCCTTTGTGTACAGTACCCTTTTAGTTATCATTTATCTCAGCAGAAATAACTGGACATGTTGGATGTAGTATCTTCAGACAATCGCAGAAAAAAATATGCGTATACTCAGTGTCCGCTAATATTTCAGTTCATTAGTGAACAACTGAATATCATTTGTTACTTGAACGGTTTTATAGGGCCGATTTATCCAACGTACAGAAAACATGCCTCAATGTTTTTATTATGATTTGTGCAGCAACCCCTAATGGCACCATAAACCGTCAAAGTAACTGTGAACCACAATTACGTGCCCGCTATAAGTATCAGAAATTCATTGCCCAAAAAATGCAGATGACGGCATATACAGATTGCCGTTCTGAATGAACAGGAGGGAACAGAAAGCAATGTAGCTGTTCCCCATGTTCCCGATAAGTGCGAATGCTGCAGGCACTGCAGAAGATATTACATGTACAGTAGCTGCTTCTGGCTACGCCAGCTAAAACAATGTGCATTACAGGTGGTTTGGTTTATGAGGCTTAACGTCTCAAAGGGCTCCGGATAATTTGACTCACAAGGGTTCTTATTATGCATACAACCTCCCTTTACAGGCCCATAGGAAGATCACCAGGCAATTGTGCAAGCTATAATTCCTCGTAACAACAAAGAAAGATGACAGGACATGCTGAACCACTGAAAGCTTCTCCATGCTGTATGCCATGTAAACGGGTGGAACCTCATGGTTCGCCACACCACTCTCTAATGACTGCTTTCTTTTGCTTATTTGAAACACAAACTGGGTAAAACATTTTATTGCAAACATCAGCAAATAAAACATTAATGAAGTAATAGTATCTATGACATACAATGTCACAATAAACTGCGCTAACTGCGTTACAAAAAATCATGAGCCAGGGTACAAAAAAAAAAAAAAGAAGGAATCTATACTTTGTTTCACAAGCTGTTTGCAGCCCTACGAAAGCTAAGAGCGATCTGGGCCAATAAGGATAGCATACATTGCATGACTGTGTTCCTTAGGACGTGCTTATTGCTGACGACAGCACAAAAGATTCAAGCACAGCCATGCAGTGCGCACCACCCTTATTGGCGCAGATCACTTTTAGCCTTCGTAGTGCTGCAAACAACTTGTGAAACGGAGTATAGAACACCTTGCATAATGGACGGTCATGAGATATTCTTGTCCCCGTCTAGCACACCTAATGGTCATATGTACCACATATGCAGTTCAGATAAACTAAAATAAAATGGAATGAAAACTGAAGAGTTGTAGCTAATGGCTGACTAAAGCAGACTCATTGCTGACCTAAAATGTACTTTTCCAATGCCCTCAGCAACTCGGCGTTAATTACCTTAACCACTTCTATAAAAAACTTAGACTTTCATACAGCAACTGCAAAAGCATAGCACCAATGTTTACTTGTAGAATAGACTTTTTTTAACACCACTATGGATGTGATATGTGTGGCAGTGAAAACAAAAAATGAAATGATGCTCCTGCTTGTAAACCTTGGCAATTGCAGAAGTTTTACATGGTGGGTGATTACACAGATGTTAGATGAAATAAAATCACAGCAGCACAGCAGTGCATTATTTAAATATCACACTTTGCCAGGTGGCAATAAAATATGGTCTCAACTCTGTTAAGGCACTTTACACCAACTCACTGGTTCCAACTACAAGAAAATCCTTTGGCAGTTCAAATGAACTTGGTGACCTTACAAGGTGGAGATACCAAATTTTTCATAGTGTGCGTTCACTTTGTGAAACAATGCATAGGACATTAGTAAACATGAATTACTCTGCACATAACATATAACTGAATTTAAGAGAAATTCGGTCATAATTTAGCTGCAGAGCAGAAGCAAAATTCATGAGGTAGTGATTCATGTTTACTGATCTCTTACAAAGCAAGGACATACTATGGAAATTCGGTGGCTCTACACTTTCAATACAAAGAAACAGTTATCTGGTCACACTAGCTGGTGGATGTCAGCAAAATAAACACCGAGAGATTCATAGACTAATAAAGACTAGTTCTTGATAAAAATGAAAACAGGTCCCTCCGCTGAGTGCCAAAACTGCCAAATGAACAAGCATATGCAGGCTACACCAGCCAAACATGAACAAATGACCAGTGTAGTGCAAAAGGTCTCACAATGGCAATTTGTTCGGTACACACTACTAAAAACATATAAAACGTAACACAATGTCAAAGAGTTACTAATGCAGTAAAAATTTAACACAGCCAATGTTTATAGCTGCTAAAGAAAGCTTTCTTTCTGAAACTCTGTAATACTTTGTTCACATCCAAACTGGCAGTAGATGTTGCTTGTAATCTCAAGGCAGCTGGCCGGTTTCAATGGGCAGAGGCCCCTCTGCTTGTGAGACGTAGGTTTCCTCCAACTGGCTAATCCAGGCACGCAAATCATATGCCTTGGCCGTGTAAGACTGTCCGCCATCGCGCAAGTAACAAATACCCTCAAGGCTGTATACTATACGGTCAACTCCACGCATTGATATCTCCAAGACAAAATGGGAGGGAGGCTCGCACTTATCCAGATCAGTGCTCAAAACAGGCACAAAGTTTAGAGTCAAACAATCTGCTGTCAAACAAGGTTCCAGCTTGCGTGTTGCATGATCAATGCCCAGGCGCAGAGCATCTCGTTGCTTGAAGTTCAGTCTGAGGCCCTGCACAAAGCCATCAGTGGTGATGCCATAAAATACAGTACACGGCTGCCAAGAGTTGAGAAATGAGCAGATAATCTGGTTCAGTGTGCGCTCAGATTCCTGTGTCATATCAGAGATGGGCCGGAGTTCGTGGGTGCTGTCTGAGCGAAAGGGCACTATCGTTCTGCGATAGTAGCAACGCCTGCTTGGTGCTTGTACACTGCCCTGCGAAGGTGGTGCACTGGATGTGCGCTGGCTCCCTGCTGACTGGGGATCAGCACAGGTTGGTACTGCTCGCAACCCTACAAAAGATGACTCAGTAAGACACAGCTGCTGACACTCCTTTTAAAGAACTGATGAAACAAACTATGCTAACACGTTAAAACTGATAAAGCCCAGAACAGAAAATTGAATACACATTGGCTGTCCTGTGTTAAATGGAAAGTCAGACCACCAACACTTTCTTGGCAATAAATAGAAGGCACCAGAACTCAATGTGAAGCAAAAAGGACAGTCAGGACTACACACTACATCCAAAGTTTTTGGCCTTGCTTAAATCCTTCTTGAATTCCTGTGCAAGATACAATTCCAATGTGCTGGGTCAATGCCTCCTCTAGTTTTTTAGCATATTCTGCTGCAGCTGCATTTCTTATCCGGTCCCTTTGCAACTGCTAATCATATGCTACACACATGTGCCAACATTGAGGCCACTTCTTGCAGAGACTCATCATGTACATTATTTACATCATTCTTTTTCCAGTTACTGCCACTTTTGGATTGCCTTTTTCAGGTCACAAGATCACAGGCTCCCAGCTCAGACTAAACCATCTTCAAGGCAACATTCTTCCATTTCACTATTCCTCACCCTCTCCTCCTCCCCGATTTTCTTCTTAGAAATCAGAAGCCTATATATGCCCTGCCAGTAATGACTGCACTGCCTGACAAAGTAAAGTCAATTTGTTAAAATAAAGGCTAGCGAACTGAGGCTCCCCCCTCAACCTTTGTTTGGTTACCTCTGAAGTTTCGTACCCATTTTCTTCACCTTGTTGCACCCTGGATCCATATGACTGTTTAATGTTACATTTTATGATGCATAAGCAACTACGGCCATCATGCACTAACGAAAGGCTAATGTGCATTGTGTGAGAGAACTAAATACTTTAAATATGTCAAAACATATTTAAGAACTCTTCTACTGGTAAAGTTCAATTTAGAGCAATTTCCAGAGCACTCAAGTTACCATTATGGAACATTTTGGAGCAGAAGGATGTTTATTTTGGAGCAGTTTGGAGCACTAAAATTTCTAACCTGCAGCACTTTGGAAGAATAAAACACTGACCAAGAAGCACTTTGCATCATGCATGTTCCTCAACCCTAACACCAATTCCCTCTTCAACCATGACACCAGACCCTGAGTGCCCATTCTGCGGAGCCACTGGCTGCCAGAATATTCACTCTCACAGGAAGTGGCACCGTGGCGACATTGGCTGGCAGCCACCAAACCCATCAGCCAGCTGAGACTATGTTCACGGTGGATGGTGATGTAATCACGGCGGAAAGGCCCAATGCAGCCACCTTGAACTGCTCTCTGCCAATGTTACATCAGTTATGTTGTTCACTGATGCATTGCGTGCGGCAGTGTATTGCTGCAAAGCAAGCGTACGACTGAAATAGGCTTTTTGAATGCGAAAGAAATGACATGAAGTTATGGGTGGCCAGGAGAGGTCTTTAAAACCATGCACACCCTTTAAAGTTTTTCATTTGGCACTGCATCTGATGAATTGCACCCATGTTGTTCAATAAAGGACACGCTGTGCTCTCAGATTGTCACATCTGTCGAATGTGCAGAACAATAGCAGACCGACTTGGTCAGCTGTGGTGCCCCGCAGGGGGCATCTGTCAAAGCAGATGTTTGGTGTACTGTGTGACACCACAAACTCTGAGTGACCTCGTTTAGCCGTGCGTGGCTACACTGTGTCCAGAGAAAAGAGGATCCTGGTGGTTGAGCAGTGCTTGGCGCATACGATAGCCTCATTATGTGCCATAACACACAACAAAAGGCAGCTATGGCCTTTCCATTCTCTGCGTTCGTTAGCTTGTTCCTGTCAGTTGTGAGTAGCTTATTGTGTCGCAAGACAGTGCGGACAGGGCAATTTATTTTACACAGCCCAAACTAACACATGTCAGATGTGAGTGGAAAAAAATATGAAATTGTTCTGCCCAAGTGTAGTCTGTCACATTCTGTAATACCTCAATAAGCATACTCTCATAGAAGTGCCTGTACCATTATTGAAAACTTAGCTGCACACCAGATTAAATTTGAATTCACGACATAATGAAGTTTGCACGAGAGCAGCATATGGTATCCGTGTACGACACCTTTGTCATGGAAAACGAGTGGCTGCATGAAGGACGTGACAATTCGACTTTGCGTGTGGCCGTGCTTGTCTGATAGCACACAATGGGAAGATGAATATTTCTGAGCATTTTCCAAAGCATGTCTGCCTTTCCACTGCACAGAAAGCCCATACACTCGCACAGCATTCTGCACAGATGAAAATGTGCATGCATTAATGCACATGTCTCAGCACCTACTGGTAGCATTAATCTGCAGCCATGCTCTAGAAAGTCCTCGAATGGCACCGCAAAATACGATGAGACTATAAACTTGACAGAAAAAATAAATTTGGCGAACCCAAGTCCATGAGTGCAGTATGAAGCCAACATCAGTGCTTGGCGACACAAAATACACAAAGAAGCCGAGATAGCAAAGCTTGGAGATGACTGTATCAGCAAACCATTTGTACTTTTGACACAAAAAAGAACTGGAGCTGTTGGATATTGTACAATGATGATACATGTGGCAGAAGTCACGCGTCTGTGTCTCGTGCGGTGCGCAACAGTGTATAAAGCAATGTATGCCTTGGAATAAACTTGTTGAAAGTCAGCGCCCATTTTGTGTTCTTGCTCTTGTGTCCCGTCCATGTTTTTTGCGCTGTTACCTGAACATTGACGGATCGGGTTCAACTACTCGTGAAAAATGTTTAGTTTCGAAAATCCATCAGCTTTGGTCTTCTGCCATATTTAAATCAGTGTTATGATACAATTTTCGTGAATGCATAACAAACGCATCCGCTACACTGGCTATCAAAATGGCTTTTTTTCTTCAGTGCATGCTATACGAGCGATTTCGTTTCTGTACAGTGAGAGTTTGCACTGAAAGTACACTACCTGAAGGCATTTCAAAATCGATGAGGTCCATGTACGTTAACATCATATGAACATCAAAGTTGATGCTTTGAACGCCAAGCTGGTGGCACATTACCTGCAACCATGTGCTCATTCCCAGCACACTGGACCAACGCTTTTAAATATACTTAGTGTCCGAACTACTATCGTGGAGCAGGGAGCAACCTGTTCCTAGGCCACGAGATGGGGCTGTGATCAACCCACGACCGGCTTTATTACTTGGCGACCTGCTCATCGCCGCCGCCTCCATAGCCCCCGATTTGTTGTGGCTTGTTTAGTTCTCCCGAGCGCCGCTGCCCTCCGTGGCACCACAACTTACCCCCACCTAGGCTGCCTCGATGCGCGCGCGGGTGAGCACCCCACCCCACGCTATCGTCGGTCGCGTGTTGTGCTGCTGTTACTGTTGTGTTTATCTCGTGTATGCATGTGCGCCTTCGCAATGTGTTTTTGGCTATTAAGGCGAAAGCCTTTCTTTAGCTTATTGAATGAAATCCAGTGCGCGAGAGTTGTGCGCTGATATGTCACTTGTCGATCATCCTGAAGATATTATCAGAAAAATAAAATTTCTGTCTCCGTGCTTTCCGAGAACACCGTAGAATCTGCACTGGAGAATTGCGTAAGTCTGTGCTGTCCACGAAATGCGTCAGCGCGATTCCCCGTACGACAGATACTGCGCCTTTCCCTTCCTATTAAGGTGGGAGTTTGGGCTTGTTGGTAACAAGCCTTAAAAAAAAAAAAAAAAGTAGCGCAGGGATAAAAGGGGGCAAGCAATTAAAAGGCAATTATAGAACTTCCCTGTAAAGCAACTCCCTTCCTGTAAAGCAATTATAGAACGCCGGCGAAATTTGATGCGTTCAACGGAACGCTGGTTGTGTTCGACAAGGGGCGCGCGATGTACTGCATGTGTGCTGCAGCAGTAATTAAACTCAGGTTTTCGCATTTCTCCTCGGTAGGTTCTGCAGTGCTCTCGATTTTTTTTTTTTTTTGCATGGTGCCAGAATACGAGCCGGAAATTTTATTATGGCAAACAGCATTTAATTTTCATGGGGCACCAATGCACCAAGGACACGACTGAGCCTCACAGAATGGCGCTTCAGGCTGCTTATCCAGAAAATCATGAGGCCATTTTTTGGGGGGAATTTCACCTCCGACCTTGCAGAACAGCATGCACAACGGAAAGTCATCAATGCTAAGCCAAAATCACGGAAGGTATTTAAAGTGCAGGAACTTTCCCACGCTGGCATAAAAAAATCACATGTTTAGCACACAAAATCCAGTCTGGCTATCGCTTATTATATATATATTTTTTGTAAATTTCGTTAACAACTAACAGTCCACAGTCCAGTGAACCCTCCTGATTACAAAATAGGAGGTGTATGCATGGTGCGCATTTTGTTTTAAATAGGCGGAAAACGGCGTGGCGTCACCGCAGCTGCGATGTTGCATAGCACGAGCAGAATTCAGTTTTGCGGCTGCGCAGGAAAAAAATGGCTAAGCAAATAGCACTGCAGCCGCACCTACCAGTACAGCTGCTTTCTCAGCTAGTTCAAGAATAAAATAACTGCAGCTCTGGAAAACATCAATATCATAAATGGTTTATGGGAACAGCTAGCTACGAGCTCACCGACAACGCTGAGCGGGAGCCTGCTCCGGTTCCTCACGGAAAATAATTTACATGAGTTTCTATAATATGCCTTATGGCAAGCTCGCGTAAAAAAAAAGAAAAAAAAAAAAAAAAAAAGCACTACGAGCGCGAGATGCCGGCTCTCGCAAACGCATGTTCTCGGGTGCCAGCGAGCCCAGGACAGGCCTCTAAGCTGGCGGCACACGCTCGTAGCATTTATGAATGACCACAGAAAGCTAATATATGCCTATAATGCCAAGTGATTTTGCTCAGCAGCAGCTATCAAGCGAAACACAGCCGGACTGTAGTTACAGCGACGGCGCGCGCCGAAATGAGGGGAAGTTGTGGCGCCACCTGGCGCGGCGCGCCGTCCCTACTGAGGAATCACGTGATATTTTCGCGGACACGCGCTGCCGTAGGAGGCGGCGGGATGAACAGGTCGCCAAGTAATAAAGCCGGTCGTGGATCAACCCTTACGCCAAGGACCCAGTGTGAAGGCGTCTGCTCCGTGCCATTCTATGCACATAGTGAATGCAAAACGTTTTGTGCTGTGTGCTGCTCTAGGTCTGTTCTTGTGCGGTTTCGACATGTTCTGGCATCTACAGGAGAAGAGTGGGAGAGGCTTGGACAAAGAGAAAAGAAAAAGAAAAGAGGCTGATGATCCTGACGAAAAAAGTACTGAGCAAAGAAATTTGGGACAAGCTAAATGCTATCCCATTAAAAGAAATCCGCAGCTAAGCTGAGAACCACATGTATAATTCCCTCCGACTTAAAAAATGGTGCTACATTACCTGGCTGGCTATGTCATCGTGCAAATCGGCAAAAGCACCCACTGTATGGACCGCAAAAAGGATGGACATGGTGGTCAAGGTGCTCTTCCATCTGAAGCCATTCTCATCATTGGCATTGGGCATTGATACCAGTTAGGTTCTCTCGCGTATCCATAAAAAAATGTTTGTCTGTATAAGCAGCATAGGTGGGCGGAATCACTTATGACTCGACTCACTCAGGCTCAAGCTCAATCACGCTTAAATTAAGATTACAATCTGAGTTGCAGGTCCTGGCCCAGATCATGATCTGTGTTTTCCTACAATATTAAACTTTGAAGGTGTTTTATAAATCGGAAATCATACATGTTTCTTCACTCAAATGATTGGTTTGGTTTTGGGGTTTAACATCCCAAAGCGACTCAAGCTAGGAGAGAAGAAAACGACTCAGGCTATGTAAAAGGATAGGAAAGCTGCATTGTATATCGAATTCCAATTTTACTGGTCTTTCGATATATCGAACTCCGCACAACGCACTAGATGGTGCACCTTCCCCAAAGACGATCGCATCGCCCTCGGCCATTTGCCACATGACGTTTTCAAGCCACGTGCGGTAGGAATGAGAGTGCACTTCGACGATGGCTGGTCTTGTGCAACACCACACCCTTTCCCCAAAGGCGCACGCATGCACCAGCAAGTGACGTTTGCAAGCCATCTGCGTGAAAGAAGAAGAGGGAACCTGTTTGGCAATGGCCAGTACGGAGCAGACGCAGCCAATGCAGCCATGGTGCTCAGAAGAGGGTAAACAATGCGACACAGCGAAGCGCAAAGGCGTGCCCATTCTTCTGCCGAGCTTTCCCTCTCCTCTTCCCTCTCTCTTTCCCAGTCTTCGTTCGCAGCGGCACACACTACACATGCACCGACAAGCCAGCTCAGCCTGTGGCAGACAGAACTTAGCACACTTTCTCCAGAATGGCCCTCTGTGTGCGGTGCGTCTTGTGTCGTCGTGCTAAACGTGCAGCGCAGCGTAAGCTATGGCGGCTGCGAATGTTAAGAAATGGCAGATTTGTGCTTTTGTAGCGACAGCTACATTGGCCACAGTCTCACCATTTCGCCGTGCCTGTCTGTGCCGTTCATGCCTGTCCGAAGAGCGAAGAAAGAAGACAAAGAAAAAGAAGTCGTGGGGGGCGGTAGCTGGCAGCTGGCATGGCCGAGCACTAACTGGACGTAGGGCTTCTTGACATTACGTATGGCAGGAGCTGCCAACTCGGGCCTCTCCTTTCATTCTGGAGGGCGATATCAATCAGCCTGCCAAACCTTCGCATTCATGTTATCCCTAAACCATGCAGGCACATTCATACGGCTGGGTTAAAGCAGGGCTTTATATGTTGGCTGATAGCTTACGCTACTGCATCATCGCGAAGGTGGGAGTGAAAACAGAAACAGGTGCCGTAGTGAAAGGCTTCGACCACCGCGCGATAGAGGGCACTTTAGTGGTCAAAAGTGTCCCCTATGGCATAAACAAAGCTGAAACCATAGAGTAAACTAGCATGTGCAAAAGCTATGTCTTTACTTTCAAGCTGAACCTAAGCGTAGCCATGCAGACAGTTCTTGCATAACTCCAGATTTAACCACAAGCCAAACCACAGCTAAAATTTCTTCTTTTGTTTATTTTGCAAGAGTCGACCATCCTAGGATTGTCGTCGTGCTGAACGTGCGCCGCAACATAAGCTATGGCGGCTGCGAACGTGGCAAATTTTTGTTTTGTTCTTGCGAAAGTCGGCCATCCTTGTCGTGCTAAACGTTAGGTATGGCGGCTACGGACGTTAAAGGGACAGAACACTGGGCAAAATATGTCATGAGATTATGGTGGAAATGAAAAGATCTTGCCTCATATAGTACAGATCGAGCACTACAATAACAAAGAAAAGAGGCTTTACAATTTTAATTTACCATTAAAAATCGCATAAAAACAACCGAGGCGCTATCTAGCAGAGAAACCCTAGTATTTTCAGTGTAGTCACCCACGTGACTACATGTCAGCAAAATATAGCTGATTTTCATAACTGCACATTGTTCTTTTTTCTTCTAGGAGTGCTTGTCATAATTTATTATATTTTGCACTCTCTCCAGTGCGTCCATAAATAAAAACCACCCCTGCTGTCGCCCCTCAGGAGGTATGCTTTCAAGTTTTGCCACTATATGGTGCCACAGTGTTTGAATTTTCGTGAATGAAGTAATGTCAGTGTACACTAAAACTTTCGTCGACGAGGGCATGCGTTATTTAGCCGTAACAGCATTGAGTGTGAAACTGAAAAGGACGTCCCTCTACGCAAAAAATGTCTGATTACTGTCTGGCGAGTGAAAGTTATACTTTATATTTACTCGCATACAATGATAGCAACACCACCCGAGAGCCTGCTAACGTGCTCTCGGTCGCGGCGAAAAACTTTATATTTTTTTAGTATGTTTTTATGCTGCACACCGAGATTGGTTTCCTGAACGCACAGCGCTGCGGGTAAGAATGAAACAAGAATGTCTTTTATATCGCTGTAGTTTCTTAAAAGTCCTCTACAGTTCCAATGGACTAAAAACGCCATTTTATATGAGGAAGGTAGAGAGACTAAGTTTTTTCTCGCCCGGTGATTCGGGCCTTTTCTTTTCTAGTTCGCTCCAAGGAGCTCCGTCACCTGTCAGATGTTGACAGCCCCGGACGGTCGTCGTTTGTTGTGTCCATTGCGTCCTCGGACGTGCTGGACGATTGTGCAGACTGTACAGACACATTTGTGGTAGATCTCGCCGTTACTGGAGAGACCTTGGGGCCAGCTGACCTAGAGGCCCGCGCAGCCTGCTTTGGGGGTGGTGGAGCAGCCCCAGCTACTTCCACCGGGGACGTAGAGGTCCCTGCCTTAGGTGCACCGTGTGTCACCTGGGCAGGTTCCAAGGACTGCTGTGACGCCGCCCCCTTTTGCGTCACAACAGAATAAGTTGGGGTGTGAGTGGACGTGAGTTTCTTACGTGCTTCCCTGTAAGTGAGGTTTTCTTTGACTTTTAGTGTGATGATATCTTTCTCTTGTTTCCATGTTGGACAGGTTCGTGAGTAAGCAGCGTGGCTGCCCTCACAGTTGATGCAAAGATGCGTTTCGGATTCACAGTTCTCAGCGGGATGCTCGTGGGAGGCACACTTCGCACATGTAAGTTGGCCTCGGCAAGTCTGTGAGCCGTGGCCATACCTTTGGCATTTGAAACAGCGACGCGGGTTAGGTATGTAAGGTTCCAGTTTTATCTTCGTGTACCCTACCTCCACAGCCTCGGGCAGTGTGCTCGATTCGAAGGTAAGGACTAAGTGCCTGGTCGGTATCTCTTTGTTATCCCGTCTGATTTTAATTCTGAACACATTGATGACATTTTGTTCTCTTAGTCCTTCAAGGAGTTCTTCTTCGCTTAGGTACTTTAGATCGTCATCTGAAATGACTCCCCTCACCATGTTTAGAGAGCGGTGTTTGGTGACATTAACTGGGCATTCCCCAAAGCTGGTTACTGTTGGGAGTTTTTCATTCTGATGATGGTACATAATTTCCAAGAGAAGGTCGCCATTTGGAAGTTTTTTGACATTGTATCCTTGGCCTATTGCTTCAGTCAATGTCTTGGTCACGACAAAAGGAGATATTTGCCTAGCTGTTTTTTGAGGGTCTTCACTGTACACCACGTGGAAGCGTGGGAATCTGTTTGCATTCTTTAGAAAGAAGTTTGCCGTTTCATCAGTCCGTCCCCTTTTTCGGGAACGATCATTGGAGAGCAAAGAAGAAGCCATACAGTAAGTTTTTGTTCAGCCGGGGTGGCGGCCACCCACCATGGAGCCCAACGAGGGGACGGGACAGGAACTCGCAAAGCAGTCCTGCCCACGCCAGCCGTACACCCCGACTATAACCGAATATGACATAACGTAGGGTGGTTAGCCACACAAGGTTAACCCTAGCCGCCAGGAAAAGAAGGAAAAAACAAGAAGGGAATAGAGGACAGGAGAGTTGTGAGAAAGGAGATAGGAAAGCGAAAGATGGAGGGGAGGACAGGAAAAGGCGACTGCCGATTTCCCCTGGTCGGGTCAGGCCAGAGGTGCCGTCTACGGGAAGCAGGGGCCAAAGTGGTGTGTTGCCTCCGCCGAGGGGCCTTAAAGGTCCGAACACTCGGCATCGGCTCAACCACCAGGATCCCCTTTTCCCCGGACACGGCGATGCCACGCACGGCTAAGCGTGGGTGCTGGGGTCCGTGGTGTCGCACAGTACATTAAACATCTGCTTTAGCAGATGCCCCCTGCGGGGAGATTAGCCATAATGTGTAGGATGTAAAGTTGGCTTTTATTCTTGGATATGAAAGAATAGAGTATGCTGATCAAGCCATGCAGGTTTTTGTTAGTAAAATGTGTTATCAAAAAAAAAAAAAAAAAGAAAAGAAAAATTATCTGGAACTGCATGGCTCCCAGCCTCTAAAGTAAAAAGGCGGTTTACACCTTTTTCTCCGTTACTTGTGGGATTTCCACAAACTGAGTTTACAAGAGTGCCGGGTACCATTTATTTTGTCCAAGAAGTTGACTGCGTAGCGTAGAATGCTGAATATGTGTTACCACTATATCCATGTGGAGCGTTGACTCAGACTCTTATCACAACTGTAGCTCATTGGCGCTCAGAGAAGACAATATTTTGGAAGAAGCAATGAGCCATATGCATGGAAATCATATCTGTGAGTTTGGAGCATATTTTCTATATTTTTCTCAGGACGGGCTAACTTATCTGGCTTGGCGCATTTGGCACAAAGGGTGACATCAAAGACGTCTTGCTATATTGTGATAATGCTGCCAATCAATAGTGGGGACTGTACATATAAATGTATAAACATGAAAACCAGACTCTCTGAACATCTAAAAGAAGACTGGCAAAGTGCTGTTGTGTTTATCTCAAGAAGCCTTAAAAAGCCCTAAGATCTGTACGTACCATAAAATTGCTGCATCATCCTGGGTGGGTTTTGTACACACTCCGGCTGAAAAAAAAAAAATGAAACAAGCGTGCATATTTCAGTAAAGAGTACATATATTAATGCATGGCTTTCTGAACACAAAGTTTACAAACACTCCCTCTGCTTTCTAACCTGAGTACACAAGCTAGCTGTTGTGTTTATGTTATGCAAATACTGTTTTGCATGGGTATTCATTGTACTTTTTAAAACCTGACTGATCAAAAATACACAGACAGACGGGCAACTTTTCACATGAAAATGACTACTTTCTATTTGGTTACTTATAAATACTAGTTAAAATAGTTCAGCTGAAAATTTATAGCAATAAACCAATATATTACTGTGGGAAGCACTTATTCCATGGCTTGATAAGTGTGCACAAAGTAATAATTGTGATTTCAAGCCATACTCAAACAAAACAAACACATTATCAGGAATGTACTTTTTCTCAAGCCAAACTTAAAGGAGTAGACTAACTAAAAACCAAAGTGAATTACAAATTGAATAGCAACAGCATATTTTGCCAGGTGTGCCGGGCTGTGTTACCCGTGCTGCACACACGCCAGAACCAGCATCGCAGCATGCACAAGTTGGAGGCACAAGGCCCCTTTGATTTCCCCAGCATGAGTCTGAGCTTTAACTGACTGCAGTTCTGAGCCACTGCATTTTTTTCTCTACGTGAGACTAGCTAATCAAGCAAGATAGCGCAAATATAGAGAGGGTGCTACCACAATGCACATGGAGATGGGTGCTTGCTGCAGACATCTCGCATACAGTGGCCCTTTGCATGCCGGGACGTGGTGCATAAGTCCAGCAAGTCTCCATGGAGTCACTGTTTCAGGCAGATTCACACGACGGACCACCATGTAGAGTAGTGTAGTCACAAGATGAGCGCCTATGGTTCTCTGAGAACGGTCGCGCACCACGTGTTAACACATAACTGCAAATTGGTCTGTGCTCCAATGCCTGCAAGCGGACTTGGCGGACTAAAAGAGAAGATGACGTGCTAGGCGAAATAAAGTTGCTAGACTACTTTAAAGTGATAAGCCAGAAAGCAGGAAAGGGAAGGAGACAAGCTTTTTCCTGAGCACTGCGGCTTACCTCAGGCCTACTGACCCAGATTTTCCAAGTTCCCCCCTTCAACCCTCCGCACCCCAACCCTCAACAATGAAAGAACTATGCAGTATGAGATCAAAGGCCCATCCTTTCTATCGTCACAAAACTGAGCGGGCCGCAAGCTGTGTGCCTGCGGTGCTTTGAGATCTGAGAATGATCGCCAAGACTGACATGGAAAAAAAATTATCATCGCGACTGGTATCCCACAGTGTGGGTAACTACTCGACGAGATGAATACAATAAATTGCCCCTTCACCAGAATATGCTGTCATTTTCGCGCATGCACTGCAACATGTGCAAACAGCGCACTAGCAATACACCGCTAGGCTCAAAGAAAAACAATCAAATTGAGAGCGGAAGTTCATTACCAGCAGCCAAAACATTGGGAAGAGTAGTCTCCTTGCCACACCTAGCAGGCACAGCTTCACAGCCCACCTCTAAATCTCGAGGGAAAGGCCATTTCACATTTCTCGATTGAACAGTCCGTAGACTGACAGCGTGCGTTGCATAGCAGTGACGTAAAAACATGCAATGCGTGGCCCGCATACCGACGGTCCGTCTTGTGAATCTCCCTTTACCAACAGCAATGGCAAAGTGCAAATAAAACTAGCAGTCAAGAGGTCCCACAAATACTAGGTCCCACACCCCTATGTTGGCTCCCCCAATTTTAAATGACTACCTTTCCAAAAGTCAACGCAGCTTCAATGAGTGTGACGAAGCTTCAGTATAGCCTTTCCTTTTTTTTTTTTTTTTCTGAGTAATGGCAGTAAGTGTTAGGAAAATACATGGTTTTGAAAATGGTCACTGTACTGACTGACCAATTTGTGCATGAGAAGTATTCAAAATATTTGCTCTAAGTTACTAAGAAACACTGTAACAGTTGTTACGCAGAAAACAGCACAGACCAGAAGAACTGCAGCAGTGGCTGAACGAGGACACCCAGAACGGGCCTACACTTCTACGTCCTCTACCTCGACTCCCTGTGTTGTCTTTTATCTTCTACTCATATAACATACGTGTCAATATAACATTACTATTCACTTCGAGCTCACATGGAATCAGAAAACTACTATTTGCAGAAACCTATGTTTTTCTCCACATCTCAACTCTTCCTCCAAGTAGTAACTTGCTTCAATCTGCCTCAGAGTCTCAGGGATGAAAAATGGTTTGAAGGTGTATTTATCACTACCAGTTCGAGAAGGTATGATGCAATAATTTGTAATTCAAATGCTGAAAACTGGTAGCACTTCTGAGGTATGCACCTGTCACATATAACAAAAAAATGACACTCACCATGTTTAGTTGCTCAGGTCTCAATGCAACCAAGTTCATGGAAAAAGGACGCCTAGAGAAAGGCAAAAGAAAAATGACTGCACCAGTTAAAAGGCACCAGTTTCTTCTCTGCTGTAAAGGAGGCTACTACCAAGTTTGGCCCAAGGAATTAAGAAAAATAGGTGCATTTAGCTACTCTAAAGAAAGGAAGCTGAGAAAATTTGTGACATAACATTTATGAAAAAAGCAAGCAGAAATGCGCTCATTCATAGGCACATTGGCTAAAGAAGTATGCAGAAAGCTCTTGATGAGCACTAATGTGTTAGAACCCTTGCATCACAAGGTCTGTTCTTTTTGGTTGCTTGCTGTGCTAGTTCAAGGAGTGCAGCACTTTTAGCACTTACCACTTTCACGTTCTTCTATTTCTCCAGTGCAGTGTGTGCACACTGCACTTCCACATTTGTTATTTGTTTTCACCACGATAGCTGAACCCTCCAAAGCAGAAGTGCAGCTAAAGTGTTGCAATCTGGCAGCCCATGTGTGCAGCAGCACGAGCAAAACAGAGTGAAGACCACGGTGGCAGCACATTGAAAATGCTATTCTGGGAAAATTGCTCCTGGCCGAGAAGACTGCATTAATATATTTAATCAGAAGCACCCAGTACTTGTGTACTGACAGCAAGCAGGAGTTTCATTGTAGCAAGATGGACATTTAGGCAAGTTGGTCTTAATACTGGGTATCCGTCTGGTCACAAAACTAGCAGTGAAATCCTCTATAAAATCTGCTTTTTTGCATCCACGAAACAGGACTTAGCAAGTGCTAACAATCTTTCATCGCTGCTCCCTGCAGGAGGCAAATATTCAAGAATACTCAAGGAGCTAGAGCAGGGGTTCTCAAACAGGAACTTCAACAGCCATCGATATGTGCAAAACAGCCCCCCCTGCACCTTTCCTCACATTCAGGCGATGTTGCTTGTGCATGGGCCCGTCCTGGTTTTTCTATTTTCAGTTATTCTCAAAGCATACTTTTTGTACGTAGCACTATTAGTCGCGATCACAAATTTCGGCCATGTCTGTCTGAAGCCGCTCACTCTCTTCGTAAACTTGAAGTGGAGAAAGAGAAGGTGGCGACGCGCGCGTCGCGCGGCTCAGCATTGAGGAGGCGGAGCGGCTGCATAGCTGCAGCAGAAGCCGCTCTCTCTCTCTCTCTCTCTCTTTCTATGTCCATCCGTCTCTCCGTGAACTTGAAGAGGAGGAAAGAAAAGTGGCGGCGCCCGACTGTAGGAAGAAGGAAGAGAAAATCTATGGGCCTGCTATTGGCTCCGAAGCTGAGCCACCCCCACTGCCTCGGGCGGACAGAAGAGAAAATAAAAAAGAAAGAAAGAAAACAGAGAGAAAGACGAGCGTCGCAATCGCCTTTTGGCGACGCCCGTATCGCGCGACTTGACACTGAGGGGACGGAGCGGCCGCATAGATGCACACAGTGATAGAGTAAGACAATGAGAGAGGAGTGTGTCAGTTGCAGACGTGGCAGCCGCCACTGGGCAGCATTTCACAAGCGTATGTTACTCCAGAGTGAGCAGTCGTGTGTCGCTCGCGCGTCCTCAACTTCGGCATCTCTCCCCTCGCATCAGTCATTCCTCAGCCTTCACGGACAGCAGACATGCACGCGCACGTCTGCTGTCTCCCTGGACCTCGGCTCAGAGCCGCTCGCCGCGTCATGAAACTGTTTGTGCTTACCTCTGCGCCTTAATTG
The DNA here is from genome assembly GCF_055883805.1 of Amblyomma maculatum. NCBI lineage: Eukaryota > Metazoa > Arthropoda > Arachnida > Ixodida > Ixodidae > Amblyomma > Amblyomma maculatum. The sequence goes on along the minus strand of NC_139344.1, from coordinate 154,650,590 downwards.
GAGCTCGCATTCAAGCACATTTCCCTCTCTCTTTCTCTACCCCTATGATCCCACCCTAGATCGTTCGGCCGCAGAGCAGTACATTGTGAAGAGGTACCTTGTGCCTGTTTTCGTTCATTTCTGAAGATGGTGTAAAGAAAGATGAAGACACGGCTGCGCTGCGCATTTGCTTCGCGTCGCAATGGATGAAGCCGGGCAGTCAGGCACTGCGGCGCAGGTGTGCTGTGCTTGACGTGCTGAAGTACAACGGTTAAGCAGTGCTACGCACCTACTTCGCATTTGATTAACTATGCAAATCGGCTGTAACTATTTTTTTTCGTTCTTGAGTTTGGAAATCAATCTTTTACTAAATGCCCACTTCTCCAATGAGATGTGCACGCATTTCTGTCTTGGCTAGGCTTATTTAGCCAAGTCAAGACAGCCCATGCATTCTGTCACCACACATGCGAGTGCACACCAAGTCTTTTCGTGGGCCATGCCCCCTTAAAACCTTTCTGCCAGAGTTCCAGACATACGTATGACAACAGAGCACCTTGGCATGCTGCCAAGTTCTGTGCTGCAGACGGTACCTATGCTCACAGCGCTAAGCTGAGGAATGAGCTAAGATAAAATCTAACGCTCTGAAATGGGTTTCAGTGAACCATGCACTGTGACTGAGACGCTAGCACAGCAAGAAGTGGAACAGGGGTATTGGGAAGATGAGGCTGATGTCCAGTGGAAGTTTGCCGAATTTAAAAGAGCAGTCTGGGGAATCCAAAACCCAGTTTGAGGACCCCTCAGCTAGAGAATTTCCCGAATACTCATGGTCCTTGAAAACAACTCTTTTATAGACCAGAACACGAGAGTAAATTGAATGCTGCTATTTTGAGAGTGCGCCATATGTATGCACTGCAGCAAAATGGCAGCTCTGGGCTGTCAAATGAGGTAGCCACGGATATACTGTAAAAACACAGGTATAATATCAAGTTTTTTTCTCGATTTTATCAAGTCAGATTTTTGCCTTGTATTATATGCGGATCCAAACAAATTTTAGTTTAAATTGACTATTCTGGCCTCATTATTAATCAGCGCTACCAGCTTCAGGCTTCTAGCAAGAGGAGGAACTATCAAGCTGTGGCGTCGGCTGACTGTTTTGATGGTTTTGGTTTCACCACGCTGACCCCGCGATCGTTACGATCACATTGCCCGCGACGCACACGCAACCAGGAACATGCCGAGCCCACTTTGCACTATCTCTCAGACCTCTCACGAGCCTCTCTAGCCATGCTGGCTATGCCCTACAGCCGAATCGCGGACGCTTGACCAATACTCACAAGAAGCACGTTGATCGCGCTTTCGACAAATGCGGGGTATCGAACACGTTTAAAAGAATTTGTACAGAAAGATATCTCTAGCAAGGCACTCTCGGCAGACGTACGTGTACAGGATGACAACAATCGCGAAAACCCTGAATCTGAGAACAATTCCTGGCTGGGCGCACACGCCGCGTGCCAGTGCATGGTGCTAGATGCAAATAGGCTCATGGTGGCCAACGGCTCGTGTACCGTCGTCCAGCGTCCGAGCTGGAAGTGGCCTACTGATTTTAGAACAGCAGGAGGACCCTTCCCCGAGTGCTGGGCAAATGTGAGCTCTTCTCGTCCTCATGGTACGTAAAATTTTACAACCAAGTTTGTTGGCGCGAGAAAGGGAGCAAACCGACACATGAAGGTTTGCAGCACTATTCGATGCCTGGTGCGAGGTTGCGTTAGACATGAAAGTGCGTAAGATTTGTCGGACAGACAATAGCGAACTGTAGCACAGATAAATACTTTAGTTATCTTTCTTCACTCGCGTTATAATGAGAATGAACACTTTTTTCTTGTTTTTGCTATCCTGAAATTACACCTTGTATTATATGCAGGTTTTTACGGTACATAGCGCTTGAACATTTGTGCTTCTTTGAAGTTTTCACGTCTGGCTGCTCATGAAATCATTGAAACTGAATTTCAGCCTCACGGCAAGACATTTTGCAGATCTCGCAATGGCAGGGGCTGGCACAGCATCCACAAGTGGAGGAAATGGTGCGGTTAAGTGCATGGTACCTCTGTATGCAAAAATACTGTGGCTGTGACTTTTTCCAATTTGATTTGCACGCCCAATAATATGCCACATACTAGCAAAACCTTTACAGTACGCAACATGTTTTACTGTTAGGTGGACTCTACAATTATCTGTCGCAGCCCCCATCTTCCAAACAGGCGGCATGCCGCAAGTGCGAGTAAACACGTACATTTGCGCTGATTTCCTGAAGTCCCCGTTTTTGTTTTGTTTTTTTCAGCAGGGTGCAGAAGAAGGAATTAACATCAGATTAGCCAGGCTGGGGCCACGAGAAAGCATAATTTTTTTTAACAACGATCACCAGCATGGCATTGTTATTACAAGTAACGCCAACCAGTCATGAAACTTTATGTGACTGGTCGATGTTGTTTATCATAACAGAACCGAAAGAGCCTGCAGCTTGTGCATGTTTTGTTCCGTTCCCAACAAAAGTTTAGACGCGCTATTTTGTTTGCGCGTGATCTAGCTCAATTGAACGCAGGGGAGCCAATGTCAGAATTGACCTATTCACCTGTACTACCAGCCTGAGCATCTCTTCGCACAGAAAAGGACAAAAAAGTTACTTGCAGTCACCTTCAGCGGTTACAACAAGCTGCTATGTGCGACACTAATGATCAAAACAGCGCTGCACTTGGGAAGCAGCAGGACGCTTTTCTCTATTTCAGTTTTGCAAGCTTCAACACTTGACTCTTTATCATCGGTCGTATAGAGAGCGAGCAAATGTAGCTAAGATCTCTACAAAGTCATGAGCAATGGTTTTTGCCAGATTATTTGAATTTTATTATGGGAGCTAGTCGTTCATAACCTGACGAACACACAAAATGTACCACACACTTTGATCAATCAGAATAAGAATGGTACTTATGGCAGGTGAAATCAAGTACCAGGGATGCAAAATGAGCAGAATAAGGTGATGTGCACTTAAATAAAAAAAAACTGAAGTATGAATTAAAATCGCTCAGCTGAATGAGTGTAATTTTCTCTAGAAACTGATTTAATACACATGCATTTCCTCTTGTGCACATCTTCTATAAAGCCAAAAGAGCAAAATTGGCATTATAGCTGTGACCTTGGCTGCATGGTACGTACCTCAAATGTTCATCAAGCAGAATAAAACAACTAATTGGCAGCGCACTCTGCGAAGTTACCGAAAACAGAGTTTGAGCGATCTCATTCAAAGAAACTGTATGAATTAAGTTTCCAGTAATTTGCTACTTTCTTCTGAGTAAGGTGTTTGAAGAAGCAGAAAATCCTCTAAAGGTTGTCATACGAAAAAGATTCTAGTTGTCCATGGCATCATCCTCCTCCTTGAATGTAGCCCAGAAGTTGAAGTCTCAACAATTAGTATTTTGTATATCTTGCGCTTTCTCGTTTTTCATTTCATTTAATTATTTATCGCTTACCATAGCCAAGATGTTGCTGCCTCAAAGAAATAAGCTGATACAGCATTCCACCTGGTAATTTCATCTGGACAAAAGGCAGAAAAAGCACAGAACCACTATCCAGGCATATATTCACATGCAAGAGTTGGTTTCGAAGGCAGTTTCACTTGGCGTAGTGTAGGCACACTGCAGCTTTGCCTACACCCCTCGTCGCTGCCAATCACAGCGCCACCTTTGTATTACAAGCATGGCGCTTGTCTATACCAGTGGCTACCTCGTTTGGCAGTCCAGAGCCATCATTTCACTGTGGTGCCTATAGACGACGCTACAGTACTCTCAAAATGGCGGCATTCAGTTTATCCTTTTTGTTGTAGTCTACATTCAAGGGTTTTTCCAAGAATTCGCATAAGCCCTGAATGAATAGGAGAGAAAACAGGGAGAACAGACACTCCAAGGCAGGTTTATCCTTGTTTAGCTACATTAGCTACATGTTAGATGAAAAGAAAAGAGAAAGTGCAACACAGTCACAAGAAGTAATGGGTATAAAAGGTAAAACTCCCAGAAAAAAGTTTATGCACAGCGATACACACTGACTTTCACTATGCAAATACATGCAGCTATTAAGCTCCAGTGTGTGACCATGTCATGAAGCACTGGTATACAGACAAACACCGATCTGTGATATGAGCAAGGTGCAGTGGCACCGCTGCTGCTGGCTGGCAGATTGGGGCTACAAAGTAAAGTTGGTGACACGGAGATACAGGTAAACAGAAGTTCTCAAAGAAGTTTTACTATTTCTGAGCGCACCTTTGACATCCTTTTGTAAAGAAAACCTGAAACAATGTTAGAATTGAACACAAAAAGTTGGCTGTGGTTTAGCTCTAGTTAACCCTAGTTGAATTGCGAAAGAAACGGCGGAAGCTTCTTTTGCCTGCTACATTATTCCCCTGTCACGCCCTAGTAGTGTAAGGAGCCACATTATTGGGGACACTTAATCTCATCCTTTAAGGGTATGACGCAAGAGCGTGAGATACCAGCTCACATATAAAGTAATGCTTCAACCAAGCTGTATGGATGTGCCTGCGTGTCTTAGGGGGTAACGAGAATGCAAACGGTTCTGGCAGGCTGATTCTGACACCACCCTCCTATATGAAAGCAGTGACCTGAGTTGGCAGCTCCTGCCCGTGGCATAGGGGTAAAGAAGTCATGGCAGGCTGATTCTAATGTCACCCTCTCACATGAAAACAGAGGTCCAAGTGAGCGCTCTTACTGAGTACACGCTTGCCCGAAATACGATCATCCTCACGCTAGAAAAGCCCACGCATGGCCCAGCTGGTTAAACCACTCGGCTGGGGATCCGAGGGATGGAGGTTTGACTCCCAGTGGAGACAAATATAAATATATATATATTTTTTATGAGGAGACCGCAGCTACGCCGTGCACATGAAGAGGCGTAGCTGTGGCCACCCGAGGTCTCGCTTTGGCTGTCGGAGTATTGCTTTTGCAGCAAAACAAGGCAAAACATCTGGTGGGAGTGAGCGGAAGCGGTGCGGCGCCGCTGAAATGATTGCTAGGCAACGGCTGTTCAAGGCCATTCGTGCCCATCGGCAACCAACTTACGCGACGGGGAGAAACCTGGCGTTATGTTGCTTTCGCAAGAAAAGTATCAAATGTAATTTTTAAGGCTATAATATGTGCATGTGGGAGCCACCCCCACTGGGAGCACAGGGTGGGAACACAGCATTACATGACATTACACTGAAGGCATTCTTTAAAGAGCACACTAAATCAGCTTCACACATTAGCAGATGGCATAAGTGGCGCTCAATGATGCTGAAAGTGGTCAGGGGCATCTGTGCTGTCACCTACTAGGGTAAATGGTTCCCTTTCGTGTGCTTAAAATGATGTATGAGAATTGCCTTTTCATGCAACGCTTTTTAAGTGGTCTACTCTGAACGACTGTATTAACCTGTTTCACATGCAAGTGAAAACGCTAGCGATTTATGCTGCGGCAATGCAAAAACTTGTTTTGAGCTGTCGCGACAGCTCGAGCGGCCAGAGCGATTCAGTTCAAACATGGCAAATTTTCGCTGTGTCGCTACCGCTTGCCACTGAGCTTGCTCAATCGCTTGCATGTGAACCAGCCTTTAGAGTGCAAATATAGAGCATGCAGTAGCATGTTTGACTACAAGAAACGCTTGTGCGATTCGGAAGAACACCCAGCAGGTAGAGAACCCTTTGGGAATATGTTTAGTTTCACAACACACATACATTTACCTCGATAGACTATACACCTGGCTGTCTCTGGCTCCAGTGTCCACAATTGCGTTACCTATGTCTGTAAACATGGTAATTTTGCAATGCTCCCCTCTGCAACTATGTGCAGTTCATTTACCATATTGTTTGAGGATGTCTTCAATGTAAACCTAACTACAGCAAACAATAGTATTTAAAAGAAGATGTAGCACATACAGCAGCATACCGGACTACACAAGAAATTTCTTGCGTGATTCGAATAAACACCCGCCAAATAGTTTGCCTGTTTAAAGTATGTGCACCAGTAGCACAATAAACATTTATCACAGCATTTTAGAAAGTGAGCTTTGACATTATGTAGCATACTTTGTCACATTCATCGTAAAAGCATTCACCAGCTGTTATGGTAGTCTCAATGGGTACTCTGTGAAATGAAAAAAATTTAGGCAAGTTTCGCTTGCACATGTTTTAATGGGTTGCACATTTGCACTGTACCCCAGGTGGGGATCAGTGCAATGTATTAAAGATTGCCTTCAAAATGATGCTGCATACTTTTGCATTCAGTTCTAGGATACATTGGGCTTTTTTTCATGAAGGGTTGACATCGCAGAGACGCACCGTGACATCGGATAACTGTTTAAACTTTTGCTTACATGTGTTCCTACGGGCTGTAACCCCAGTTTTTACCTTTAGCTGTCTCCGGCATCCGTAAGTGCCCCTGAGTTTGTAAGTATTGGTCAAAAGCTTCAAATTTTACAATGCACAAAACTAAAAACCAAAAGTCATTACACCCGCCCACATCATCATAGTTACACTCAGAGCAATATGTTTATATAAGGCTTTGTAATGCATACATAGCCTACAAACCTGAGTTCATCACGAAGACTCCGCAATGTGTTCAAACAACTTTCCACAGCTTGGCTGAAGTTGTTTCCTTTTAAAGGACATTTCTGCATCTTGGTGAGCAGTGCAACATCTACAATGCAATGCAAAAAAGAAAAGGAAGGAGTTTGAAGGCCACAGATTAAACAATTAGCAGTTTGCTCATAAAACAATGCAATTATTCGGCAACAAATCAGATGGGAATGGTTTCATATGTCTCAAAATGAAGCACTGTGATTGAGGCATGTGCACATGCACAAAACGGCTATAAGAGTAAAACCAACATGCAAATCTCATAATGCAGTGTGCAAAGTTTGACGAAAAGTACCCCTTCAATGTTACTTTTTAGTTCTTTGAAGTCTGTATTCATCAGAAACAAAATCCTTCTTAATATGCACAACTGTACATAGCCAAAATCCTTCAGCAAGCTTGCTGCATCTTTATATCAAGTCAATACCTTGTGGTGTGGGATGTTCAAGGTAAAGTAAGTAAACGTGCACGCATGTACGCACACGCGCCCACACACACACGCACGCGCACGCGCACGCACACACACACACACACACACACACACACACACACACACACACACATACACACACACACACACACACACACACACACACACACACACACACACACACACAGCACTGCAAGAACTCCTATTTCCTGCTGTTAAATATGCTTTGGTATAATGAAGAAATGTATCTGGAACATAAAAGAGCAGAGGATGACATGATTTAAAAAAAAAAAAAAACTGAATATGCACGACTGCAGACGAACTTAATACTAAATGTCTATGTCATATTCCCATGAATTTCTCTTTCTTTTTTTTGTAGAGGTTTGAAGTCTTAAAGCCACAGGTCAGATTTAAAGGAAGCCTTCATGGAAGGCTCTGCATTAATTTAGACTGCCGACAATATACAACAGCACATATGGGTGCTTTTTGCATTTTGACTCCGCCCAAACTGGGTATTTTAGCTGGGACTGAACTCTAGCCCTCCGACTCTGAAGCCAAATGCTTTAACCCCCCAGCCACTGAAGCGGGCTCATCCTCTCATTATAGGCGTTGACAACGCCATACTGTCAATATTAGAAATAAAACAAAGAAGACAGTTCAAAAACGCCTACAAAAAGTATACACCCCAGAAAAGTAATTATAAGCCATAAGGACTTACGTACAAAAACATTTTACAGCACAAATTTATTAGCATCTCCAAATTGTGCCAAAGAGGTGAGAGCACTGTATTGGCAATTTTTATGAAATCGACACATCACAACACCACCAGGGTGGTGTCATGAAATAGTCCGAGAAGGATCAGCAGCATGTGGAATCATTTGCGGCTCCTTTACAGGTGCTTTATCGGCAAAATCAGACGTTAACGAAAATATCAGCAATCTTCACACCCCTGGCGCCACATAGAGGTCTTGCAAGATAGATTCGTGCTGCGTGTTGCTGATGCTGCGTAGTCACCACTTTCGAATGTTCTCCAAGCAGTGTCATGGCAAAAAGAAAGCTCCACAGCCTTGCCATACGAATTTTGTACAACAAGATTTTAAAGCCGGAAGGCACCATTCCACTGTATACCTGCTGCCAACAGCCCGAAGAGCACGCAGCTTTGAGTGCAGAAACTGTACCTTGGCAAGGCAGTCACAATGTCGATAGTCATGTGTTTGTGGCATTTTCAGGTAGACAACCTCCTTCCTCCAGGAAATGACTCAGTGCCCCCATTATAGCTTTGTTTCCTTCACTTAATCATAGCTGGTTGATTTATTTGCAGCCTTGATGTACCCGTAACCCTCACAATATTTCACCCAAGCTGTGATTAAATGTACCAGCCTTGAATATATATTTTTCTTTCTCTGCATTTTATACTTTCACACTGGTGCTTGCTTGTTCTGGAGAATTGTGTTCCTTCTCGAGAATTTTGTGAATGGCGCACAAAATAATACATCGAAGTGAAAAGACCTCAGCTGCAAAAGACGAGCGCATTAGAGAAATTAGGAGCCAGCAAGCAAGAAAAAAAAATAATAAAGAGCAGTGAGGCAGCTCAAGTTAGCTCGACAGTAAAGCATATGTTTACATATTGGTGACCCTACTGGTGAATTGCACTTTACCTTTTCACGCCTAGAAATTGGATTACCTGCAAGTAAAAGCAGGATCATAAGCCCACACCTAACCACAGTACCTCTCAGGATGGGCCCCAAGTTCTTGTCTCAATATGCAGATGTGGCCCTCTGCAGAGCCAATGGAGTGAAGTTTTATAGCAGGCGCTGGATTTCACAGTCTGTGCTCGCGCTGAAGCGATACTGCATAAAAATAAAAGCAAGGAACGAGCACACTGGCCTAAGCACAGCTGTTGCATGCTAGGAGTTCTTCCGCACCTTAACGCTCCGGCAGCTCAAAGAAGTCTGCTCATGCATGTACATACAAGGACATTGCTTGCTCAACTCTAGTGATGGCCACATGTAAATAGTACTCAGGCTTGGCTTCCTGAATTGATACCCAAGCAGACCACAGTCAAAAGCAAAAGCACTGACAACCATTTCAGCCTTCAGCATCAAGCAATGGTTTTGAAAAAAAGTCTTATTTACTAGTAACAATGCAGCATTAAGCCAGAGATGTGCTCGCATTTTTTCTGACTTCCCGAAGTACAGACGCACTCAGTAGAAGCGACTGTGATGCGATCAGTGGTTCGTCATCAGTTCTTTGTTTTACATCGACTAATAAGTTTGCAGCTAAAACTAGGTGCTCACCTTCAATGAAACAGCACAATTCAATTGTGCAATCAAAGAAACTTGTTACTGCACCCAGGCTAGTTACAGGAAAAGTACTGAGTACTTGGCTCAACTGTGGCACTGACTATAGTTCATGAAAATTTCAAATAAATATATGCTCTTGCACAATGCCTCGGTCAAAAACAACTGAGTAAGAACTAAAACAGAGCCTGATTTTACCAAGTTCCCTGCAGCATAACTTTTAAAAGCTCAGAATAAAAACCTTACATAACACATTGCATGAGCGACTAAGGACTTCCTTTGCATAAAATTAGACAGCCTATTCAAAATCAGTTAAATAAAGGGGGTACTGCACCTAAAAAGACACTGACGAGAAGGAAACACAACAAGCGCAGATTTCGAAATTGACTATTTCAAAAACAATGCACTTTTTATAGCTTTAAGCTGTCATATCACACACTATGCGCAGTCCAAAAAACTTGCCTTCCTCCTGATACAATTTGATTGATGGGTCACTTATACAATATTTAAGCTTATTTCTTATACAGAATGCCTCAGCCAACTCACGTGCCATTCGGTTAAGACTCCTAAAAAATTTGGCATCTGCCAGCAAAGCAGGCAGGCTTATCATATGTAGCATACGGGCATGCGCCACAGTGGAGGAGTAAAACGAATCGGCACACAGAACTAATGCTCACCAAGGTTTTACACCTGTGACTACATTAACAAACATCATTCATTGGTCCAAGGCCCTCTTTCACCATCAGAGAGTGTTAGACATGAACCATGCACAGAGTGCACTGTCTCTCAATTTGCATATGCACTTCAGCAAAATGCATTTGGCAGCAGAGATTCAATGGGAATAGAGACCGAATTGTTTGTCTGAGCTGTATCTCTAGCGGCATCTCTATTTTGCAGAAAATGTTTAGAAATGTGCAACACTCTGTAAGCTTAATTGTCATCCAAGTACAGTAAAATCTAATTAAAATTTATCCCCTTAAGCAGTAGTTTCAGTTTAAGAGCAGCCAAGCCAAATCCCCAACTGGGCACCCACTGAACATAACGCATTTTGTATTCACATGAACCGTACCAGCTCACTGCATACATACTGATCAATTTCGTTGTGCATGTGTGCAGCGGAATCACAATAATTATGATGACCAGACACACGTATCGTGAATATTAGCCAAACATAGCTGAGTATGATGCTGTTGCTGATGCAGCATTCACTTTTATATCAAGGGATCACAGCGTACTGGATCAGGTCGTTAAACAGATACAAAAAGAGAAAAAGGAGAGAGGTACAGAGGATGAAAACGTTTTTGGGGCCTAGTTTACAATTGTTCTTGCTGTTGAGTCTGCCGCCAGACTTCCAGGCGATGTTTCATTGCCTCCACCACATTCGTCTTGGCCAAGTGCCTCAGTCCCACCCCCATTTCAAGTGCCTTCGTGGGAGTCACTGGTGTCCGTAAGGAATTTTGGGTGGCTGTGAAGACTGTGCTACTGGCATTGTCAGTGTTGTCACAGGCAAGGGCTGTAACTTGGGGTTATCGATGACCATATGCTGAAATGCTTCCTCCACTGCATCACATCTGAGCCACTACGTATCGAGTCCTTCTATGTAATTGGCTCGGAATGACCACGTCCGCAGCATGCCACTTGTTCCCTCGCACAGGAGTCCACTGCCTCTGAAGTTTTCGCATGTTTTTCTTCTTTATGTCTGTCTTGAAGCTGCAGTATAGCAGCAGTGTTGTCTTTGTCAGCGCTGCACAGCACCACCTGTTTTCCTCAGCTATTCTGATTTGCTTCATGTGGGCTAAGGAATGGCTCACGTGGAGCAAATTTTTATCCTTGATGATGCATCCTTGATCAGCTTTTCTATCCTTGATGATGCGCAGCATGGCACTGTCAAAAGCCAGTCGTGGTACCACCACCAGTTTCCACAGCGCTCTCATCACCTTGAACCTATTTAATGTCCAGACCATTCGGTAGACGTAATATAAGGCTGCTTCTTCACTGCATTCAGATATATCTGATCCTCACATGACTGGAGGTGGTTTCACTCCCTGGCTTGTCCACACCAAGGTAGGCAGGTGCACCTGTTGGTTAACTGTGTGGCTTAGCAGTGCAGCTGTATTAACCGTTCTGCATCGCTAGAGCTTCTCTTGTGACCCATCATGGTCAGCAACTCCTTGGGACTGAAATCCAGGCCTAAGCGGGGTCCCTCCTCAGAGCAACTCTGTAGGATCATCTGGAGTTCCTGTACGGTCTTGGTCATGATGACAATGCCATCTGCACAAAATAAAGCTGGGAGGTACCTTACCTGTGTGCCTGCTTATTCTGTATATGTCACACTAAAGCTCAGTTCACAATTTTATAATCTTCTTGCCATGCCTGCGACAAGCATTTTAAGGTGACAGGGGACGTACTTGCTAAGCCCACTGTTTACAGGCACAGGCTTTGACTTAGAATTGTCCCACTGTTTTACTGTTGTGCTGCACGAATTTCCAGTTGTTTGTATGATAAACCAACACTCCTCAGATTTGTCCAGAGAATGACATGTTCAACTGCATCATATGCTTGTGGTACATCCAGAAGACCAAGCATATTGGCTTGTTTTCTTTTGCATCCAGTGCCTGAGTGACAAAGATTATCACCTAGACTGCACCCCTTAATAAGCTGCTGCCGATGATGATATGAATCCAGTGCCTGCGAGAACATAGCACCCTTCCTACAATGGCATTGACAGATGCAAATTCCTTTGTATCGGTCATGCAAGTCTGTGTGTAGCAAGTTGAAGATTAGCTCCATGCCAAAGCTGAAGAAATAACACCATGTTCTCAGTGCAGAAAGAAGTTGGAGATTTTCATGCTACTGAGCATGGCATGAAGAAATCTGCATCGAGTTTGTTCGCTCAGATAATGCTCGGTTTTATCAGTTTTGCATGGTTTTTATGTAGTTCATCTTTTCACCATTATATAACTTCACAGTGTAGCCTAAAGTCAATTGTATTTACCTGATTACCAGTATTTACCTGATTAACACCTACAAATATTATGTGTAGTGCAGTCATACTCGATATAAGCCATCCAATGACATATGACTTGATGACATAGCGTACAGTTCAATTTTTAATCATGATTAATATATTATGGTACAGTAAAACCTCTTTGGTACTTTCCCGGTTCATACAATTTCCCATTTCATACGTTCAAACTTGCGGGCATGAAACATCTCCCACAGAGTTACACCATTTTTATTCCAGTTAATATGTTCCTGGATAACATGATTTCCTGGTTACTAAATTCGAAGTTTCGACAAATTGCGGTCGTATAATATGTTTTGTAATCAACCGGATATATGTTGACGTGCGCTTGTGACAAGAAAAACTGATCAGTTACACTCACCCACCACAGTTGCTTTCCTGCAGTGCCTAGGTGTAAAGGGGCAAAGCATCAAAGAAAGCCAATGATGTGAGGTGCCCGCTGCCGCGAAAACATAACTTCATGAGAAGAAACGCGGTGGCTCTTTTGCAGCGCCTTAAGGGCATAGGGGTCAACCATTTGCATGCATACAAGTGGGCCGGGTACGGGGGCCGCAGTATGAGCAAAAACACGGTGGCTGTAAGCCATCGTGGTCGCTTCTCCACATATCACTGGTGTAAAGTGGCAAAGCATCCGGAAACAACCAAATAAGCAATTTCGGCTCATCATTGCATTCTACAAAGTGGATTTGTTACTAAATCTCTTCTGCGCTTAGGGCAACGCAAATGCAGACTGAATTCTGCAAGAGCTAAAAAAGGAGCTGTGCATACTCAATGTCTATAAATGCTAATTTACATTCTTATGCAGTGAAAGTCTCAATTCTAAATGCCTTTGTACCTCATTTAGTAGTGAAAATTTTCAAAATCAGGCATTTCTAATGCTACGTTTTCCTGGGTGATACATTTTTTTCCTGCATTAAAAAAAAAAACAATGAGGTTCTACTGTACTTAATTAAGACCTGCAATTAAATTAGTCCAATGCAATTTTACTCAACGTAATCTATCTAATGATATATGACCTGATTATGTAGCATGAAGATCAATTCATCACAACTAACCAAAAATAATTAAGATATGAAATTAGTTTAGTACAACTGTATTTGGCATAAGCTATCCAATAATATGTGACTTCATGACATAGTGCAAAATTCAATTTAGTCATAATGAACTAATCAACAATAATAAGATATACAATTAGTTTGTTCAGTTTTACCCAAGATAATCTACGCATAAAGTTCAACTTAATGATGATTAACCAATTAATGTAGTGGACACCCAAAATTGCTAAACTGCAATTTTATTCGACATAAGTTATCCAACGATATAGCACTTGTGGATATTATACTGAACTTAAGCTGCACAGCCACTGCAGACGCATTCTGTACACACATTGCGTTCACACATTTCGTACATGCATGAGCCAAATAATGCTGCGCATTAGTAAAAATAAACTGTACGAAGCTGGCACTCTCTTGTTTCCCAGGTTATCCTTAGCTCCTTTTTGTGTACATCAAAGTACACAGCAATATTTTGGTACCTTAGACAACGATAAATGCCAACTTTCGCACCACTAATCCGGTACTACCATAAACTGCGGCATACAGAAAGAATTCCCCAACATGGCAGAAACACGCGTGGTCAGTGCAAGGGGACGCCACTTTCTGCATAAGGTCGATAGCTTCGAAAATCTGAGTAGTTTTTCTCTAAGCATGGTCCAGATTAGTGGATATTCACCAGTGCCAGACGTAGGCTTTTGTTGCATACTGAGGGGTGGAATCCAGTTCTAGTTCCAGTTTTAAATCAGCTCTGCTGCTGTAACACACCCTGATGTCACATCCACATGTTATGTCAAATGAAAAATGTTCACCTCTTCTAAATGTCATGAAGCATGGAAATCAGGAGTATAATATCACAAAAACGTCTGCGACTATCTGTTTGCGACCCGTGTGCGACCCGAAACACACATGCAAGCAACTGCAACAGCAAACATGAAATGCAATGCACCACAGCAACTTTGGCTTCAATCAGTCAATGATGGTGATGCTAGCGATTACAATGCAGCTGCAGATTCCGCAATGCTGAATTCAATAACTAATCTTGCATGGGCAGAGGCAACTTATCAGAAGATACAGGGCACTGGTCATACAACTGGAAAGTTCAGTAAAAAGTCTGGAGTCTCCAGAGCAAATAGGGAGGGTTGGCAGGTATGCATTAGCTATGTTTTGTAAATTTCAAACTTCACTATTCATTCCTGAACTATCCAAATATTTTATTCAATTTGCTTAAACGTTTTATTAGTGTTTATATTTACCCCACAGCCAAACATTTGATCTCGGTACACCTGTAATGCTTATTTGAAGGAACCATAAGAAATGAAACAAAATGAATAAATTCAAGCACTATAAAAAGTAGAATGCTTACCACCCGTGTCAGCATGTTGATGGCATAACCTTTCATTAGAAGAAAATGCAGCATCCAAGAGCTGTACCAAAAGTGCACCCTCCGTCCTCAAAGAACTAGGGTCACGCTGCTGCTGTTCAACTAATCTCCTCAAACGCCCTAGTGGGAAAACAACAGCAGAAGCATTAAAGATCCACAAGCCTAAACATCATATGCTCAGCCTGAAAGTCTTCCAATTACACAACCTCCAAACACTCAAGACTTCCAATCACACCCTGTGCAAACACTGCTACCGGGCACACTGATCTTCCAGAGGCATCAATGAAGGAAAGCAAAGGGGAAGAAAAGTGAGGATACTTGTGCGTCCCCTGTAAGGTTATGATGTGGTAGTGTTCATGATTATTGTCTGCAGCTACTCTTGTAAATCGTTGTTTGTGTATATGCACTTTGCGACTCGCTTAATCACTCAATTTGAGTTTTTGCTATCTCACACATACTCCTTAGCACATGGTCATAAGCTGCCCCATTATGTGAAAAACCACCGGACAAGGATCTAAAGGCCTGCTAACCAAGCCGTATAAATGTGCCTGCATGGTCTTGGAGTGGCTTGTCCCACACAAGATCCAAGAGTCCCGATACGCTCAGTTCTCATCTCATCCTCCTACCTAAAAAAAAACAAGCCTGACTTGGCAGCTTCTGCCATGTCATGTACAGTAAACTCGCGATAATTCGAACTCTTATAATTCGTACTTTCGGTTAATTCAAAGAAAAATAAATTTTTTTGGTTGGTTCGTCATGTTTTCAATGTATTTCAACACCGCTTAATTCAAACACCACAATTTGGTTAATTCCTACTTTTTGCTTGTCCATACCGGAAAAGTATCGGCTATCGTTTCCGCCACTGGCAAAAAATCTGAATTCTTATAACACTACAACAGTGGAAAATGTGAAAATAAGCACACTATGACTTAAAAAAGAAAAGAAAGTGAAGAAGAGCCTAACAAACAAACGGTCGAAACAAAACAAAAGCCTCCCGAAGGGCGCTGCTCAACTTATTGAGGCTTGCTAGCCAGTTCAATGGAGAAAATTCGAAATTAAAACAACACTTAACCCCCAAAACTTGTGGAAAAGACGACTGTCCCTGCCCTTGTCAAAACTCTCAAAACTGCGAAAGAAAAAAAGTATGCCAAACTGATGCGAGTAGCGTCGGCCGACTGCGAATCACGTGACCGCTCGTGCTTTTCTTTCCCTGGTCGGATGCCCACGTCGGTAGCACCATGTCTCCGCGAAGGAAATATCAGACGCTCTCTGTGAAAGAAAAATTGGCAGCCATAGAAGAAGTTGAGGCTGGAACAAAGAAGACTGCTGTGGTATTGAAGTATGGGATAACGAAAAGTATGCTGACGATTATTGTGAAAGCGAAAGACAAGCTGCAAAACAACGAAAGTCGTTTTGCTCCTGACTGAAAAAGGCTTAATTAAGGAGGCAGCGCACCTGGAGCTTAAGAAAGCGGTTCTTCTTTGGCTTAAGTGCGCTTGGAGCTCCAATCTGCCAGTAAGTGGACCGATATTGCGAGAGAGGGCCGAAGAACTGTCTGTGCGCTTTGGAATTGACGATTTCAAGTGTAGTGATGGATGGGTGTCGCGATTCAAGGAACGAAATGGCCTCACTTTCAAAATTGTAAGTAGAGAAGCGGCAGCGGTGAATGAGGCGGCTACTACCGACTGGCAGCAGACGCATCTTCAGAGCCTACTGCTTGAATACTCCTCGGCTGATATTTATAATGCTGATGAAATGGGACTATTCTTCAAGTGCCTGCCTCAGCAAACATTGTGTCGCAAGGGGGAATGTTGTACCGGCGGTAATCTGAGCAAGGAGCGACTCACAGTCATGGTTTGTGCCAATATGAATGGTAGCCACAAGCCTGAACTTTTCGTTGTGGGCAAATCAAAGCATCCGGGGTGCTTTAAAGGCGTCCGAACTCTACCTGTTTCATATGCAGCAAATTCACGTGCGTGGATGACGTAATCTTTGTTTGAAGAGTGGCTACAGAAACTTGACGTGGTGTTCAAGCGCGATAAAAAAAAAGTGCTGATGATTGTTGACAACTGTCCCGCTCATGGTGATGTGGAGGGCATGGAGGCAATTCGTCTTGAATTGCCACACAACTGCTGTTCTCGAGCCCCTGGAACAGGAGGTGAACAAATGTCTGAAGACAAACTACAAGAAGCTACTCCTTAAGAGGATGCTAATATGCATGAACAACTCCATGTCCTACAGTGTAACATTGCTGTCGTCACTGGGAATGCCAGCTGACGCATGGAGTGCAGTAACGCCAGCAACGATATGGAACTGCTTCCAGCATGCCTTCTGCATACCAGGCCACAGCAGTGATACTTTGCTTGACTGCACTCAAAATGAAAATGAAGACTGCCTCCAAATGGAAAGCGATGATGCAGGGCTAGTGCTTTCTGCCTTCCAAGCACACAGCACAGCTGCTGACCTCAGTGAATTTGCAGCTGCTGACGATAACCTATGCTTGTGCAGGGAAGACACTCTGGACGACTTGGTAGCCGAGGTGCTGCCAGCACAGTACAGCAGCGAAAGTGAAGAGGACGAATCAGAAAAGCAGTCCTCTGTGATAAGCAGCACAAGCCTTCAACTACCTTGCTGGGGTCCGGAAATTTCTGACTACAGCAGAAAATTCTGAAAAAGAACTGGCTGCTCTTACTGGAATAGAGAACTTTGTTCTGAATGCACATGTAAAGAAGAAGCAATCAACAATTCATGATTTCTTCAAACAGTCTAGTCAGCTATAGCTTTCCAATAAACTTGTTCTGGATCCTTCACCTCTGCTGTTTTTATTGTGTAATAAAAGAGTAGAAGTGCTTAAAATGTGATTTAAGTGGATACTTAATTATAATGTGCACTGTAATCTTGCTCAGAGCCATATATGCGAGAACTTCCGATAATTCAAATTTCTGATAATTCAAACAAAATCCTGGGGTCCCTTCGAGTTTGAATTAATGAGAGTCTACTGTAGTAGTCTTATGACATCACACAACATGCAACCAATCAGCGTCCTATGATTCGTTCCTCACAATGATAACAATGCCAGATTTTCTGCAGAATAAGGCCTTTAACGCTGTCATGTTCGAGATTCACACATTAGACATAAGAGGAAATTCAAGAATATTGAAGAACTTTCAAGGCCATTCTAGTCAAAGGATGCAGAATAAAAGTTGAGGGGGAGCATCAGTCTGCTAGCCAACATTTCAACAAGTACACTTCTCTTGGTCTGGGCAGCAGGGTAATCACTGGTAAGTTTTACATAGGCTTTTGCTTCCAAAGATATTAGTTACATGCAGTTTTTTTTGGCGCATAAGCAACTGGTGGCTAACATACGCCAAACAAAACCTCCCAACCAGCATGCAGTAGAAGCCCTCACCTCCCAGACGATACCCTTGAATGGAAGCGCGTGAAAACGTGTAGGCATACCTAGATAAAAAGGAGACATGGTGGAAGGAGGTGGGAAGAGTCAGAGAAGGTAACGGCAAATCTTTAACCTTCTTCTCACCCAATTTCGTCTTGCACGAGCAGTCGATAGAAAAGGGGGTAGGAAATATCGCCCTTTTCTCCTTTCTTCAAAACCAAAGAAGAAAAGCAGGGGAGGGGAGGGGAAAGGAGGTGAGTATGGTGAAGAATAGTGAACGGAAAAATGTTGCCTTGAAGATGGCTTTGTCTATGCTGGAAACCTGTGGTCTCCTGACCTGAAAACAATACTGACACCAATGCCAAAATTTTAATCGGGCATATATTCATATACATGGGGGAAAACTCTCCTTGTGCTTCTAGCCAGGTATGATCCAGCACTTGACCAACACAGAGCGAGAACCTTGCCTAATGCTTCGGAAAACTCAGCTGTCACGTCAACGATACATGCACTATATTCAACTCATAGCTTCAGCATAAAGCATAAAACTGTCCTGTGACTATAAGGGCACGTTATTAGCAGGTAGTGTTGCCTTAAGGGTGCTAGATGTAAGTGCATGAAATCATAGATGGCAATGCCTAATGCAAGGATACGAAGAGAAAAGACAAAGTATTATCACTGCTCCATCTCCATGCTCAATACATTTAAATGCTGACACCAGCGTTTGATGATGCAGAGTGCCATTTTTTACTCCCTTCATTAATGAGAGTGTTGTTTAGTTGCACTGGCCAACTTCGCAATAAATACTGTAAAACATACATAAATTACTCGGACGGCTATCTGGGTGAGTGCAACCCAATGCATATGTAAAGTAGTCTGAGAGACAGTTCTATAGCTGATTCTCAAACTGCTGCTGGGTCAACACATAGACGTATGACAATGATGCAGGGAAATGTATAATATGAATGGAAAAATTTTTCCACCACAACAAGGGAAGTGCAGCCAGCCCATTTATACTGATAAACAGAGTAGTGCTGGCATCATATCAAGAGAAAGCATCGTGAAAATAATATAGAGGTCAGAGAAAATTGCAAATGAGAGCAGTGATGTCTCTACTGTCTTCTGTCCTACTTTTATGGCTTTTCCTTCAGTGCCAACAAGTCCAACCAAATTGCAGTACTCACATTTGGACCTCAAAACTGCGTTCAAATTTGATGAGAATTCATTTGTTTCCTTAAGGAGCTTTCAACTGCTGGGAAAAAAATACATCATATATTCTGGACAATAGTCACAGGCCTTGTAAACAGCAACTTGTTTGCAATAGCTCACATATAAGTCACACCTCTGCATAAGGCATGCTGAGGAGATATTGTCAGAGCTTAACGAAAATACTACATGCTTGTTGCAGCTAACGTGCACAGATTATTCTCTAGTTTGGACCTCATCAACCGGAGTGTTTTATACCAGCCTGTTAATGTTTGAGGCGAAAGACTCACTACGCCATGTATCAGCCAAGGTTGACCCGGCAGGCCGCTTGAAATTTAACGAGCCAGAAGTCATAGTCTTGCCATATAGTAGATGCTTGTTAATTCGAACTTCATAGGACCAGAAAAAAAGTTCAAAATATGTGAAGTTTGAATTACCAAATGACCTTTAAAAGATTGACAAAAACCTCTTGCATTACTGTACACTTAACCCTTTGACTGTTTTTGCTGTACGGGTACTGAGGCCACATTCCATCCTGCGGCGTTTTTGCTATATAGGTACTGCGCTAAACGCATAGCGTTTAAAAAAATTCGACACTGGGGGGGTGAAGTTTTTTCAAAATATTTGACATTCAAAGGGTTAAGTGGCAAAAATTTGGGCAACTGTCACCTGCTTTTTAGAGAGAATAGTGCGACTAATTATTTTTCACATTCCCATCAATGCTTTATCACGTGTGAACTCTAGAGCATCAAAGCAGAACTGATTGAAAATGGTGTGGGCTTCCCCAGCATCCTTCACAGTGCAACACCATAATGGCGACACCCCCTTCACAAGCAGCCTGTGTTGCAATGAAGCTTCATCGCATGACACGCCGATCAGAACTTGACGAGCGCACATTTTTGGAGCAGTGAAAGAACCGCGTGGATGGAAGCTCGGAAAAAATTCAGTACCGCAATAGAGCGTCCAAAACGCCGCGCAACTGTGATCAGTTAGCTGGTTGATGCACAGCCAATACAGTCGTCGTTTACTGCCTTGAATGGGGGCATTGATAATAAACATTTTTCACCACCACCACTGCCGTTGTTGCGGGCTGGTGAGAACTAGAGTTACTGTATATGCCGCTAGCGCAAACCTCCTAAAACCGAAACTAAGTAGTCTGCTGCCTATTATCTGAGACAAGGTCGTTTAGTCATACACGTTAGAGGTGCGTGATCAACTCCACAACAAGAATTTCAGGTTTGAAGAGTGCTAGTATGAATTTTGCCTTTAATGCCAATTGTACTTGGACTCGGCCTAACTGGTGCGAGATTTATAGCACCCCTGCGACGACAGAACCTTCAAGCATTGGCTGTCACCACGTCATCAGTAAGACTTATCTGTATTTCCGAATTAACGGTGGTTGAATTAATGAATATTTTGTTACAAGTCTTGGACATTATATATGGAACAGAGAGCAGGCAGCCGTTGTGCCACCAACCCCTACCCTACGCTGCCACTGGCTGCCACGCCGGTCATGGCAACGGTTTGGCTTTACCCATTCTTCCATGTTTTCAGCAGGTTTTATCTTCTCTCCCTATTTTGGAAATGCGCAACTTCGTAATTGTGCTGCCCTATCGCAGGGGTGTTTCAGTGGCTATGTGCTGAGCACCAGGCGTTCACGGACATGTCAATGCGCAGTTTGAATTATTTGTGGTAGAACCGACTTGTGTTTCAATTAACGAACTTTTTATACATAGACTTCTATGGAGTATGCCAGACTGAAAAGTGGAGTTCGAATCATCCAAAATTTCGAATTATCGATGTTCAAATTAGCGAGCTTTCACTTTATAGCTTAAAAATAATACCACTTATGATGTACCACCATTTAACTTTACTGCAGATACAGCATCACGTGTTTCCTCTTGTAGTTGGCGGTGTCCTCGACTCCAGTCTCAGCAATTATATGCCGCAAAACCATGTCTGCCCATGTTTAAACCTAAGCCTAGTCAAAGCAAAACCAAACAAAACTATGCTTCTGCTTCATCTAACTAGGTTTAGCAAAGTTAAACCTGAGCTTTTTTCACTCATGTCGAACTGCACCGTAGCTCCCTCAAGTTTGCAGAAAGCATCATGATGACCAAGAACATGCACAATGAACACAAAGGCAAACAGATTTGATGCCGAAACTGAAACTAAAAAGATGATAGACTGGATACAGCAAAGTCAGTCCAGCTATGGTGTGAATATGTGATTTTGGTTATAAAATTTTGAAAACATGATTTTTTTTTTCCTCTTTTACAGATCGGTATTTTTTAAACCACAGTTACTAGGCATGACAAAAGATGATGCATGGCAGCGTAGGACATTTTGCTGCATGTAAGTAACACCATTGTGACAACAAAAATTCGGAAAAAAAAATGGTGATCTCATAAACCCAAAAATAAGGCAATTGATAAAAGTCTGTGAGCTCCCCTTTAACACTTTACTGTCTACACCTATTCCCACTGATAGCCCTTCATGATTTGAAGTTTCCCACTTTCGAAGCGCTCCTTGACAAGTGGCGTTATCCAGTGGGAAATAGAGGAACCCTTCCTTCAGTTTTGCTTTTGGTTTTATTTTTTCCACCGTGCCGTGCCCGTCCAGATGGTCTCCAGAGTCAGGTGATCGGCGCTCCTTGTTTACATCATGGCGTCGACATCGCGTGCTCCTGCTGTGCAGAAACAGTGCGTTTCCACAGAAGTTAACACACTGGAAAGCTTGTTTTTGGATGCGAACAGAAGCAGTGATGACTTGGAAGACGAATTCAACTCTTCAGACTTTAGCACTGACAGTGAAACTGCGTCAAACTGACCCGGAATAATGACAGCCATGTCCCGATAAGTTTCACTTTCACCCCCCAAAAACTTCTGTTTTTGCTGAGCGCTGATCGGAGGAGATCACTGTTCTGAAGGTCATAACTCTTAACTGCAGGGTGACGTCTTTTGGGCAGTATTACTTGCCGCTGGTAGTGCAGGGAGTCGTGTTTTCCGCTAGAGAACAGCCAGGGGTCGACCTCGGCATAGTCAACCTCAACTACTGTTTTCTTTCCTAACTCAGCGAATACTGTACACAGAAAGCTAGAATTTGCTGCAATGTTGCATTGGTCCCTGTTGTAAAAATTTGAAAAATTTTTATTTTTTATTTATGTCAAGAAACTTTATACTTTTGTGTGTTTATTTTTTGAACTACAATTTTTTGCTGATAGTTAATTTTTCATCACTTACTCAATAAATATGTTGATTGTCACTAATACCGTTGTGAAGAGGAATTCCTCCTCTACAATTTGATACTAGACATTCTTGTACCAAGCAAGTTTTGTTAAAGACAAAAAAATATTAATGACACCAACCAAAAACCACCCCTTTTCCCACGAACAGGAAAATGTTAAAGGGGCACTGAGTATAGCACCATCCAGTTTTTTTCTTAGTAAAAATCAATAGTGTGGCTCTTCATGGCTACGCTGATGTTCGTTTGGCCGCAAGAAATATGTTTGATGCTGAGAATATTGGATTAAAAAAAGAAAATTTTGTTCCTCCACCACTCAATTAATAGTACTTACGATACCAATACTGAAAAGGACCCCCTAATCACCGTTTGCAAGTGAATGGTAGTGTACCCTAGCCACAGATCTGCACAAAAAAAGAAGTGTTTACATGTCATTCACACTGTTGTTCATGTGTAAAAATGGCACAGTGATGGCGATCTATATTCAGCTTATTAGTATTTACTGTCCAGCCCACTTACAACGGCTGCAGTTATAACAAATGCTCACTTATTACGAACAAAAGTGAAACTACTGTCAGACTATACACTAGAGCTATGGCACAATGTCTCAGGTAAAACGGACAACCGTGTCCGCGATGCTCGGTTATAATGAATGACAAAACGTCATAAACTCTCCCCCAACTTCAGATCAAAGAGCAAGGCCAGCTCCCATGATACCCTCATCTCAACCTCCCTGAAATAAAAGCAATAAAATACGGATTGAATTGGCATTTAATCACTGGTCAAGCATGCACTGACAGGCTATAAGGGGAACCGGTGCGTGCTGTATGCTAACTGGGCAAAGAGTCTAGAATGTGGTAAACATAAAACAGAGGCAGCATTGAAAAAAAAAAAATTATTGCACACTGCCAGTGATCAACTAAAAAAAGCAATTTCAGAAATTTGAATAGCAGTCCTGAGGTATGCCTTGCTGGTCAACTTGTTCATGAGGCTTGTGCCACCTGTAGATCGGATCACTGCCAGTAGCACTGCTGCTATGCATAGTCTGCGTCACATTTGTTTGCTTTGGTTTGTAGGGTTTAACACCCTAAAGCTACTCAGGCTATGAGACACACCGTAGTGGAGGGCTCTGGAAATTTCGACAACCTGGGGTTCTTTAACAAGCACTGACATCGCACAGCACACGGATGCCACTCCATTACAGCTCCATCAAAACAAAGCCGCCGGTCGTTGGAATCGAACCCAGGTACTCCAGCATAGTAGTCGGGCATCTTAACCACTGCACTATCACGACGAAGCGCGTGACGTTTGTGTCGAGCAGGTTGACATTAGCAGATGGTCTTCTGACAAAGTGGCAGTTCCTATCTGGTTTTTAGGCCTTAAATGAATAAATTCTGCACAAAATGTTGCATCAAGATAGTACAGCTGCAGAGAGGTGTACCTTAATTATTAATCCAATACTCTTCTGGAGTGGTTAACACAAGGCTGACCATGCTGAGCATTCTGCATGTATTTGCTGTAGCTTTGTAGCTCAACCCTTACATTTTGTTCGAGTTTTGAAGACAAGCTTCTAAGCTCTCCATCATTTTCCCTGAATGCCTCAAAGCTAATCGCATCCTTAAAGCGACTCATTCGCAGAGACTAAGCTTGAGAGCTTAAATGCAGCTTATGGGATCTGCTCTAAATAAAGGAACAAATGTGCACAATGCACCTTTCAAATAAGTAAATGGCACTTTTGTCTGACAATGTCCTTTTGTCTGTAATAGACTAATAGACAAGTGCACATATTACAGAATTCGGATACAACGAACACCAATCTATGTGACAGTCCGGTTCATTATAAGTGGGCTCCACTGTATTCCTGCACTTAACACTTCTGTGACAGAATTAGGTCATGCAGATTCTTTGAGGTCCTATTTTTTTCCACCACAGTAATGACAACAAACCACAAGTAAATTTAAAAATGTAAAGAAATCTTTCTACACCAACAGGAAATGAGTGATGCCACTTATTAAAATATCTACAGGTTTTTGCACTATTTAATAAAGAAACTTTACATGTTCATGCCAACTTGTGTAATTTGAAAAGGTCACTACAAGCATTTTTAGATTTGTACCATATGATACATTAATCTTTAATGGACTTTCTCTTTTCCTTCTTTTTTTTAACCAAAATTGAGTCAAAACGGTCTTTAAATACCAATACCACTATTATCAGGTGAACAAAAATTTGTGCTGGAGGAGTCCTACCTGCTGCATACTGGACACAGAGTGAGATTTCTAAAACAGAGATTTGACTCGTCAGCAGCCAAGTCTACTAGAAAGTAAATGATCTTGATCTAACAGCGCAAGCTATCTTTTAATACAATTGCATCAAGTTTGAAAAAGAATGTATTTCACGTTTGCTTTGTTGAGTGTAATATTTTTCTGCAATCTTTCTTGGAACACATGGCAAATACTAACACTTGCTTTACAAAGTATGCTTGGCAACTCTGTGCCTGCAATGCTACTTCACCACCTCTATTGTATGTCGTGATGCTCATGCTTCTGCATAAACTGCTCCCCAGCTTGCATTCAGATTTCCTCCAGACATAGCATTTAGTGGTCAGCCTAGTTCAATATACTTACACGTGAACGAATCATATTTTTCTCTTCTATCCAAAATAAAAGCAGTGTGACAAGAATGTGGCAGTGCCGAACAAACACCATAAATTTGAAGATTAGATAGTAGCGCTATTTGTTACCAGGAAGGCATACTGAACATCAGGAGGCGACACAAAGACATTGACAGGAGCTTCCATCATTATTCTAGCTTTTGTAATCCCACAGACTATTTCTTATAGGCCAATTATATTCCTGTCAGATTTCATTCAAACATAACCCTGCGTATATGCTATACCAGCACTTTACCTCTGCTATCCAGACAACTTATTTCTGTGCTGACATCCCAAATACCTCTTTCAAAGAGTAAGCATGCACTAAACTTGAACACACTTAAGTTGGATCAAAACTTAAGTTCCGCAGCTCAATCTTGTTTAGGACAGCCCCAGCTATCACCAAATAAGGGCAATACTAAGCTCTGCAATCCATTTACAATTCAATGCACAAAACTCCTACCTACTTGGTGTGCTAACTTGTCACAGCAGCTTTCTCGACAGTGAAAGTGAGCAAGCAAATGTAACAATGCATGACGAACAACTTCATAATTTCCTTACGTGCTCTTTGCAACCAGTTAAAAAAAAAAAAAGGAAACAAAGTTTAACTTGGTGACCCTGCCCTCCCCCATGAAGTCACTGTCATGCACTCATCTGCATTTCTTGATGCTATGGCCACTCATGTCCAAAGGCCTACAGTGCTTTCTTTGCCAACTATGTAACCCCACCCACTCTATAATACCACCTGAAGACAGCCTTTAAACAAAATCATCAGGAGTGAAGATTATGAGTCCAATTAACCTGCTTTACTTCAATATCCCATAATTAACCTTCAGTACAGCTCACCAGACCCTCATGCCATACAAAATAAAATTAACAAGTCTGATTACCTCGAACCTTTGGGATACAGTTGGCTTCAGAAACAGCTTCGGCACCCCTTTTCAGCTTACACAGCCGAGTAAGACAAGTTGCCGAGGCCATCCGTGTCAAACAATCTGAACAGTCCAGCAGGTCAGAGAGAGCTTCAATCATGCCTAAGGATTTCAGCCTCTTGATCTTGGCATCGTGGAGGGACACTTGAAGAGAAAGCAATGTTATTAGTCTTATAGTCTTCAAATGAATACTGGGACTAACCAAGAAAACACAATAGACAATACATGTTTGCTCTAGCAACGCTGTCAATATCTAACTGGCATATTCACACAATATTGTGAACATGGCCAGTGTGAAAAGAAAACCAAAAAATGCAATAGGACACTGGTGTGAACGAATGAGCAGATGAGTGCTACTACAAAATTTATGGGTGTTCACAATTCTATCCCCAACTTATTTGGCTGTCAAAATGTAATTTCAGCACCAGAACAAATGCTAATGCAATGTGCCATGCACTACAGAAACCAACCAACACTGAAAAACTGCCTGGTCACGTAGAGTTGAAGCCATAGCACACTAACACAGTCATGAAAGTTTTATCTGTTAATTAAAGGATCACTTGAAAGAAATTTCACTTATGCTCAAAACAGGTTTAGCTACTCAAAAAATGCAAAGAAAGTAAACTTGGTAAAGTCACATGGCTACCAAACACCAGGGCCATATATCCCCTTTGGGAGAGTTTAGCGGATGGGCGGAGCCAACAACCATCCAAATTCAGTGGCGGCACTGTCCACCATAAAAAATGCAAAGAAAGTAAACTTGGTAAAGTCACATGGCTACCAAACACCAGAGCCATATATCGGCCCTTTGGGAAAGTTTAGCGGATGGGCGGAGCCAACAACCACCCAAATTCAGTGGCGGCACTGTCCACCATAAAAAATGCAAAGAAAGTAAACTTGGTAAAGTCACATGGCTACCAAACACCAGAGTCATATATCCCCTTTGGGAAAGTTTAGCGGATGGGCGGAGCCAACAACCACCCAAATTCAGTGGCGGCACTGTCCACCATTTTGTGCCGAGGCATCCAAAGCTCACCTTGACGACCGATCTAGCGCTGTGCCTCTGGCTAGTTTTTATAGAAGAAAATACGAAGATGTAGGATACAGGGACCCTATCGGTTAGCGGACTAGGGTAATAGCGGGGCACTAGTGCACATGCCCAGGGTGATTGCCGCACCCCTAGCCTATTTATCGCAGCACTCCGCGCGTGCACATTGTTGCCCCGCTATTACCCTATCCCCCTAATCGGTTGGGTCCCCCTATTCTAAATGTCCCTAATAACTGCAAATAACGTGTGTATTTGAAAGTGTTCACAGAAAGGCACATTTAGAGAAACAGAAGCTTACATGCGTCAAAGGCAGGCCTGCATTTGCGAGTGGAAATGCACCGTGCGCGGCGGTTCACAATAGAACTGCCGCTGTGTGCTGCACCTTGCTGTGTACCACATTTGCACATTAGCCACATAAATCGGTGTTTCGTTAGTTGGACATTTATATAACCGTTGGCGTTCTGAGTAACAAATATATTAGCAGTTTATAAAAGGTTTCGTGCTACATTTTGCAGTCTATCACCTGGCTATTTTTGTCGCATTAATGGCTTATGCATATTTGCTTAGTCATTTATGTAGTAAATCTAAAGGGGCTTGCAATAGACGGCCAAATGCAGCTGTCTAATCGCTAGATATAAATAAGAGGCTGTTTGATCGTTACCTAAAAAAATATGAAGTAACAAAATAGCACACACAGTGTAGGTTGTCATTTGTATCTATCAAATTTTTCTCTGCTCTTGTAAAAAAGCCTTAACAATATTATCCAACTTAGGTTTAACGTTGGATTACAATGTACGTTGGAAAACAATATCCAACGTGCACGAATAGCAGCCAAGGTGCAAAAGGCCGGTCGCAAGAAGAGCACAACTGCCGACTGCAACTCTATACTTCGTCTCATAAGATATCTGCAGCACTGCAAAAGGTGGAGGAGCCCTTTCAATTGTGCTCCTAAGTGCCTCTCGCCCCTGCGCACTATAATAGAGAATTGTGCTCCTACTGTCACCCCCGCCAATTTGGGGGGTGAAATGCGCGTAGGAGCTCAATTGCCTATTGTAGTGCGCGTGATCCTGATTGGACCAGGGTGTCTGCCTTTCGCAGTGCTGCAGATATCTTGTGAGATGAAGTATACAAGCACAGCACTGCAAGGAGCTAGCCACCATAGAGGAGTATCGGCGCAAAATATGGAGCTAGCCACCATACAGAAGTCTCAGCACAAAATGGCGTCGGCACTATGTTGCCAGATGCCGTTGCAATGGTATCCAGACTGGCGGCGCGATAAATGAACCACCGAACTCTCCCAAAGGGGATATACGGCTCTGCCAAACACATAGCTGCAAACTATAAGCGTTTAAGAAGACATTAAGGACAACTATATACAACCTTTATAGTAAACACTATCAGCTCGCTTTTGACGACTTGTACCTGTATTACAAGCTCAGTGGCATTTACTTTACATAATGAAAGCATTTCGTCGGCATTTTTTGAGCCCACCCTTTCAGAGACCCCTTAAGTGCACCGTAGTGGACGATAAAGGCATTCAACAATAGGCCACACACAGTTGCCCAGTAAGGAGGATTTGAAATGTGCTTCAGAATCTCCTTCACTCGCTTCAAACTCTCCCGCTGTTTTTATTGAAAGTGCATTGTTGGCGCTTTGAAGTAGTCACTTCACTAGTGAACAGAATCACTCTGGTCTGACGATCTAAAGAAACAGCCTGACCGCAAATGATCGATGCTTCAGCGGGATGCATCAACAATGCAAAAAAAAAAAGTACTTGAATTTCATACATGTTCAGATAACCTCTATATTAGGCTATGTTCAGGTCACAAATATGCAACAGTGTTCTGCCCAGTAGCATGCCTCAACTTTTGTTGCTGGTACAATGAGGCGAACATGACAAACTGAGTGAAAGGCAATTAAGTCTTACAAACATGAACAAAAAAATAAGGAGCATTTTCCAATGTACAGTTACATAATTAGTGTACATTTATGGCCCTTTTTGTGTCATCAGGGGTGGAAGCAGACTCGAGAATTTTGGAGAAGCTTTGGAAGCAGTAATAAAGCTATTTTGGAGCAGCTGCGGAGCAGTTTTGAAGTAGCAAAACGAGTGTTTTGGAGCATTTGAATTATGATTTGCAGCAAAATTCTAAGGTCAAACATCTTTGATAATTGCAGTTTTCTCTTCCTGAAATACAAAATCTGTTATCTGATTCCTTTTTATGCAAGTTCAATGTCTTTTCAACTTCGCATTCATCTCTGACAAGACAAACAGCCAAAGCATGTAATGATATATAACACAGGCTGACCTTAGCGAGAACTTCAAACAGACTAGCAGCAAACGGAATGCTTACTAGTGCGCTTCATAACTGAGCACTTACTCTGACCCTAAAGCGTTTGCCTATTTTGACTTCAAACGTCGAGTCTACCACTTCAATGCGCTCAAGCAGTGCCATTAATTCAGAGTTCAGATTAATGGGCACGACATTTGCGCTCTCTATCTTGTGCATATCCTTTCCGATCTTATGTCTGTACTGATAATTTCGTGAGCACTCGTCAGTAGTGCAGTGCCTTAAGGAACGATAGATGGCACTGAAGGGCAGCTTTTCATCTTTCAGCTTTTATTACTTCACTGCCCTCTGCCAATAGTTCATCATTCTTTTCTTCAGCATACTTGGGGCTCATTTTTAACACCTTGGCATGGCTTTCCAACACTCTTGAGAAGCTTCCTAGTGATTCACACCTTTGGCATACCAATGCATAATGCTTCAAGTATGATTTTATCTGCCGTAAGCCTGACAAGCTTGTCATTGGCAAAGAGGCTCAATGGTGAAGTCTTCTTACAGCAGGACCATTAGAATAACTCATGCAATTTTTGCAGTTGTACAACTTTCCTAGCAGCTCAAAGTAGTTTGCGCTATCTCTTCGCTTGCTACTCTCGCATCTCTCTCCACCAATAATTCAAAAGGCTGGGAAGAGGTGCTACATCACATGCACAGTGCATTTTTTTTCGCAGTTAATTCCCTCCAATCGCCAGTGGCTCATACTAAATTTGCTTACAAGCAAATATTTATTATGCTCCATGCTTTCCTCCTTTACAAAAATTTTATTTGTATTAAGCCAGTGCAATATAGGTTATATCTTTGCCCCCAGTGCTGTGGCATTGTTCCCGTTTTCTGCTAAATTTGATGGCAAAACCTCGAGGCAGCCAGTTTGGAGCAGTTTTGGAGCAATATTGCATTTTAGAGCAGGATGGAGCAGAATGGAGCAATTGGAGCAGCACTTCCACCCCTGTGTTATGGTTTTATATTATTCGCTTCTCAGCTTGTTTAAATGCCTAAACATTCTCGAAAGTGTGGCATTTCCTAGAGTTGCCACACAGAGTAAAGCTCTTGAAAAAAGAAATGCACAAAACGTAAATTAAGAAACAAGGTCTAACAAAACATGGTTTTATCAAAATCACAATAAAAGACAACAACAGTGTATTCAAATGACTACACACAACAAAAGAGTACCAAGTAAGAAGCAGGTCAGGGTTTGCCACCCGAGAGCAAGAACACCTACAAGTACAGAGATTTCTGTATTTGGGTACTGAACTTTAAAAGGTTCCTTTGCACTAGCCATTGTCCTATTCAGAATGAGCGTCACGAGTGAAGGGGAATATTAGGGTCTATGTTACAGGAGAAGTACCTTAACATAGACACTTGCCTGAATTTTCTGTATTGAAGAGGATGCTTAAGCTTCGCCTTAAGAGCAGACATGATAGCTTCTTTAACACCAACTTTTCATTATTTTATTTATTTAAAGCTATTTTTACTGTAACATCAGTGCACATCTCAAACATACGGTAGTGTAACACACCACAGCGTGCTCACTAGGCGCCCCTTTAACATGCTTGGTACCAACTATCTTTCGTGGCTTATGCATTGCGTGCCTACTTGTCATGCAGAGTGCCTAGGTTCGAATCTCAATGACGACAAATTTATGGGTTATGGTACTCAATTCTGAATTATGGCAGCAGCTTTTTAGCTGATCGAGCCCAATACCCTATCACACAATAAAAACTGGCATTGCCCACAGGTACTGTGTCAGGCTGCGCCAACTACTGACTGAAGAAGTAACGGGCCACTTGGCTCAGCAGGTGTGGGCCAAGATGCTGTTTTCATCTGCTCGCTGAAATTAAAGTAAAAAGGAAGAACCATTGCTCTTTGAACTAAAATACCATAAAAATGCAACAGTAATCTTCAAAACAGGCACACAATCCACCGATCAAATAACCCGGGTTTTCGGCTGCTTCCTCGTCTGGCAGGCGGAGCAGCCCGTCAGAGCCCCTGCTTGGCTCTCGTCTGCAGAAACTGTACTCATAATCAATAGCAGTTTCTCCTTAACTACAGAAAATCCAGGCAAGTACAGATGTTTCATCACATATCAAAGAACATGGACCATCAAATGCTACAATGCGAGCTTGTTTGCTGTAGATACTGCAAGCAAATAATTCTTTGCATGCTTAATATTTTGCAAATACACCTAAGGCCATAGTTTATGAGTACTTCACGATCACTTTTGCGAACATGAAGTGGCAAGCCTCTTGGTGCTCCCTCACATCCACAGATGCAAATGGCACGCTTCATACATACAAGAGGCATGAGAAAGGACAGAATGCAGTGGGCGTAAAGTTGGACTTAACAGCAAGTGGGGAGTACAATGAGCACACAGACCTCACCTGGCTTGAGTGATTCTGAGTTCTCCATTACTTTTAGCAACTAAAGACCACTGTCCCTTTTTCTGTCTTGTTATCATATACATTGTCAGCAGTGTTTAATGAATCAGCCAATACAAATTCCGATCTTTAATCAGGTGTTTTCCTTACAGTCGAATGCCTTTATAAGAAAGTGCTCAGGGCGTCTAAAATCCTTCTTTACAAAGGTCACGCACCCTGTCACAAGCAATAGGGCAAACTGAGAATGCTCAAAAAAAGGAACTTTATATCTCATGCAATGAAGAGATACTTCATGAAAAAAGTAAATTTTCGTCTAGACAGTTCTCAGGATCGAATGCACAACTTCAGCCAACCTTATCATACCAATGTTCATGGTACGCTTTGTGGCGATCTCTGAGAGAGACGCAACGTATA
Source organism: Amblyomma maculatum (assembly GCF_055883805.1). Classification (NCBI taxonomy): domain Eukaryota; kingdom Metazoa; phylum Arthropoda; class Arachnida; order Ixodida; family Ixodidae; genus Amblyomma; species Amblyomma maculatum. The sequence goes on along the minus strand of NC_139344.1, from coordinate 154,618,145 downwards.
GCTGCAGAGAGTCAACTGCTGCTACTGCCTCCCGTGCGATCAAAATCTTTGTTCTGCACAATGCATATTCCTATTCAAAGCAGGGATAAAGGAAGTTCTGGCAAGCATTTACTGAAGTTTATGTCATTTCAGCAGTTCCTCACTGGAATGTTGCAAAACAGCAGGCTGCATCTGCTGGCTTCATCAGTGTGTTTATGCTTATTGCTCAAAGAGTTCTCAAGAGTTAGCTCCCATCTCAGCACAGCTTTCTGTTACAGCTCACAGTGCTGCCACTGGGCTGGAACAAGGAGATTGTTGTGCCTATAGCTTTGTTCTTTTCCCAGCAGCCAAGGCCAGTGCCGCTTGTGCAAATGATCAGCCATTCATGCCCCTGCAAATTTTTTTCTTTGCATTGGTGTAACGGTTACTGTGGCTACTGCAGAGTTTAGATTTTCCCGCACGGTGTCGACTAGAGAGCCCCACATGCACCGCAGCTCAGTGGCACATGCGGAAGGCAATGGCGCCTGTGCTATGTGCTTTAGTTGCAAAGCAACAAACTCAGCCACTGGGGTATGGGTAAATTCGTTGTCTTCACTGTAGAGGCATTCACAATACACATGAAAGACAGGAATTTGGCCGGAGCATATGAAATGTTTCATTATGCACGTTAATTCAACTTTATAACCAATTACTCGAAAAATAGTGTCACCTTAGCATGCGTGCTTCATTTTTCCTCTCAGTGTGTATGGCACCTCTGCAAGTGAATGCCATAAATATAATGCAATGAAACCCTGTTCGCAAGAACTTCAGGGGGCCCTTAGGAATTGTTTGCTCAATTTAAATGAGCATGTATTCATTTTAATAAAGTGCAGTAAATTTTTAGCCTTCAGATGGTTTCTAAAGGCATTTAACTCATGTATTGTGCACTCAACATCTGATAAAATGCAGCAATTTTCTGCCGAAATTCTGTGCCACATTCAGTAAATTTTAAATTGCCATGTTGGTGCTCTTACGCACTCCTACTGAATAACCGCAGTGTGCAAGTGCACAGCGTGCACAGAATTTAAAAAAAAAAAAAAGAATCTGAGTTCAACCCTTAGTTAGGTGTTTCTACTTGGTCGAACAAAGGATGGTCGGTCGACCTTTTATATTTATTTCAAAATTTTATATATTGTTGCCTGATGACTGGAAAGAAGAGATCTCCAATCGGTTTTGCTGTTAAAAATTTTTTCGAGGCACAGAGAATTAATAATGAAGAAGAGGTGGAGTGCTGTGCATACCTTCTTTGCTGTTTTGACCAACTTTGGTTATGAATTACGCAAAATATGTTAATGTTAGATAGCTGAAAATTGTCTGACTAAATATATGCATGTTTTTATTTGTATTCACTGAATTTTTGCTTTCCTGCATACAGTAAATGTTTATATCAAATTTCTCAAAATAAGGTCCAGGAAACAAAACTTTATCCACTTCGCAGGCCTTTACTTCGAAAAACGCTTATGGCAGAGGAACAATGATTCCACACTGTTTTCAGCATAGTTACCTATCAAACAGCAAAAGTTTATATTTATATAATGTTTCAATAGAGAGATACGATAGTGGTAATTTCAAAAAAACGACAAACAATGAAAACTTCTGAGGACAGTAAATGAAAAAACCCAATTTTTCATATTTTTTAAACTTTGTCCATCTATCCTCCTCTACACCAACTTTCAAAATCATTAAAAACATGTTGCATAATTTTGTTTCACGAGTAATTACGGCCACTTTATTAAAGCCCTTGTGCAAGCCCCACGCAGATATGAAGATTCTACAGCATTTGTGAATCGCCCACGATTTTTAAATTTTGGCATAATATTGTAACAGTGAGAATTGTGTTTAGAGAAGAGGATTAAAAATATTATGCATTAAAAGACAGTCAAGGAGCCTGGCAATGAGAGCCTAGCGTTCAACGCACTTCTCTTCTCCTTCCGCAAACGAGTGCGCCACTTCGTCCTCATCGTTCTCTACACGTAACAATATTGCATCTAGTCATTATTTGTCTCAAAGTTGCAAATCAGTTATGACAGACACAGTAGTGAATGATTTGGAATCAGTTATGTACGCGTAGAATTCCTGATGCGCTGCGGCCTCGGGCAGCACACAGACGTTTTTCGCAATCTTTACCATATCAATAAAACTTTCTGAGGACAATTAAAAAAGACGGCATTTTTTAAACTTTGTCTAGGTATTCTTTTTCAGGTCAGCTTTCACTATTATTAAGAACATATTGCATAATATTTATGCACTAGTAATTACGGCCAGTACAATAAGACCCTTGCACAAGAATTAGAAATTGCTGTAGGTCAGACTTTTTGCCCGCCAAGCATATAAAATACAAGCAGGATTGGATTTCAGGTTCTTCAAAAAATGCCCAGATGCACAGAAAAGATGTTGACAGAACTGGGGATGTTAATTTTGAGATGATATGGTCACTGGAGCGGCCAAGAGTGCAGGGGTATGCTTACCCCAGACGTTCATTTTAAGAGGCGGCGCAGCAAGAGCTCGTTTTCGCGTCTCGGCACCGACAGAGTTCGAAGCAGTAGCACTTCTCTGGTAGCTGTTCAACGCACATGCACTAGAGCTTCACTATTCTATCCACACTTTGTTGACACCGCAAGCAAACGCCAATAACATGGGAGTGAAGAAAACGAGATGACAGCACTATCGGGGAGCGTTGAGCATCCCTTCACAAGCGCTGGCGACAGCCTCTGCTGCATGAGAAACTGCTACACCAGATGCAATCAGTGGAAAGCATGAAAATGGCGCTCCAATGGCAAAGCAAGGTATTGAATGCAAAAAAAAAAATAGAAATTGGTAATCGGATGCTCGCACCTATCTCAGATGGCTGCATCTAGACGGCCTAAGCTGGGCCTTTTGCCACACTTTCGATCTGCTGTTCACACTTCATGTCGGCTCGCGTAGCCGGGACTGCATGAAAGAAACTGTGTCCAGGAATGAAAATAATGTGCGCTGTCGCATCTTTCGAATAAACGAATGCAGCCCAGAAACACTGATTTGATAAGGCAGTTCTCCATGCCGTTCACAATTTTTCCATTTCACTAAAAATTATTTGGAATATATTGCTTGCTCATTGAACTTTATCGTCATTCTGTTAATTCGCCTCATGGTGAAGGTGATTGCGAAAAATGTCTGTGTGCTACCAGATGCCGCAGCGCATCAGGATCTCTACGCGTACAAAACTGATTCCGAGTCCTTCACTGCTGTGTCTGTCATAGCCAATTTGCAATGTTGAGACAAAAAATGACTAGATGCAATATTGTTACATGATGAAGACGAAGTGGCGTGCTCGTTTGTGGAAAGAGAAGAGAAGTGCGCCAAACGCTAGGCCCTCATTGCCTGGCTCTCAATGTATATATCCTTAATCATCTTTTGTAAATACATTTCTCTCTCTTAGAATATTATGCCAAAATTTAAAAACCGTGGGCGATTGACAAATGCCGTAGAATCTTCAGATCTACATGGTGCCTATGCCTTGCACAAGGGCTTTATTGAAGTGGCCGTAATTACTAGTGCAACAAAATTATGCAACATGTTTTTAATGATTTTGAAAGTCGATGTTGAGGAGGATAGATGGACAAAGTTTAAAAAATATAAAAAATGGTGTTTTCATTAACTGTCCTCAGAAGTTTTCATTGTTCATCGTTTTCTTGAAATTAGCACGATTGTATCTTTCTATTGAAACATTACATAAATATAAGCTTTTGCTCTTTGATAGATAACTATGCTGAGAACATAGTGTGAAATTATTGTTGCTCTGCCATAAGCCTTTCTTGAAATAAAAAGGTAAAATTTTGTTTCCTGGGCCGATTTTGAGAAATTTTATAAAAACAACTACTCTACGCAGGAAAGCAAAATTAAGTGAATACAAATAAAAACGTGTATATTTAGTCAGACAATTTTCAGCTAACATTAACATATTTTGTGTAATTCATAACCAAAGTTGGCCAGAACAGCAAAGATAAGTGCATCACTCCACCTCCTCGTCATTTTAAATTCCCTGTGTCTCAAAAGATTTTTTGGCAGCAAAATCAATTGGAGATCTTTTCTTTCTAGTCATTAGGCAACAATATTTAAACATTTGAAAGAAATATAAAAGGTCGACTGACCATCCTTTGTTCGATCTTAAGTGGAAACACCTAACTAAGGGCTGGACTCAATTTTTTTTTTTTTTTTTTAATTCTGTGCACGCTGGTATTATGACATGCACACTGCGGCTATTCAGTAGGAGTTACGCAAAGTAAAAGGAAATGAAGCACAGACACAATGATGTCCCTTGCTGCAACTGAAAATCCCTTAAATAGACTCAACAATCCCTATTCATGGATTCTTTCTCCTGCAGATGTTCAGAAAATCAAGTAATCTGCAAAAGCGAGAAAATTTCAATTCCTAACATTCCCTGGACAATAATCAAGGTTTGATTTTGCCAAACCTCACTCCTGAAATTACCTGCAATTGGAAATTTCTCCAAATGCAACATCACTGTTGGCAGGGGCATAAGAGATGGCGGCACCTTTATATTCACAGTTTGAAACTTGGAGGTATTTCACTGTTATTTTACACAATGCAGGCCAGAAGGCTCTGCATCTTTGCCATCTGCTACCAAACTGCCTCTCTTTTCTTTTTTTGCTGTAATAAGGGAAATTATTTGGTTAAATAGGTTCTCTTCGCCACATGCAAGAATACTAATGTGAAACCATGCATAAAAGTCCTGAAAAGGTGAGCTTTTCTTGTAACTGTGATGGTTCAGGGGAAGTTCCTTTGTTGCTGTTAACACGCACACCACATGATACTCCACACTTTGGCTCAACCAAAATAAACAATTCAACGATAACATGTCAACCAAGTTTTATAAGTAATGCACTTATATTTTTGTCTGACAGTTCCATCATCCTACTTCTGCTACTTCTTTTTAGCAGCAATGGCACTTCCTCCCACAAGCAAAAAGCAAAGCTGAAAGTGCAATCATTTTTGCACTAATTGCTAGTATATATTGACTGTCAATTTGCCAAATAAAGTTAAATATAATTTAGGATAAACTCTTCGTGACTTAACCACACAGGAATACTTATTATGTCACCAGATAAGAATTCAACACACAAATAATGTTTTCTGGGGAAGAAAAAAAAAAGAAAACTGCACTCTGAAATAAACTGAAAAAAACTGCCAAATTTTCAAAAAATAGAAACCGAAAGCTCCAACCCCTAGATATAAGCCAAGCAGCATAGATGCCAAACTAAAGCAAATGTGGATACTCTAAGTTTGGGGTTGACAGTGTTGTGCTGCACAGTTCCCCAAGCAGTCCATTGCAGTATACAAAGTTTCACAGGTGAATATATACATACCTGCTGATGCAGACACCGATCAGAATGACTGCTACTATGTTTAGGCCAGTAACCTTTGCCTAAATGGCAGCACTGCAAAAGGCACTGTTCCTGCCCTTTTGTTCATCCTTTTGAGCTGTTCTACACATTAGTACACAGATGCGATACACCAAAATTGTGCAAAGATTAGGCATAATAAAGGTATCTGGATGTTGCAGAGCAGGGTGTTACACTCTACTATTGACACAATGAAGTATGCACACAGCACACAAATTCAAAGCTTATCTTACAAATATCTGGCATAGTATTTACAAGTAGACCACAAGGCTTACCATTCTTATCACAGAGGTCAGTCAGAGCATGAAATGTCTCGATGCATTCCCTCAGAAGGCCCAGAAATGGTGCTGCCTTAACACCTGAAATGTGGGAAATGCAATGACTCAGTGCCTACAGCATTCTGGTGTCACGTACCAGACTAGAAGCTTGATTTCGGTAGTGGTCGCCGCGTTTAAATGGAAAAAAAAATAATAAAAAATAAAGAAATAAAGAAAGAAAAGGCAATGATGCCCATGCAGTCAGATTGCAGTGCACATTTTAGGCACATGTGGCCAAAATGTGTTCAAACTTCTCCATTATAGCACCCTCCAAAGTGCAGCAATGGGATTTAGAAACAGCTCATTTCTGTTACAATGAATGTACTCAGTCTTGCATCACAAGAAAAATTTCAACTACCTCTATGTGCTGCATTAGCCATATTGAATAGCTCCTGAGAAGGTTTACACATTTTTAATAAATAAGCACAGTATGTACGGGTGTTTGCAAAATACATATTAGTCAGGCCCACTATGTCAGAATATAAAAATTCAAACCATGGCCAGTTCATACCTCGTCGCACGGCCAATCTCCTCTCTATGCATGCCAAGGCACATTCGTGCTACGAAGGTGTAAGGCCCAGAGAATTTCATTGGCCTCTCGTGCTGACTGACAGCTGACTTATCCCCCCCCCCCACCCCACCATCTGTTTCCCAGTGCTCTGCAGCCACACTCTTTTGCGGCACCTTTAATTTTTAAGCATGAAGAGATAAACACTCAAGTTTTTCCACATTTTATAGGCAATCTACAATGCAGTTCGATCCTAACCGTGTTGACAATTCAACTTACTGAGTGCAGAGAAAGTCCTTGCCCGGGATAGAGATATAGACATGAAATGTAGCAAATTGCTACACTTTATATGAACACTAAGGAAAACAGCAAAATAGCTACAGCTTGAAAATTCTACCTCTGGCCTTGACCTTACACACTTTGGAAATGTGTCAGCCATGCAACTTTCTCCCAGGCCTTCAGAAAGGAGCGCTTTGGACACTCCAAATTTATTTAATATTATTTATTTATACCTCAAGTTCCCCCAAGTAGGGGGTTTTACGAGGGGTGGGCCGCTTCACAGAAGGACGTCCTTAATAGCAGTCCTGAAATTTATCAAACTAGAGTGGTGCACAACTCCTAGTTATGCACAAATTGTTGTGAGGCTTGTCGCAGGCCTTACTCTCAAGCGCCGACCTAGTCAATCAGGTTCAAATCAGGCGAGTATGGAGGCCATTTCTAGGAAGAGATGAAGTCAGGAAACTGCACGGCACCACACCTGCACGACTTTCACCTTGTGAGTGGGTGCAGAATCATGTTGGAATGTCTAACTCTGACCACTGAAGTGAAAATGGCTAGAGGGTCGCACCAAATTTTCCAGGATGTCGCGTACATAGTTTCGGCTATTCACCTCGATACCGTGACCCACAAAAACCAGGGGAATCTTTCCTGATGAATGCCACTCCGGCCAAATCCATGACAGACGCTGGTATCCATTGTGAGTGACGAATCGACCACAACCATTGATTTTTCTTTTTTCTACTGATGCAGCAAGGATTCCATTTTCTGATGGCTGAAACCCTGTTCAGTTGTGAATAGTTTCTCATTAGTGAAGAGTCTGTTCCTGTGGAATTCCTGGAAAAATCATTTCAGAGGCTCACGGCATTTTTCCAGTCAAGAAGCCTTCATGTGCTCACCCTATGCGTTTTGTGGCGCTTGACAGAATGCAACCCAGAGAGTGGTAACGCGATAGCGTTGAAGGGGGTGTTATGGCAAAAAATCTGCCATCAGCGCCGGCGTTGTGAGCGAAAAATACTGGGCATGGTGCTGGAATGTGGTACCTGGCAGCTGACATGGCTGAGCACTAGTTCTTTGATGGTTTTGTAGGACTGATAGTAGGATTTGGGAGAAGAGGAAAATGCGAAGATGAAGATGAAGACGACAAAGTGGTGAAGACGAAGAAGCTCGCGCCCGCTCTGAGAAATGCCGGCTTTGGCAGCTGTAACGCGTCAGCAAAACAGTTGTAGTGCGAATTGCTTAATCTGCCTCTTTACACTTGGCAGAGGTGCCGCCTTTTCCCATCTTCGAGCTCCGTAGTCGCACCATAACCAGCTCCGCCACTATAACTGACACCACGGCTCAACCTGGCCCGCTTGTTCTCAACACCATCATCTGTTCAGGGCCAGCGCGGCAGCGAGATCCACCCATCTTCAGTGGCACGGATAACACAGACGTGGAGGACTGGCTGCCCTCCTACGAATGAGTGAGTGCCTACAATAAGTGGGATGACAGCATTAAACTCACCAACGTCATCTTCTATTTGTCTGACGTCGCAAACTTGAGGTTTCGAAACCATGAAGCTGATATTTCTACCTGGACGGTCTTCAAAACTAGCCTCACCGAGTTTTTCGGCCATCCCGCTGTTCGGAAACTTCGCGCCGAACAACGGTTGCGTTCCCGGACTCGGCAAAAAGGCGAAAACTTTACCAGCTACATTCAGGATGTTGTTGACCTATGTAAGTGCCTTAATCCATCAATGACTGAGGAAGAAAAGTTCAAGCACGTCCTCAAGGGGATTGACGATGACGCATATCTGATGTTGACCGCTAAGAATCCCCAAACCATTTCTGATGTCATCTCTTTTTGTCAAGGTATGATGAGCTCCGAAAACAGCGTCTAATAGCGTGCCGTAGCATTTGCTCGGAAGACGCCGTTTCGACTCTGGATCTTCCCACCTCGCCTCAAGATCATGCAGTGCTTCTCCAGCAAATTCAGAAGTTTGTACGGGAAGAGGTGGCTCGACAGTTGTCTTTGGTTACCTGCCGCCCTGCCACACAATCTCTGTCGTCCCCATTGCAACGAGTCATCCAGGAGCAGGTTGCCGAGATCCTGCCAGCCAGCAACCCACTGCCTATGATCGCCGCTCCATCAACTTATGCCGAAATTGCGAGCAGGCCACCACTTCCACCCGCTATGTTTACATAGGCGACACCGGGCCTCAACTTTCCTAGGCGGCTGCCCGTACCTCAGGGCCCACCTGCTCAGCCTGCTCGTTCTTGCACCGGTCCGCACACTATGAATCCATGGCGCACCCAAGATAACCGCCTCATTTGCTATGTCTGCGGTGTTGCTGGCCATGTGGCCCAGCGGTGCCGTGCACGTCTATCCCATCTTTACGCCTACGTGCCAGTGACAATGTACGACGAACCTGTCTCCAACCCAGTCTCACGTCGTCAGTCTTCACCTCACTCTCCGACTCGTTCCAACTCGTAAGCCCACTGGTCGCCATCTCCTCGACGCCGGTCCCGCTCTTTTATGACCCGACGCACATCATCCCTTATGACGGAAAACTAGGCGTCGCAGTTCTGGAGGCAAGAACTGCGCCCTCAGCAACCTTGTCAAGCCCTGTCAATATTAGTGAAGTTCTCGTCGAAGGTGTTCCTGTTGATGCCCTTGTTGACACTGGTGCTCAGGTGTCCGTGATTAGTCGCAATCTGTGCCGAAAACTCAAAAAAGTGATGACAACGCTCCCAGATATTCCGCTGCGAACAGCTAGCACAGAAAAAATTCGACCCCTGGCTGTGTGCACTGCCCGGCTCATCATACGTTGGTGAGTTTAATGCTGTCATCCCACTTATTGTAGGCACTCACTCATTCGTAGCAGGGCAGCCAGTCCTCCATGTCTGTGTTATCCGTGCCACTGAAGATGGGTGGATCTCGCTGCCACGCTGGCCCTGAACAGATGATGGTGGTGGGAACAAGCGGGCCAGGTTGAGCCGTGGTGTCAGTTATAGTGGCGGAGCTGGTTATGGTGCAACTACGGAGCTCCAAGATGGGAAAAGGCGGCACCTCTACCAAGTGTAACAAGGCGGATTAAGCAATTCGCACTACAATTGTTTTACTGACACGTTACAGCTGCCAAAGCCGGTGTTTCTCAGAGCGGACGCGAGCTTCTTTGTCTTCGCCACTTTGTCGTCTTCATCTTCGAGTTTTCCTTTTCTCCCAAATCTCTTACACCATTGAATTCATTGTTCTCGCCCGCTCCTCTCATGAAGTAATTCTCAGATCGGACTTTTTGTCTAAACATCACGCCATCATCGACTATGCTCGTGCTCACATTGATTTGTTGACACTTTTTGACACTATCGTGGAAGCCACTCCTGCTACCGCGGCGCCTATCCTCGCCGCTGACGACACCGATGTCCCTGCTTACTCATCTGTCCTTGTGCCTATCACGTGTGCCGCCCTTGCTGACGCTACTGTCCTGTACACACCTTCTGATCGTTGTGCGCATCGCAAATATGTGCTGCTCCCGCATGCCGTGCTCAAAATTTCTGGTGGTAATAGCGCTCTGTACGTCGCCAATTCGTTTCCTTTTCCCGCCACTTTACTTCATGGAGAATCGCATGGTACTGTTGATGTCATTGATCCTACCCTCTACTGTTCTCGATGACCCTAGAGCGCTTCATATTAACACCCTGACTGCTCCTATTGAAGCCGCAGACTCGACTCTATCTCACATTATCAACTTCTATCGACGCCTCTCTGCCCCCTACCCAGTGCGACAAGCTTGTCACCTTGCTCCAAGGATACAGCGCCTCCTTCGACTCCCTCCAAACTTCACTGGGACGCACAACCGTGGTACGCCACCACATCGACACCGGTGCCTATGGACCCCTGCGCCAGCACCCCTACCGAGTCTGAGCTGCCGAACGCCGCATCTTCGATGACCAAGTGAGTGATATGCTCGAGTGCAGTGATCCAGCCCTCTCACAGCCCTTGGGTATCCCCAGCCGTGCTTGTCAAGAAAAAAGACAGCTCCATTCGATTCTGCGTCGACTATCGCCGCCACAACAAAGTTACTAGGAAGGACGTTTATCCTCTACATCGTATTGTGCGATGCCCTTGACTGTCTGCAAGGAGCTGAATATTTTTCTTCACTGGACCTCCGCTCTGGTTATCGGCAAGTGCCAATGGCTGAGGACGACCGCCAGAAAACCGCATTCATCCCACTAGACGGACTCTATGAATGCAATGTCATGCCATGCGGTTTGTGCAACGTTCCAGCCACTTTTGAGCGCATGACGGACATCCTACGGGGGCTGAAATGGCAGATATGCCTCTGCTATCTAGACGATACTGTCATCTTCTTGAAGGACTTTCCATCCCATCTTCGCCTCGAGAGTGTTCTTCGATGTCTGACCAATGCAAGTCTGCAGCTCAATTTAAAGAAGTGTCGGTTTGGCGCTTTCAAAATGTGTTCTATGATGTTCATAGTTACTCTGCACCGAATGACGACATCACAGACGTACTGTGAAGTCAAAAAAGCACTTTGAAATATTTTGGTTCCATGTATTTCTATGGGCGCTAAGCCTTCCTTTCACCCCCAGTCGGTCAAACCTGGTGACAGCAGTACCACCGCATCTTGCTTACGTCACAGATCGGTGTTGGTCTATACTTAACATAAAAACACAGGTACTACGGACACTTCCTGCACACACATTCTGAACTCAATGCTCATGATTCAAGCAATGCTGCACAGTAAAACAATGAGTTAGTAAACGATACTTCATGCTAAGAAATGTCCTTTTGGTTTAATTACAAAGCTGTGACCCCCACCCTAAAAAGAACACGTAAGGTTTGTAGTCGGGTAATACGGCAAAATTCTCCTTTTACCTCAGCATGCTTCTATATATACAGAGTGTGCCACTCGTAATCTGGGTTACAAGATGTCATCCCACCATGCTTGACGGCCGTTTTTGACAATATAGACAACCCTGGCATGAGATGTCACCACCCCAAGCCAGGTGCCATGGCGCAACATGCAAGCTACCTACTCAAACTTTGACTGCAGTGCCTCGGTAGCAAGAACCACGACAGGCCAACCACTCCGAAACTCTGGAATATCTATATATGCTGAGTGAGAGGTTCTGTGAAAGATGCATTGGGTGCAATGAACACATGTATACGGTAGTGCTGCATACCATTCAAATCTGTATTTGTTACAGCTGCTGGCATACGGCCTTATCAGTGTGATTGTAGTGCACAGATCAATTCTGTATTCCTTGTTTGTAGGGGAAACTGACGACAGCAACCTTTGGAAGGGAGATTGCTGAAAGGTGAAAAAACGAAGATCCTCTGCCGACGACGACAAGTAATGATGACGCAGCTATTACGCCAACATTCCTTATGAAGACGCCCTCGACGATCACACGCCTAGACTTCAAAGTGACACCGCCGCTAACCAGGACGGCATCATTGACAAAAACACCGTCAGACTCCAAGTTGAAGCCGCCGGCCAGCAAAGTGACAACGGTGTGCCCTGGACGCAACCTCAGCACACGACGAAGTAGAGATCCAACACCGAAGCCAACATGCAATATGAGGACACGAAAAGTGACCTCGAAGTTGCTATCGATGGTCGTATGCTTACCACCTTAGTGGACACTGGAACCGACTATTCTGTCGCCAGTGGAGCATTCGCTGCCCAGCTCAAGAAAGTGAAGATCGCTTGCAGTGGGCCGCTAATCCGCACCGCTGGTGGTAACCTTATTACGCCGCCGGGCGATGCACCGCAAGAGTGACAGTAAATGGGCGCACTTATCCTACGAACTTCGTGGTCCTACAGAACTGCTCGCGAGACGTTATCGTGGGTATGGATTTTCTCACTGAACATCGGACGATCATCGATTTTTGATCAAAACTCATCACGCATTCGACGGACAACTACTTACTTATAACGATGACTTCGATGCAACCTGTCGCTCTAAACGTCCTCGACGAAGAATTGACTGTGCCGCTCCGATCAAGCGTGGTAGTCTGCGTGGGTAGCATAGACATTGAATCCGCCGAAGGAGACACGCAGCTGCTCTTGGACCAAAGTCGCGGAATTGCAAGAGGCATTGCCAATTTTCGGGGCGGACAAGCTCAGATGCTGGTGATGAACTTCACAAAAGAATACCAGCACTTTAACAAAGGCACGACGATCGCTTTCCTCGATGCACTAGCTGACACCAAGATGTCTTCGCCTTACCTGACCAGCCCGCAGACGATGCACCCACCCGAGGAAGTCTGCCCACTTTCGACGTCAACCCAGCACAACCCCGGTGCAGACAAGACCAGATCCACACTCTTCTTAAAAGCCCCAGCGAGTGCTTTTTGTCAGCGTCGAAGGTGCAACAAACTGCATTGGCAAAACACCACGTTGTCACAGACTAACACGCCCGCATATTGCTGCGAGAACACCAAGCCATCCGCGAGCAAGTCAATGAAATGCTTCGTGATGACGTCATCCAGTCGTCAAGGAGCCCCTGGACAGCACCAGTTGTTCTGGTGAACAAGATGGGACACTTCATTTCTGCGTCAATTATCGCCGTTTGAACAGCATAACGAAAAAGGATGTTTACCCTCTCCCTCGCATCGACAACACACTGGACCAGCTCTGCAACGCAAGGTACTTCTCTTTGATGGACTTCAAGAGCGGCTACTGGCAAATTGATGTCGATGAAAGAGACCGCGAGAAGACCGTGTTCATCAAACCAGACAGCCTCATCAAGTTCAAGGTAATGCCATTTGGACTCTGCTCCGCATCCGCGACGTTCCAGCGAGTAACTTAGACGACGTCATTGTCTTCTCTTCGACCTTTGAAGCCCACCTGAAAAGGCTTTGCACAGTGCTCGACACAATCAAGTCGTCAGGGCTAACACTGAGAGCAGAGAAGTGCCATTTCGCTTATGAGGAGCTGTTGTTCCTTGGCCACATCCCCGTAAGGAAGGACGATGTTCGTCCAGACCCAAACAAAACAGCAGCGATTGCGCAGTTTCCCCAGCCAGGTGATAAAAAAGCTGTGCGCCGATTCCTCGGACTGTGCACATATTACCGATGATTCTTCAAGACCTTATCGCGTCTCGCCAAACCTTTGATGCTGCTTTCAAACGCAGATGTACCGTTTGAGTGAAAAGCACCGCAAGCAGAAGCCTTCGAGGAACTCAAGCGCCGCTTTCAGTCCCCGCCTGTCCTCAGTTATTTTGATGAAAACACTGAGACTGAAATTCATACCGACACAAGCAGCGTAGCTATAGGCGCCATCCTCGTTCAGAGGAATGCCGGAGTAGAAAAAGTTATCGCTTACGCTACAGGTCCCTTTCAAAAGCGGAAATTAATTATTCGATGACCAACAAAGAATGCCTCACGATCATCTGGGCCACGTCGGAATTCCATCTGTACCTACACGGTCGACCGTTCATGGCAGTAAGCTATCACGATGCGCTCTGCTGGCTTGCCAGTTTGAAAGACCCCTCCGACCGCCTTGCACAGTGAAGCTTACGCCTGCAAAAATTCGACATCACGGTGGTGTACAAGTCTGGTCGCAAGCATTCTGATGCAGACTGCTTGTTGTGGGCCCCTGTTGACGTGCCTCCGAAGGAAGATGATGATGCCGCCTTCTTGGGACCGGTAAGCACCACCAGTTTTACACAGCAGCAGCGCTCGAACCCTCTGTTGAGAGACCTGATGGATTACCTAGAAGGCAAGATCCTATGGTCTTCCGGTGTCAGCTGTCATCCTTCGCATTGCACAACTTCCTTGTGGAGAAGAATTTCGCACCCAACAAAATCACATACCTCCTTGTCTTGCCTAAGAAACTCCAAAAGAAAATTTTGCAGGCGTTCCACGATCAGCCGACAGCAGGGCACCTTGGGATGGCACGAATGTCACATCAGATCCAAGAGAGGTATTACTGGCCACAGTTACCTACCGACATTGGCCATTACGTGAAAACGTGCCATGAGTGCCAGCGACGCAAGATGCCCCCAATCAGACCAGCTGGGCTACTGAACCCCATTTCGTCCCCGACCAAACCCTTCTAATAAATTGGGATGGATCTGCTCAGCCCTTTTCAGACTTCATCTGAGGGTAGCAAGTGGATCATCGTAGCCACTAACTACCTTACCTGCTACGCCAAAGCGAAAGCCCTGTCTTATGGCACTGCGGCAGAAGTCGCCAAGGTCGAACGCATTCTCCTGCAACATGGCATCCCCAAACTGCTCATCATGGTCAGGGGATCATCATTTACGGCAGAGCTCACTCAAGCCATCTTGGAGTACAGCCAGACAAGCCACCGGAGGACGACCGCCCATCACCCGCAGACAAACGGACTTACAGAGTGTCTGAATAAAACTATCGCTGACATGCTCGCCATGTATTTCGACGCCGAACACAAGACCTAGGATGTCATCCTGCCGTACGTGATCTTTGCGTATAAACACGGCCATCCAGGAAACAATCAGAGCAACTCCGTTCAAGCTTGTGTACAGCAGAGAGCCCATGACACTTGATGTGATGCTGCTGCACGTGACAAAAGAAGACCACCTCGACGTCACTGACAGCCTGCAATGTGTGCAGAGGAAGCCCAACGACTCGCCCAGTTGCAAAATAAAGATCAACAACACAATGACAACCAAAGATACAACTTGCAATGACACGATGCAGAGTACAAGCCAGGGACTAAGTCTGGGCATGGACACCAATTTGCCGTCGCGGACTAAGTGAAAAGTTATGTCGATACTTCGGGTCATACAAAATCCTTCACCGCGTCAGACAACTGGTCTATGAAGTCATTCCCGATGGACAGCCTTCCAACGGCAACGCATGTGCCCTGAAGTTATACATGTTGTATGCCTGAAGCCATATTACATGCGTTAAAGAATTCGTGATATTTAAACCTTTTAATGTTTAAGTTCAGCTTTCTCTGTTTATTTTTTTGGAACATCGAGAAGATGTTGTTTAAGGGGAGAGTAATGCTGCATACCATTCAAATCTGTATTTTTTACAGCCGCTATCAGTGTATTATAGCGCACAGATCAATTCTGTATTCTTTGTTTGTTGATGCTCGTTGTCGCGAGACGCAGTTTTATCAGTTTCTTTGTCGCGAAAGACGCGCCGAGATGTGTATCGAAGATTCCAGCCACTCACGTATGTTTCTGCAATGTTCTAGGTTGCGCTAGCCACAGTTTGCGGCTTTATCTAGACGTTTCTGCGTCGCCTTTAAATTGAGCATTGATGGGTGCGACGAGTATTCTTTGTTTGACAACCAGCGAGCACGCTGGTTGTTATTGCTGCTGCCGCCGAATTGCTTAGTTCTTTTGAATGTGCAAGTCAGCCCAACAAAGAGTTTATTCCAGTGAATTTCAAGCCTCCTTATTTGTCACCAACGGCATTGTACAATATGCCATGTGTGACTGGCTACTCTGCCACAGAGGTCACATTGATCACCTGAATTTTTATGTGACAGCGTAACAGTCTTGTGTCGCAGGAAAGCTAGTGTCGCCATTGTCCGTGTAGCTGGCCGTGAGCGATAAATACTGATTGGTTAACAGTGTGATGACGTCACAGCCACATGACCTTACATGGGAGTTTCAAATACCCCACAACGCTCATGTTAAATGTTATGTCACACATGAAATGAAAGTGATTAAAACACGACATGTGCAAATTAAATGTTGCACCACTTCTCAAATTGTTTAACTTCATAAAGTAATTGATTTTGTTTAAAAAACATTTCCCAGTTCTAAATGGAATTCGAACCCACACTCTTTGGTTAGCAAGCCAGACATATGAACTATTTGGGAACAAGTGGTAGTCTGTCTATACCTATGCTGGGTGGTCTTTCACATGAAGTGATATTTTACGACAGCATGTGTGTAATTAGAGAGGACCTGCAACCATGTCGTATCCTTAAGGCGAAGTTTATCTGTCCCCTCAACTTTTTGTTTTCACCTGAAAACAGCTTTGTGAAGTTGGCCCTTCATTAAATGACACAACACAGCTCATTGGCTGATGTGCCTCCTTCGAGGGTCATCTCCTGCTTTTTTATTAGTTATACCCGACTATAGTGAAGAATATTTCCAACTTAGTAAGCCGCTTAAATTTAGGCATCAGCACTGCACATTTTCACAGGAGAAGCAATACGCGATTCCTCAAGGCACTTTGGCTGGGATAGCAGTGGCAATGACGTCAATGATGATTACAAGAAATAGCGAAGCTCAGTAGCCATAAGATCTGCACCTTTGACTTGCTGAGTGGTCCTTTACAAGTGAGAACAATACTAGATGGACTTCAAAATGCATGCAGGCATGGCAATTCAATGCTAACAGCAGTATGGATTTCAACAGCATTTACCCAATCTATCTAACCACGAACCATGGCAGTCACACAGATTGAAAGCGGTGGCATTCGTGACAGAAAGCACCATGACGCCAGGAATTGCCATAACACAACGGCTCTGCTCTGGCTGACAATAAGGCATGCACCAGAACATCCGAGAAAGGTCAGCCTGATGTGCCTATGCATTCTTGCCCCTTTGCTATGCTTTTGCTGTGCATGCGCTGACATGCTGTTTTGCCACATTCGACAATTGCTCACCTTCTCATTTTACTTTTGGGGCCCCTACACACTGTTCCACTTCCTAATAAAATGAATTTACATATTTATGCAAAAGAAAAGAGACCAACTTTAATCACACGGAATGAACTGGTATATATTTATTCTATTTAGCATTGTCAACTTCAGATGCTTTTATATCATCTTAGGCGAGGGTATGCATGCATGGCTGTGAAGCATGAATAGACTTTTGCTAAGAGCTCACTATGCTATTTAAATTACAAAAGAAGCACCACTGTTAGCTTTACTTTGACCAACGTCTGCAATTTATCTACACATGCACGCGTAAATTTTAATTAGGAACACACGAAAAAAAAAAGGAAGCACTTGCCTGTGATAACACCTAGGCCTATGGATGGCGGCAAGCACCTGAATGATGGCAGCAGGTCGACCAAGTTGCACCACGGAATTTTGAGGAAGCTGCCTTCATCCACAGCCCACACCACAGCTCTGAGATTGATGATGCCAACAACGAGCACTCTCAGCAGGCAGTCGGCGGACGTAAGCAGGCCCAGAACTTCGCCCACTTTGGGGCGGTCCCCTCTCGGTGTGCTGTCACGGTGACAATCGGCCAACATGCGGCTGAGAGAGTTCGCACCTTCTCTACCACTACAGTTTTCACTGCGATACACTAAGAGATGCTGGGCATCTATGCACCGGACCACACTCCAATCCCGGAGGTTCGACTCGGGGAGCTTCGGCTGAGTTTTACCTGTATCCCTTGGCGCTTCTGCATCAGATGTATGCCTAGTCGCCACAGCTGTGGGCCACATACAGCTCCGACGACCAGGCAGGTAGTGGGAACCATGGATGTTGATGATGTAAGTTGGCAGTCTAATTGCTCCTACCGCATTTCCCAAGATGTCCTCCCACATTTTCCTTCCGGCACCGTCTTCGTGCACACTAACAATGGCATTTAGACTCCGGTACTCACCTGCTTCATAGAATGCCCTCGTTCGTGCGCATGTAGCAGAACAGATACGGGGCAATCCAGGCGAGTCGAGCATACAGAGCTTAACAAGGAGTTTCAAAAACTCTTCATCTTTAAACACCAATTCCAGACAGTGCGGATTTCCTCTTATGCCCTTGCGAATTTCTTTAAGCGTCTCCATAGCCGAGTGACAAGTGACGCAAATCGCGACTTCACCTTGGTCACCTAGGTACTTTCGTTCCATATGAACTGTCGTGAAATGTTTCATAAACTGCGACATCAGCTGACATATTGTCTCGGTTTGCTGGATGAAGCTGCCGCGCGACGTCTGAACCGTGGCCGCGTCTTTCCGAGACTCACCCTTGATGTTGGTGCCCATCACGAAACTATGCACGAAACGTTTGTCGTTTGTCCATGTTCCCGCACGGCGGGACCCGTTTTTTTCACGTATTTAGTCGATGGGCGGAGCTTGACGTCAGCTGACGTCATAAAATAACGAATTACAGCAAACATTTAGAGCTTAGGCAATTTTAGCTGCATGTATTTCTTTTTGTTTATACTTTTATTTTTTTAGTGCCTATATTTGTTAAATATCTTTACTATTTGGAATTGAAGGTTAGCTAATGCGGCCGAAGCGACGGCCGAGCTAGCCAAGCCGAGCTACCGGCTACTGCTGCTACAGCTAAAGTATATTCTAGAGCACTTTAAGCGCTCATCCAGCAGCTGTTAGCAGTGGCTTCTGCATGAAAAGGGGCATGCAGACCAATATGTGGGCTGTGCGTACGATTTCGTTCTTGGGTCGTGGCAGCCTGAACGGCCTGAACCTGTTGTGATCTCATCTTGCAGGGTAACGAATATGCGTGCAACGCATCAAGGTAATTGCGATGCATCGATGCATATAACAGTGAAGGAAACGTAGGTTACGCATGGAGCAGTAGTACACCTAGATACCCCATTCACATTATATATTATGGGCAAAGGGAATATGGGTTAAAGGAAGCGTCAATGCAGTGTGTGAGTCAGAAATAAACAGAATTGTGCCGTGCATGAATTCTGAAGTTTCGCATATCACACTACAGTAACGGCAGGCAGCTTTCGGGAGTGGGCATGTGAATGATTAAACGCAATATGAAGGAGGCACTAAACTCGGAACTTCTTGAGACATAAAATCCTCGCGTAAGGAATGCCGCCGTCCAACTTTTTTTGGTGGTCGCAAATCGCAGTGGTGAAGGTTCACAGCATATGCGCATACTGAAATCAAGAGCGCTTGAACTTACGTAAAGTGGTTTCTGTTGCATACCTTATGAACCTTCCAACGTAATAAGTGGCATCCTCTACATTCAAAATTCACTCGTCGCGGTATTCTGCTCAGCTTTGAACACTAGTAATGGGCAGTTGATACCGTAACGTTTGCGCACTCTGTTTTTATTGTGTGACTGGTTGCCAGAAAGACTGAAGCACTATCAGAATGAAGAATACTCGGTAAATCACTGCGCGAAATAAGCTGACCTTTAAAGGGTCAAAAATGAGTTCGCAGTCATATAACTATATAGCTTTTGCACAAAACAAACATCTGTATAGGGAGTAGTTACAGTAACTCATAATGCTCATAATATGATGTAATTTTTTTGATGACTGAATTATTTGTTTGTGAAATGCTATGGTGGCATATACAGGCCTCCACAAATGGCTTGTGGTAGTGTCCAACAGCATGAGAAGTCTGAGCATATGCCGCACTCAATTTGTAAGCAAAGTAAAACTAGGGAATAGGAAGAAAGAAAAAGAAAAAAAAAGCACACAAGTTTAGAACAGGCATCACATACTTCCGGCTGCTTCAAGAGAAAACATTTGTTGGCAAATAATTCAAAACCCTTGGCACATAGAAAGCATGGACAGGTTCGCCATATCTTGTCCACACTGTGGACAAAATAAAACAGTCATGGGGTTGTGATTGTTCGAGCACGGACATATAGGGAGGCAGAATTCCTTATTTTGCCAATACTTAAGAATAACACTTTCTTGTGTAATAGTGTGAACGAGGTATACGAGAGTACAAAAAGACAGTAATTGTTGGTAATTGAAATATCTACAGCAGAGCACAAATTATAGATATTAATAAATGATAAACTTCGTTGCACGAGCACAAGTAAAAACAAATTCCATATTGGAGCACACTGTACACCAATGCATGTACTATTGTTTTTCCTGCATTAATTAGGTAGAATGCATTAATAGAATATAGCAAACAAGCTATTGGGGCAGCTGGTCACAAGCATTATCCAGATGACTGCTTGAAAGGTATGAAACAAAAAAAGTAGGCACTATTATTGCTCTGCAGAGAATGAAGAAGCAGACTAGTGATAGGGATAAGTTTCAGTGGATCATGAAAGCATACCAATTCAGTTTTATTTTGATTGGTAGAAATTAGGTTCCAATGCCAACTCGCAAACAACAGTTGCTCTGCCAATTTGCAATCCAGCCACATCTTGATTATTAATATCATGGGATACTGAAAGCACATCATCTCATATTTGAAAACCTCATTGTGAAGAATGACGACAGATCGTTAAGTTGAATAAAAGGTTGCTCAAATCTATCTCTGAGAAACTCTAATGACCAGCTGCCTGAGCTTGCTTCTAATATTTCCAATTACTTCTACTTTGGTGTGCAAATAATTCTCAAGGAAAGCTGTGAAGTTTATGAAGATGGAGTAGTACAGGCGATGCATGCACACACACGTGCGCGTGAAAGAGAAATATTGAACACCTTGTTGCTGCATTATAGGTACATGTTTCTTCCTGAATTTTGTTATAACATTTTGTGGACACAGCTAGGTGTCTGTTTAAAGGACATTGACGTGGCCTTATTACATTCATCATGAGCATAGCAAGTCTCTAGTAGCTGCCACCACTGTCCACATCGTCTTCTGGTCCACCAGCTGTTAGTAGGCGTAATTGGAGCTGATATTCTGGAACTGCATAGTGGTGTCGAGTGATTCTACACTAGCCGCACACCTATGGAAGGCTATCCTGCTTAATTTCATTGGCAGTGAAGGTCAGAGATTCTGCACCTTACCGCCGTTATCTACTCCGGTACCCCTGGCTATGTCCTCGGTGACAAAGTACCGCTTCCTGACGAGTTTGATGAGGCGTTGTCTGTCCCAGAGGCTCACTACATATCGTCTGTGAATGTGATCTCCACTGCTTTCAAGAAAGGTAGCTAATTGTAATGCTGTAACAAGTCAAGCTTGCTTTCAACAACTCAACATCTACTTCCTGGTTTGTTGATAGCAGCATACTGTGGCAACAAAAAGCTACACTGAAAAATAGAGTGATCAGACAAGATTTGCTCAGGATTGAACGGAAATTTCTTTTTCTGTTTTTGAGGAGCCCCCAGCATCTTTCTCTGGTTTTTCGCTCATCTTTACTTTTTTAAGGATCTCGTACGCGTAGCGACATACACTGATGGGCTGTCGCATCGCCTAAAATATGTAGGACATGGGTATTATCTGGAAGTGGTGCTCTTCGTGCCCATCAAATTGGGTAGCATTTCTGAAAAGGTCGCCAAATATTTAAAGATCAAGGTTTGCCAAGCGTAAGCAGCAGGAGATGCCAGGTTAAGCATGCGGTACCTTTCCTTTCATGTACAGGTGTTGCACATAATGCACACCCTTTGTCAAAAGTTTACAGCCCATGGGGTCTACTTCTGAGCCATACTATGTGGCTTGTAATACATTCCCAGATTTTCAAATACTATGTGGCTTGTAATACATTCCCAGATTTTCAAACTTGCTGAAGGCAAGAAGATTTTTCGTCCTACCCTCTCCAATGGCTAGTACTTCCACGATTGGTAAAGAGCTCATAATATATGGCTTAAAAGCAAACTCTCTGGACTCTAAACATTTGACAGAGGCTATACCTTTCACATGTGGGAGAAATTATATTGGCCAAACAGGTAAATATGTGAACATATGGCTACAAGACCACCAACAGTTTCTCGTATCCGCTGTCTTATCACTGCGCCATAATACATAAGCAGAAATATCTGGTCGTTCTTGGTACAAGCATTGACATAATCTAGGCATGCAGACACAAATTATAGGCCCAAAATGTCGACATGTGGTGGAATGTTGATAGTGATTTCTATTTGAATGTCAGAAAGCACATTCAAGTATTCAGCTACAATGTGCTGTTCTTTCTCCAGCACATCAGTTGCCTATCACATATGGAACCAGATGGGAAGGCAAGCAGATGCAAGTCATCTACAGTCTTTGTGATACTTCGATTTGGAGGTCTAAAGGTAGTAAGCAAAGTGATGGCAAAAGATTATGAGTGAATATGAATTTCTAGCAATTCACTACTTGTAAAGGTTATGTTCAATGAATTCAAAATCTGATCACTCGTGCCATCCTGACCAAAATTCTATCCATGATAAGTTTACTACAGTTGTCTTCTCCTGTCTCCGTCTGTTTTCACACTATTCATTTCGAATAATGCAGTGTTCAGTGTGAATCTTCCAATGCAATTCATATTTTTGTATACCTACAACTGCCGCAATCAACACCTTTGAAAGCTTGTAAGCTGAATATAAATAAAGAGAATATATTATTGTTCGTGGTGCAAATAGTCTTGTGTTTTACTTTGTTATTACAGTCACAGCCTGGCAAGATTGCAGGAAGCGGCAGGTGAGGGATATAGGTGAATGTGGAAGGACATTACAATCTGTGACATAGTAGTAGGCTTGAGAGTGGGAATTGCTGTGATGATGGTCGTAGGTTAAGTGGAGCTGTTTTTAATGTTGCAATGCTGGCAAAATGTGAGTGACAAGAAAAGCTTACAAAACAGGCCATATAGTCACCTGCTGGCTGAACATTAGCAGCTCTTTGCAGCTGCATAAACTGTTTCTTTCTTTCAAATATGTTGCTACCTTTGCCAAAATATCATGCTGGCTACAAATTAAGATCATTACGAGCCAATTAATCGAATCATGGCCACTTTTTCAAACAGTTACAAGATGTGCCTTAGTACAGAAACAAGCCCTGGCATTACCAAGAATGCAGGGAACACAAGGCTGACATGGAGGACGCACTGTTTTGTATTCACAGAGATGTAAGCTAGAAGTACACATTTTTTACTCAGTGTAAGGAGCCAGGTCGACATTTGGTGGTGAGGGTGCCAATTATATGCAAATGAGAGGTTGGCCATCAGTGACTGCATTGCAGCTAAGGCAATAGTAGAGATAAAAGTGCTGGTGACAGAGGCACCACTGGATCAAAATTGTGGGCCAATGGGTTGGGACGTGAATAGGTTTGGAGCTTTAGCTAGGTTACGTGCATCACGACAGTGATTCACAAATTTGTCAAAAGCTGAGCTTCTAATAGTACTGCGAGTCAAGCTATGAATTTCAGGCCAGAGTACTCCTTGAAATGAAGTATTAAAATGCTTATCCAGCCACTTGCATCAAATGGAGATGATCATATACATATATCCAACAGGCCATCGATACGCAGGGATGTTTAAAGTTGGGGTAACAATAAGTGGTTCAATTGTACACATAAGCTGAACAAATGTCACATTGCACAGGAGCTCATAACATCGGAACTGGATTTATATCCAATGCGGCATAGGGAAACTGAACCATGGAGCAGGGGTTGATTATCTCCTTTTGCTATAGTCTGAAACAATTGGCCCCAAAAAAATTGCCGATCCTACATTTTAGTCTGTCTTCACTGATCCACCTTTGTAAGTATTATTAACCAATTAGTCCAGTGAAATAAATAATAATAAAATATATATATATATTTACACTCAGAAAAGATGAAAGGTTAAAGAATTGAAAAATGAGTCATCACAAAAGGTCAGAGGGTTAAGCAAAAAGGGACATAGGGATGAGCCACTGAGCGTGCACAGATCCGGCTTTGTAGTTTTCCCAGCGCTGTGCATGTGGATAAGTTTTCGAGAAAAAAAAAAAGGGGGGGGGGGGGGGGGGGGGGGAGACAGGTTGTGCGCGAGCGGGGAAGCGCGCTTGGCGCTCACAGATCTGTTAGTTTTCTTTTTTAATCTCAAAATGCCCACGTGACTTGTTTGGTTGTTATTGATGCCGCCCAAACTCTACTTTATAAAACCCTTTCGTAGCTAAAAATATATGTACTGAAAAGTTCACATCAGCGTTTTTATTTTCCTGTTTTGTTTATGGACGTCAGCTGACATCAAACTCCGCCCATCGACTTGAAAAAAACGGTCCCCTTTCCATACGGGGCACGGGGGTAACGGGGGCACGGGTATAGTGATCTTCTAGAGCACTGTAGCACGGGTGGCACGGGAGCACGGGGCCTTTCAAGGGGAGAAAACCTGGGCCGGGGGGCGCTGCGTCGCTCTGTGCGTCAGCGCCCTCCATGGAGATCCCGTCAAAACCTACGCGCAGTGCGGCCGCGTCGTCTGCTCCCCGCCGCATAGAAAAACATATGCTGTCATCTGCTCCGCGCTGCTCTCCAGCACGTGTTTGCGCGCGCGCGCTCGGTTGTTTCTCTCCTCCTCCGGCCGCATTCTGGCCGCCGTCGCGCTCCAACAGAGGGGGCAAGAAAAAAAAAAAAAAACTGGAATGAAAAAGTGACGGCGCATTTTCGCAAAACTCGTGAAAGTGTTTTTCTCTCTTCTTTCTTTCGTGTTGAAATGATGGTTGTCGGTTTTTTTTTTTAGGTATCTCGTACCGCTCGTATCTCGCACCTCTGTTTGCAACTGGCGGTGCCGCAGCAGCCATCGCAGAACCAAGTCGGCCTCAAGAAACAGATATATGTCATTAATGCCATCACTCGGCGCTTATAAAGGGAAAACACATACGTTAATCGTCCTATCCTCATACGCGATCCTGCTTCGGGAGCTCAAAACTGCGCATTCGCTAGCGGAGATAACTGAACTAGGGATTGCACAGCGTAGCTGTGGAATTAAGAAGACAAAGGTTTACTTGGAGA
Organism: Amblyomma maculatum; assembly: GCF_055883805.1. NCBI lineage: Eukaryota > Metazoa > Arthropoda > Arachnida > Ixodida > Ixodidae > Amblyomma > Amblyomma maculatum. The sequence goes on along the minus strand of NC_139344.1, from coordinate 154,593,082 downwards.
GATGTCCCCGCCTGCATGAAAAGTCGTCAGGCATTTCCTCGCTCTTCGTCTCACGGAGAGAGGAAACTGCCGAAAGAATGGCATGCCTCGGCTTTTCGTCAGTGATTCAGGTCGTTAAGAAACCTCTCATCGTTAAAGGTAGAAAAGTCATTGATTTCGGATTGCAGCGCCACAGCAGCGAACTCCCTCTGACCGCTGTCAGCAGGAACCAAAGGGTAAGGCGGCATGCTTTGTGCCTTTGTAGGGAACGCGTCCTAAACGTACGCGCCGAAAGCAGGCACCACGGCGCCGGCAGCATCGCCTAAAACGTCTGTCCCCAAAGAGTTGAATAGGGCCCCTTTCAAGTGATCACTCACAAATGGAAAGGAAGCTCCCCAACCAGCTCCCGGAGCACTCGTCGCTGTGTACACGCGTATCAATTCTCAACGTGGACCCTTCATTCTCTGAACAACATGGAAGAGACATCAATAGGTGCCGCCTCAAGTCCTTCAAAATACCTGTCGCTCTGCCTTCGAGTACCGAATTCGCGTTCATGTCTTGTGTTTTTTTTTTTTTCTGAGCCTGCCAACAAGCGCTCTTTGAAAACAATGTCGCGGCGATCAATTAATCATAATTTCTCACTTTCGAAAACACCGATAAAGAGCGTGCCTCCAGCCAGCCTCTATGTCAGCCGGGGCACAGAAAAAAGCAAAAATAAGAAACACCACTGGCAAAGAGCGCCGGCTTTGCGCGCACAGACGCACGACCATCCCCCCTCGTCCTCACTCTCCTTCTCCCGCTCCGCGTGCACGTGCGGCTGCCTGTAGCACGTGCTCCTGAGCGAGCGGGCTGCGCAGACTCCGCAGACAGCCGCGCGCAGCGCGGGCGCGGATGCGCGTAGGTTTTGTAGTTCCTCTCCGCTCCGCTGGAAACCGAGCGCTGGCGTCGCGGAGCAAACTCCAGCTTTGGTTCCCTATTTATATAATTAATCAACGTTTGCCTTGATTTAAATAAATATATGCGATTTAAGTGTACTACATATTAAAAAATACAGATCTATACAAGAAATTTAACAGATCTCGGTTTCCGCACACTTTTGCAAAATCAGCCTCCAGGGTAGGGTGGCTAGAACTTGTTCAGGTGTGAAAAGCGCGGCGCGTTTCCATTACCGGAAATGGCACCGCTGCTCACCGATGCCGCCAGGGGCGCTGATGCTAAGGGCGCTGTTAGGGTGGCTATCCGCGGTCGCTGCTCATGCATGGGGGCAAGTGCGCGGACTGCGCATAATTGCATGATTTGCGCACCGTGGTTTGGCTTTAGAATGCCGCTGAAGGTGAGAAATGGCTCGGTGACGGTGGTTTGTCGACACAAAACAGTTATGAGGCCCGAGTTAAGAAATATTCACCAATCAGAACGGCATTCTGTCTAGAGCAGACGACACGCAGTTGCGAGAATCAATTTTTTTTTTCGGCATAAATTTGCGGAGGTTTAATTTAACGGCAGCTGGACCACTCATAAGGTTCAATTTGTGTGCTGGCATGAAAAGTAGCTGACACAGACCCTCAGACACCTTTCTAAAACGCCCATCCTTCTCCGCGCTGCTAGGGTGATTCGCTCCTAATGCCTTCAGATTTTAATTCATTTGCTTTCATCTCGGCTTCCTCAACAATGTGTGGCATTTTTGTTTATTATCACCACCTTTGCCTCCTGCGGTGGTTTTCTTCGAAGTCCACATGTCGACTAGAAGCTAATAACAATCTGCCTCTTAAGAGCTTCAATTTCAAGCTCATGTGATGTAAACAGAGCATGCAAATTCGCGCTAATACGGTGAGGAAAATTTCAACATATGCGGAAGGTGTTGCATGCTTTTCTTTTGCTCTTTAGATGATTACATGGCAAGACTACTCTGTGTCGCGCAGTGCGTTTGTATCGTGCAAGAATTAGTGGGGTTTTTCTTGCCGAGGCCAAAAGGAAATGGCAAAATTGTACTGGAGGGCTACAGATTAATTTTTCGCCCCATTGAGTTCTTTTAAATGCTTTGTAATCTGAGCAATCGAACGTTTTTGAATTCCCTCTTCTAAGAAATGCTCCAAGGAAATGTAGCTCGTGGAGCATAAAAAAAAAGAGATGAGTGCACTTACCCAGCAAAACAGAAAAAGACGTGTTTCTGACAGAATACTTGTTTATTAAATCTATAATTATGTGAAAATACGGTCGCTGGCATGTGTACATGATGGTACCCCAAAAAGACTTCAGGTGTCTAGAGAATGATGTGTGGCAGTTTTCCCTTATTCTGCAGCCCTCTAAAGCACGCATGGCTTCACTCTCTTGGCTTTCCTTTCATCTTCCTTTTGATTTACCCATTTCAAAAAGAAGTGAACCCGGGTTAAGCAGTAAAATTTAACTACAGAATTCGTCAGAGTAGGTGAGTGCTGGGGGCAGCCTATTTTTGTTGTTTCGCCAATCATTTTCCACATGTCAGTCACCGACTTAGCATGGAGACAAGTTCTGCTGAAAAAGCTAGTAATTTTGTTCGCTAGTGTCATAATAAGGTTGTACAGGGAGTGTGTGGGATACAAAAGCCCGCCAAGGTCCCACAGCATCGATGCTTCTGCGGGCAAATCGGAGCTGGGCACGTCTTCTTTCTTCATTAGGCAAGCATCCTTGCAGTCCTCACAGTCGACAGACAACACACGTTTCCTTGCCACATAGCCAGCGATATAATATATAAGGCGGGCATCACTTCGTTCAGCTGAGTAGGAAGCATGGTCCACAGACACTTCAGCTGCATCGCATTGGAGTGGTCGGCTTTCTTCTTCTTTCTCTCCACCGTCGGTCTCATTCAGTAGTTCCTCTACAGATAACAATGACTCAACCACGCCATCAGGCACATTGCCTCCTTTGGGACTTCTGGCAAGACTATAGAAACTGAGGCACCTGAAAGTAAGCACGGAATAGTAACTCATCTTTGAAGCCAAGTGTAAACAATTTAAATATGCAGTGTATATGATGCATGCAAGGTAACAAACTGAATATGGCAGAAAAACAGCAAGATTAGTAATACCTCATGATGACAATGAACTGGGCCGGAGTTGGAGGAAAGAACGAAGAGAACCATGCATGAACTGAAGTCTGTATACGAGAACACAAATCACACCTGACGATCAAGACAGCACCAGCGGCCACTAAGGCAAGCACCTGAGAATGCGCATATACAGCGCTAAAAAGCGCGCCGTGGGATAAAATAGTTCATACCTTGCGTCAAAATGCTTCTCGCACACAGCAGAATTCTCTTCCAGTTGCTTATCAGCCCTGGGAATGGCGTTGGTCCATTTGGCGAATAACTCTTCCGAATTTGGAGCTCGGAAGAGGGACACTTTTTCTGTTGAAGATCTGTACCCAGAATTGCATCCAGGCACGAAGCACCAGCGCTGTGTCTTCTTTTTTTTTGCTGTTGGTGGCATTCTCAAAGCCGAGCCGACAACAAAATAACCAAAAAATTTCAGAACGCAAAAAGCAGCGCGTGCGATGCGTTCTTACCACGTGCACAACGCTACTGCAGCAATGCGCCGGGCTGCTTGCTCTGACGGCGCCGCTGTCTTCAGCGCCCCCACGCGTCATCGGCGCGCTTTGGGGGCAGCTTTCGCCGGCCGCTTTGCACACCTCAAAAAGTTCTAGCCACCCTATCCAGGGGCCCGATCCTCGATATTCGCCTTCCCCTGGCGGCGCCATATTGTCTTTCTGATTGGCTCTGAAAAGAGTCACGTGCTTCAAACTTGTGGCGCGAAACCATCAGTTGAGGCAAGCACTTTTAGCGGTTACGTCAAAATGACGTAGCCGTGAAAATTGATTTCAACCGGAGCTATCCTTGTTGCCTGGATGACAAATACGAATGATTTTGGAGTGGAAGCAAAGTTACTGATGGTGGTTTGGAGAACACTTACGCTCGATTAACCAATGTGATGAAAATAATGGCATACTGGGAAGGAGCGGATGCTCAAATTTGATTGGCTGGAGCTATGTCACGTGAAACACGTGATACGCAGGCATATTTAGATTACGTCAAATTGACGCGTCATGACGTAACTGATGTGCCGCCATTACCGAAAATGCTGACGTTTGGCCGCCATAATTTCGCCGAGTGGCGAGGTGCCCGAATTATGCTAATGAGACTATGGCGACAGGCAAGCTGATTTATGCAGCCGTTAGCCTACCATAGTTTCTTAGCTTGTTATTAAAAGTAAAAGGATAACTTTATATACACCTTGCATGGCTTTTAAACGCAATAGAAAGGCAAATAATGAGCGCGTATGAAATAAAGGACGCTTGAGACAATCTGTAATGGGGGCAGAAGCTTGCGGCCGCGTGACGGCGCTAACTGCTTTCTTATTTCAAACCCTTTCTTCCCATGGTAAGAAATCATTGGTCTGTGCGGTTATGATAACCCAGCAATGGCGGCGGCCATGGAGGGAGGCATGAAGGGAGGTACGCTTTCATTATAGTGAACTAGAATATATATTCTAGTTCACTATAGCTTACATGGAGGAAAGAAAGAACTTGTACGCTTATGAGTGGTCTTCGTGCCGTTCGTCGTCTGCAAGTAGTGATCGAGGATTTGCTGCAGCACAGCAATGCTGTCAAATTGTCTTGAAAGATAGCTCGTCAGTACAGTCAGATCAATCATCTGACGAGGAGTGTAGTGTGGCGGCTTTGCAAGCTCCGAGGCGAGAATTGTCCTGCGCTCGGAATGTTGAACTGTTGAGCTACTGGTGCTTCGGGTGTGATCGCCAGTGGTGAACGCCTCTGATGTTGGATGGCACGAAATGTATTCGTTCGGCCGAGCGACAAGCTCCCGGAATGTGTCTGGCTTCTCGATGGGTGTCGACCAGCAGGGCAACGCAGTCAATCTGCTGGAAATGGTGCAGCACGTCGAGCATCACAGAGGTAAGTGCAATAAGAAAACCTGTAAAGGTGACTGTTCATACAGCGTCATTCGCATTCAAGTTGTACGCAGGCGGGAAATGACTGAAGATTAAAGGAATACTCACAGGACGCATGCGGCGAATCCGATATTTTTAATCAGCACTTTGCGTTGCTTTTAGCTGCATATTTCTACGACGCATTATAATTTTCTTCAACTTCTCTACACTGCACGAACTTAAAAAAAAAAAAAAAAATCTGAGTGTGCTTGTAGTTGTCAAGATTTCTTGGTTAATGGTTTCGACGACCGAGGAAGGAAAAACAAGTGAAATCGCCTGATATAAGTCGTTCCCTTAATTGCAAAAAAAGAAAGAAAAAGTTAGCCACAATACAATTTCCGCCACCAAGCCGTCTTTACCTGTTACGGAAATGGTTCACTTAGGTTTAGGTTTTGCACTGACCATTTCTTGCATTCATAGATTACACTTTACCGCAGCCTAGCTTGTAGCTTTGATGATTTTGAATGTTCCTGTGCCATGCGTGTTTGATATTTTATTTGCATATAATTTAGGCACTAAACATTTGCAGGTGATCGTGTGGACCTTGTGCAGCCGTTGCAGCACTTCCAATCCGAGTCATCATGTGGTCGAGAAGTCCTGGGGCCATATTCAACATCATTAACCTCTCTGCTAGGCTTGTATAATCTGGGAGGCCACGCCTTGTCCCTGGACGGCCACATCAGATGTGAAGTGCTATGCAGATGGACAGCTCTTTTTGAAGATCGTTACAGCTTGTAGTGTGTGCAGATCACATGACATTGACGCCACCTGCAAATGGTAATCGCAGCAGGAACATCAACAAGTACAAGGAAGAGGACGTGCAACATTTATATTAACTCGGACAGGAACAACTTGATCACCTGCACTTGAGATTTTCACTCGCTGTCATGATTTTGATATATGCCACAAGTGATCAATGTGCACATTCTTACTGCTTCATGTTCGATAGCATACTGCTGAAAAGCCGTCCAAGTCTTAATTTTTTCTGTGGTTTTGAGATATAACCATCTCTTTGGTGTACATTTTGTTGATAGCATGTGCAAGAACCAAGTTCAGCTTTGGGGTGGCGCAGTGGTTACGGCGCTCGACTATTGTTCCCAAAGACGCGGGATCGAATCCCGGCCTCGGCGGCCGCTTTTCGATGGAGGTGAAAAGCAAGGCGCCCATGTGCTGTGCGATGTTAGTGCACATTAGTGCGATGTTAGAACCCCAGGTGGTCGAAATTTCCGGAGCCCTCCACTACGACGTCTCTCATAGTCTGAGTCGCTTTGGGACGTTAAACCCCACAAACCAAACCAAACCTTTCCTTGGTGCTATAATTTTTTGTCTACCATCTGTAGACATACTGAGTGTATTCTACAAGTGCTGTGGCCCTTGCTGAGAGCTGTCATTCTTTGTTGTATACTTTGCTTTTTTGTGTTCTGCTTAAACTCAGTGTGCATTTTATTAAGTGCTTCATGTCAATGAAACACAGGAAGGTACAAAAACGTTCTCCTTCTACCTCCAGAAGTGCCATTCTGAGTAGGACATGCGGGCAGCAACAGTTCACAATTCACTTTGGTGTTTGTGGCAAGCAGGCAGCCTGCGATGTACTACTTCAGTGAGAATATTTGACATACGTGCACCCTGGTGGATGTGTCTGCAGTCGTTTACCATAGCAGAGTCCATTTCGTTACACCTATTTTGCGTGCTACTAGGGTGAAATGTGAGGTGCCCACTGTGTTTTTCCACAAACTGCAGAGTGAAGCGAGCTGTGCTTCTTTGTATTTGGTTGCCTTTATGCTTGTTTTCTATTGCTTCCTTCATATGCTGAATGTAGATGAACAGCAATCAACTAGTTTTCCCAAGGATAATTTGTGCATCTATTTGGTGGTCATTGTCTTTCATTGTTGTATGCACGGAAAATGAGGCCCCCGCCAACTTGTCAACCCATTTTGGCAATTTTAGATTCCACTTTTGCAAAATTTGCCAGTTTCATTTTGCACTGCAATTACTGATGCTTTGTAGTGATGTTAATCAAGATCCCAGATAACCTGTTTAACCTCTGCATCATTTGTGTGGCTCGGCGATCAATGAACATTTTTGTATTCTTCAGTTTTTTCACAAAGGCAACTATTGACTTCTCTGTTTTGTAACTAGGTGATATTGATGTGCATGTGCACCCACTGGCAAAAGTTCTTGAAGGTGGCTTCGCAGGGGAAAAAATGCATTCATTTGTGTACGGGATAAATTGCTTGACATTTCATGTTTCACTATATAACTCATAGTCACAATAATGATGCACAAGCGCAGGAGTGAAATAAAAACTTTTTGATAAGATTGTCCTTCATAAATTTTTGACTGCAGCTCTACAAAATGCTTTGCTCCTTTTGTGCATTGCTACATATCTTGTTCCATAAAATACCTCCCTCCATGATAGCGTTGTGTGTAGTCCTTCCATACCTCTATTATGAGGCTGCTATCTGGGCCATTTGCTTCTTGACACATTCTTGCTGCTGCCACATGCCCTCCGGCACTCACATATGTTAAAAGAGGGTTGGTAAAGCTCACATATTCATGCTCTAAGCCACTGGAGACTGGCTTCATCACTCGAGATGTTTATCGAATGATTGCAGCTGTGTATAACTGCTTCATTACTTTTTTTCTGTTAGTTGCTTTTGTAGCCTTCATTGTTCTTTGTGAGCTTTAAATTGAGAATTTTAAGGAAGGGGCACAAATTTTATGCCAATCACTTTCATTTCATTTATGTAGAAGCACTTTCAAGGAAACTTGTGTTTCATCATCACTTTTCAACATTTTGTACCATTGTGCTAGTACTGAGTTGTATAACTTTTTGCTCTCATAAGTGACAGCTGCGCTAGTTTCACTTACACCTATCCTATTGTCGCATGTGTTTTCTATGTTATCTAGTATCCCTATGCTTTCCTATTATATCAGCTTCAGCAATCCTCTCTGCATTTAACCCTCAGAATGTGCTGCATATTTTGCACGTCTGCTATGTGTACAGCCTAAATTGAACACCACAATATATTCTTAAGATTGCATTCAAAAGATAACTTCCTGAAGGTACAATCCTATTGAACACAGTAGACGTCATACTATCCATAAGTGAGCCATTCTTTTTCGTGATGTATTGAAGAATTTGTGAACAAAGCGATTTCATTTTATCTTGACCACATTCATCTGTTGTTTCTGTGGTACAGCCTCTGCCACAGCTGCATCTATAACTCGGCTGTTGAGACTGTGGTCAAATGTCTTGCGAGCCAGCAGAGCCTAATGTAGCGTTGATGTTCAGCTATTGGCTTCTTGCTTTTTTTTTTTTTTGATGCAGCAACGTTAAAGCCTCTTTTCTGCACAAAACGCGACGTTGTGAGTGGAAAATCTTGGGCACATTTCAGACAGGTGACATGGCCGAGTACTCAGTGTGATGTCTCTGGCTTCACCTTTGAGATGAATGTGTGAGGTGATAAACCTTGCAGGATCTTTGGGTAATAAGACAGGCAACCCTTAGGCCATGGAAACGCATCTGTACAGCTTGGTTAGAGTGGGCTTTATAGGTATCTAGACAAGTGGTCTTCCACATAATTGGATAACTTACAGGTATATGCTACTGATATGTATCATAGAATAAATACTAGATGTTAGCAGTAGCAAAGTCGATTCACACGAATGAGAGTCTGCAGACAGGAGCCATAAAAGCTGTTGTGTCATAGCGGTAAATGCTGAGCTTGCGTGTCCCCACAATTGTTTTTAGAGCATGAAGTTTTCAAGTGCTGTGCTGGTTTGCCTGATAGCCGTCACACTGAGTGACTTGCTGAAATAATGCTTAAGGCTTGTCTTCCTGAGCCAAACATTTCTCCTTTTTGGTAGACTGCATAAAGGGAACATTCTAGGTGTGGCAGGCATTTATGCACAGATAAAATCATTCTTACACACACCATAACTACCTTTGCCCTGTCCATAACAGAATCAGGGAATACTTGCTCTGTCCCAGGTGCCGACTACCATTTAAATGACGTTGAGTTCCATAATCTTTGATACTGGTAATACTGCGGAACGCATAGCATCCCTTGACTGCAGGTGCAGCCTAGTGGTTTGAGCATTTGGGGACCAATCCTCAGTGGTGTTGGGTACTCATTGGTAAAACAGTGGGTGCTTGCTTTGCTGGTGTTGGGGTTATCTTGGGCCAAACACTTGGAGAATGGGTTTTTGACCCTATCTTGTGTTCCCTTGCTTTGTATAACTAATTTCTCTTCTTTGGTCTCCAAGGCCGTGCCACCTTTCAGATATGGCGATGAGCTGTACAAGTACAACAATACTGTAATTACTTGAATGTGTGACAGCCTTTCATTTTAGGCTGTGTATTGTAGAGTGTGCAGTGCTGTAAATAAATTTTGTATTGTTTTGTATATTGTAATTTTCAGTTTTCTTATAAGCAAGGCTTCATGTCAGGTGCATGTAAAAAAAAATGCCAAAAAGTACCGAAAGCAAATGATACACCAATTGTTAGTCAACGACGAGCTGTTTAAAGCTACAGGGAATGTGTTACGTGAGTAGCAGGTCTCTTAAAGTGTGCATGTTTTACCAAAATAAAGGACAGAAGCTATACTGCAACCTGTTGGAAGAACCATGCATACAAGACGCACTAGCTGCAAATCATACGCTCATTTAAATCACGTTTAGTTTTCCAATGATATGCAATCAGAATGTCGAAAAAGTAAATTTCATGCTTTATTCCCATATTTATGCCCGTATTCAGGTGAGGTTCATTTGAGCATGTTTTTGAGTCAGAGTGTAGAGAGTGGATGTTAGACAGTTGCACGTTGGACATTATGCATTGCTGGAAGAGCACACAGGGGATGGCACAGCCAATACAAATCATACAGTATTATCACCTGGCATTAATGAACCTTTGCCAAAAAATCCAGAACACCACCCTGATGTGCTGCAGGCCACATTGCTGCAGGCCTTGCAATTCATGCCTCTTTTTGTCGAATATTGTTCCTGTGCATGCTTCTGTTTTTCTTTTTTGTTGCTGTTACTTTTTACTTACGGTGTCTTTAAAGTCACGCTTGCTTTCCCCTTTGGCTCCCTTGCTTCACTCAGAGACAGGTTCGGGCTTTGTGTATATAGCATGTGCACTGGTTAATGTGTGCATGAATGCTACATTCAATTGACAATTGCTTCAAGAAAATGGTTTCCGTACTGCATCTAGCTCATTGTAATTAGGCATCATATATCATATTCACTCTTCATGTCTGTTCCTTCACTTCCTGATCGTCAAATAGTATATGTGAAGGCATATCTCTAGCCGACCTCATCACCCTTCTCTCCTCTGAGGAATCATGCTGCACTGAAAGAAAGTGCCGGATGCTATTGCAAGTGCAAAACTGGTAAACAGTAGCAAAGGAACTAGGCTGTACCTGACAAATTTTGTTTCTCTTGTGACATTGTGGTGTGATGTGCACCTGCATCAGACGAGCAGTGTTGCTACTTTTATAAAATGTTTTTATGCAACATGCTCAGAAACCAAGCAGAATAATACCGACAGCTTTTTTTTTTTATTATTATTATTTTAACGAGGCATCTGCCACAACAGAGTGACACACTCTGCATGCGGTGAAATGTGCATACAGCGTGCTGTGTCTAATTCAGGGCACATTAAATGCCCTGCATTTTCATTGCTGCCAGAAAATCTTATCTTATTTTTGCGGCTGCGTGAAAACGTCCCCGCCTCGATGGCTCAGTAATGATTATAGACGCTCGGCTCTCTGACCCGCAATATGTGCGTAGCCCAGCTACGACGATCGCATTTCGATGGAATTAACACGCTAAAGGTGGTCCGATGTCAGCGCATGCTAAGATCGCCAGATATATGGCCTAATCGAGCTCTCCACTATGCGTGTTTTCACTACGCCGCTCCAGTCGGGCCGATATCCGCACGCTACGCCACAGAAGCCGACACGTATACCCGGCCGTAGCAGACTTGCTAACATGATGGAAACGGTGGGCTGCCGCAGGCAGTTTCCAACGACAGCGATACCCTGAGAAGGCCAGCGTTGTCGTCGGATAGGTGCGTCTCTTCTCTAGAGGCAACTGCAGCCCGAAAATCTGTTGGGCGCTTCCAATTCTCAGTCGTAAACAAATTTTTTAATCCTGATACTCGCCGATTTCTCTGCGCGACTAAGTCGATAAATGAAACACGGACAGCTAGCAACATGCAGGCATCTCAAGTGAGGCATCGCTCACACTTGACGACCGGCTGTTTGTGGGGTTTGCGTCGAGTGCTGGTGGACGTCCGACAGCGTGTGTACTATGATGCACTGTGGTCGCAACTACCGTTACTATAATAGTACAGTACAGCCGCAATGTATACGTAAGTATCTCACTATCTCCTCAGCCTTGCCCTGCCGCGCGACGCGTGTATGCAGCGTAAACACTGTTCGCACCGACCCTTCAGCTTCTTGGCATCGCAGCGTTGGCATTTTTGTAATCGGCGCCAAGTAGCAGACGACGGCGTTATTTTTTGTAACTTTTTTCCTTGTTTTTTAAATTTCGTCATCAATTTCTGTTTATACGCGTTTTAGCGCCGCCCCAATATTTACGTCACGGGTACGTCACAACATGGCCGAAAAGGCGAATATCGAGGATCGGGCCCCAGGGTATTCCAGGGGGGCTGCAGTCCAGTGTTGCCAATTTAGCTACTTTGTAGCTAGATTTAGCTACTTTTGGACTCAACTAGCTACCAAGAAAGGTAGTTTAGCTACGAGTAGCTGTTTTAGCTCCTTTATTCAAAATCTAGCTACAAATCTAGCTATTTTGGTGAAATATAGCTTAAATTTGGCTACCTTTCGGAAAATTACTATTCTGGCTCGAAAAATCTTTCCACAGACGCGCTACACATAATGAAACTGACGTCAGACATATAGCGCCATCTTGTAGTTTTTAAAGAAGACACAAACCAGACAAACTTGCGAGTACTTGCGAGAAAGAAGGAAACACTTGAAAAGAGAGAGGAGGATGCAATACAATGCGGCACCATGGTAGAAGAACAAATGGTAGCGTAACTCCCATAGAAGCCTGCGTGTCGACTCTGAGCGAGGCTTTAGTTTCCCCGCGCCCCCTGCGAACTGTGAGGCACAACAAACACGTGACGTTGCTTGTGACGTCACAGTGACGTACTTTTGGCGGGGAACTTGATTGTCTTTTTACTTATGAACGAAAAACAAGGCCAACAACGACGGAGGCAGAACGATGCTCGGATAAGGCAGAAAAATGGACACCGTAACTGTTCAGCCAACTTTACTTGACATGGATTTCTACTGTCAAGTTTCACGTTAACTGAAATGTTACGGAATCTTTAACCACCTTATCATAGCATCGTTCTGCCTCCGTCGTCGTTAGCCTAGTCTTTCGTCGCACGTCATGTAAACGCATTCTGGGGCTTATTTCTTCGGGCACGTTTGTGAACAAGGGCCTTCAAGTGAATTCGGCAAGCACATGGATAGAACCACATGGCTTGAGGCTTTTCACTAAGGGCATAAATGAGTGAAGCTGCGCTGCACAGAAAGCCAGGCTTTATTAATTCACGATTACTTACATAGACGCTTCACGACAATGAAATCTAAGTGTAGGAGAGCGACCACCGCTCATTCGTCACGGTCTTCATGAAATCCTCGTGATAACAAAATGACCTGAGCGTAGGTCTCCAAACGAGACGCGGTGAGATACTAAAAGGGTAAAAGATCTTGCTAACAAGCAAAGTATACATATCAGCGTCAAAGAACAACAAAAACGAACGGAATAACTAACGCTAGCGCTAGAACGCCAACCTATAAGAGCTTAGGTAAGCAATTCAAATTGGGATTGCTAGTATTTAGAAGTTAATGCGTCTGAGAAGTGAAAATATCTACGATATAGCTTCGCTCCAATAAATCTTGCCCTGTTCATGATTCCCATATTTTACTCGCGCTTCATTTGCCACTGAAAGGAGTCAATGTGAGGTTACAAATTTACAACTTAAGCATTTAACATGTTCATGAGAAAGATCCCATTGACAATAGGAACATCACTGTAATAACAGCTAAAGCACGTTCAGCGAACGTTGGTGCGGTAATACGACGCAGTAAACGAAACACGCAGCAAGGGGAGCGGAACGGAAGGCTTTGAGCAATGCGACACGCTTCCTGGGGGCAATAAAATCTCACCTTCACCGCTCAATTAAAACATGCAGCGATACGCCGCTCATGCAGACGTGTATCCGTAAAACAAGCCACCACTTTTGCGACGTGCCTGGGAGGCCGAGCCGAACCGCCGAGCTGTGACGCAGCATTGTCCCATCGTCCGGAAATGCGCACATGCAGCGGCAATCAGTTTCTCATCGAGCACAGACAGTCTTCGCCTTGCAGTAAAGCTCTACCAAAACCAGCATAATAAAATACTGACTGTTTGTTACAGATAACCCACTCTGTACGCAGCGCAACGATGAACGTTGAACCGGGGCCGATGACGCACCCATCCCGCGCATGAAAAAAACTTTGGTCTGAGCCATATCTGAGCTTTGGGCAACTACGCAGCGGATGATAAGTGGCCGAGAGAGGCCGTTAGAAACAAGTTAAAATATTATTAAAAACGTGACACGTTTTTTCTTACGCAAGAAACAAAAACTGCATTCATTCCTGAGCGCGAATATTATGTTTACTTTCTAGTTCTTTGGAGTTCTGGCAGATCTTATTTTCTGTGCTTTAGTAATTTGCCTCACAGTTCGCAGGAGCCCTCATCATCGAGTTGATGCCGCTGGCAGTAGGCAGCTGCACGCGTTTTCTTCCGAGTTGCGCGACCAGTTGTACATTGACCTTGGCGGCACCTTAAGGGTGTTGGTATGCCGTATGCCTCGCCTCTGCCTCCATGGAGCTGGAAAAAGAAAAAAAATAGCTCACAAAGCAGAGAGGCGAAGCGATGCGGCCACGCGACTGATGCGGCGGCACAGCTTCTGACGGGTGTCGCCTATCGAGCAGCGCTGGGGTTCCGATAAGCATCGAAGTCGTGCTCGCGGTACACTATTGTGCATGTGTGTACGCATTCCTATTACTTAAACTATTAAGGCTGGAATCAACTGTCAGATTCGACTCTCTTTGCGGATCATGCGCGGTCATCGCCGAGGAGATTAAAAGGCCAAGAGGCCCGCCGGTCAGAGTTACGCCGAGTAGTGGACTGAAGATATCGTCTGGACAGTCATTAAACCTTTCATAACTCTCCGTTCATAGGCCTCTTTGTACGCGCAAAAAGTAGATAAAAGTTCATTTTTTACATGTTTACAGAGCAGTGATGCATTCGCAGCTCGTCTTTTCTTAGCGCACAAGTCTTAACGCTTTGCAAAAACGTCTGCCTAAATTATCGGAATCGAAACCTGAGCACATTTATCATTCGTTATTTAGCACTTGTCACAAGCTTCAAGCTTGTCATGCGTAGTCACGTTCAGGAAACCATGTCGACCATGTCTTGATAGCTGCGTTTAATTTTTACAGTAATACTGCTGCCAATAAATGCGTTATATATCCAAAATATAAAGTAAAAATTCTTGGGAAAAAAATTTAGCTACTTTTAGCTCCTTGCTAGATTTTTTAGCTACTTTTAGCTACTTTCACGCTGCCATTTAGCTACTTTTGCTCACCGACATTTGGCAACACTGCTGCAGTCAGTTGGCACCAGACCATCTTTATTGGAATGCTCCGTCGCTTCTGCGCATGCGCCAGCTGAAAGAAGTGAGGAGGAATAACTTGCCGGACGTGACGTAAAACTTGTTTTATGTTTTGTTTGTAAAATGTAAAATGTCTGCCGCTTCTCGTCGCCGTTTCTAGCGATAGGCCGACAGATGGTCGCCATGTGTCGCCGGCTTCGAGTCCGTGATCGCTCGCAAGCCGGACTTGACTGTGGCTATGGTGGCGGACGGGTTTCTTGGCATCGTAGTTTGAATATCGTAGCCGAGTGGCCGTGTGTGTCCGTGTTCCCAGGTGTTCCTTTCCACTTGTTATAATACTCCTTGAGCTTTGGCCTCGCGTACTGCTGTTCGTCAAGCGGCATGCTGTGATAGCACCGTCTCCGACCTGTGGACTCTGCGACGCTAGTTCTGCAATGCGTGTCAGCCCGCCCTTGTCGATGATACATGCTTGCAGTATGTTGCAAGTAACTGGTGTATTCAGCATTCCATATACTTACTTGCATTTCCCGAAATTTATACGAGTCACTGCCTTTGGATCATCCGAAAGTACGTATACAATCGGACTGAGGTGTACAGCGCAAGTTACGCAACACATGGGATGCGAAAAAACATGGAATCTCGCTGTCATTTTTATCGTTGTCCTCGACTTCGACACCACTATTTAGTTGCAGTGGTAAACTTTAATCACCTGGAAATACCAGTATAAAAAGGCCGGTTGGAGACAAAATTGCCTCTCTATCCTGGATTTCAAGAGGTCGGTTAGTGTATCCGCAGGGCAATTGTTTTGCCATTTTCGTTGCCTTTATCGGATGTACAAACACGGAATTCGGTGTCCAATTGATGCAGGCAGCTTGGCACAGCTAATCTATTATGAAGCTCCGGTGCGGTAGCCAGCCCGGGACTAACCGGGAAATAGAACCTCAACCGGGAAGGCCAGCTATTCATCACAGCTCTCAAGCGACTTGCTGCCGGCCTACTGGACTAGTCATGCAACCGTGGAATCCAGGTATATTTTCAAGTAAACTTCTGTACTTAGGAGTGCCAGGAGGTAGACCGCCCGCGTAAAGAAAAAATGCTCTCGACATCTCCCGACGCAGTCCAGCCTCTAGTTTTGCTCCTAAAGTTAAAGGCTCGAAGCGCAAGCTGTGAAAGTCCTGGTATTTTTGCACAGTATTTATCTTCCAGCTGCTCTAGCCCTAGACAGTTCTTGTATCTAATTCCTGTATTTTTTTTATTTTTTTGTCTCAGAAAACATCCCACGACGTCCTATTCGATCGATGTTATTTCTACCTGCCCTGTTGTGCTTATCATTGTAGACAAGCATGTAGACTAGTGTTAAAACAATAAACAGTGCTGCGTTCGTGATTCCATCTTTGTCCAGTCATTGCCCTTGTGACTAGTTGCAGCATGCACCAAAAACAAAGTTTGCCAAGTAATTATTTCCTCTGCCTTAGGGAAAAAAGGCCAGCTGTGAAAGCTGCAAAGATATGGACTGATATCCCTTCATATTTTTTCACACAATCATGCTAATGATGTGTTGCATCTTCAAAGATCTAAGCAGTCTGCTTGCCAGCGCAAGACGGAACATTTATTGCGTACTGCATATTAGTTGTGTAGTGTCAAAATGCACACATGCATCTCGATTTCAGGTCATACAATACCCTCGGGTGGTCACAAAATACTCCATATGTCATGATAGCCAACTGCAGCTATAGGATAAAAAAGGTATATGGACATAAATCATTGCAAGAGTAACAAAACTGCGTAAATTTGCACTGTTAAAAATATTAAACACTACACAGCGAAAGTAGTTTTGCTAGAACCATTGCTGTGACACATGGCAAACAGTGCTTGTCGCCTTTAGTGATGTGTTGAGCACGAGGCCTGCATAGAGATTTTAATCCTGTCCGTTAGGCGGAGTTATGTCCTGTTTTTGTTGTGTTGTCATGCATGCAGGCCAAGGTAATGCCATATGGTCCTTGGTTCCAACGCTGCAATTCTGAAAAAGTGACTGCCAACACAGGTCCGATGTACACCGTCCTACTGCTGACCGTGTATATTCCTAAGTGATGTCCAAGTCTTGGGCAGACACTAATCGACGCAGCTCACAAAGCAACATTCCTGCCAAGGTGGTTGCTTACCATAAAAACCACATGCCATAGCTGCCATTCATGGCAGCCCAGAAGTAATGAAGTGCTGACGAAACATATTTCAGATGTTCAGTGATTTACACAAGAGGGAGTTGTTAATATGGTTAATTAGTCACCAGCGAAATTTACACTGTATTTATTTTGTTAAACAAAGCTCCTTTTGTGGAGTAAAACAAGCTAAAATTAGCCACAGGCACAAAGTAGGCAAATGGCAATACATATTGAAATACTTATTGTGAATTGTGTTTTATTGTCGGATTCCTTTGAAGGGACACTAAGGAGGGTGGAAAGCAGTTTTCCTGTATCGCTAAGATACAGTATTCTAATCTTAAAGAGACCACACGAGTCGCTTTGGGACATTAAACCCCACAAACCATTAAAGAGACCACTTAAAATGAAAGCAGAGGTTTTAAAAGGATGGAAAGACCAAGAAACAGAACAAAGATGCTGCCATTGCCGGCCAATTTTGCAAGTAAAATGCATGCTTCCACACAGAAGTTTTGGTTCAGATTACTGCAAGATATATTGTGTCATGATCCACTCTAATGTGGCAGTGACACGTCCTTTTCAGCAAGGTCATCATGAATCGACTCATGGGAAGGCTTCCAATTTAAATTTTCTCACCAATAAATACTATATGCCACGATTGCTGCCGGACAACACAGCCATAATGAGAGAAATAATCAAATATTTACTGAGACCAATGACTCAATGGAGTTGTCCTCAGTGTCACTTTAACAGGGTGAACTGAAGCATTCAAGCAAAGTATGCACTGATGCATGTGAGAAAATATTCTGAGGTAACACAATCTTTGCTCCAACAGAAGACTCGCAACTTCACCACAAAGAGGGAAAACAGCTGCCCAGGTACACTGGTACAGCACATACAGGAATCGCAATAATTAGCAGACATGCATTGCAATTCACAGAATGTCACGAAATGTGGTCGCTAGGTTAAATGTAATAGCATTAAATGTGCAAGCATATTTTGCAGATTGCCGAGATTTATTTGTTGCTTCAATTATTTATTTCGTATATACGGCAACACCTTTGGTCAACAAAAAAAAGGGCGTGTAGGTGCCAGGAAAGAGGTCAGATTAGATGTGCTAGGTTTTTCTCCTGGAGGAGCAAGGAGAGAATCATTCTCCTCTAACCAGTTGACGGTGGATTCATCCAAATGTGAAGGTCCGATGTTCGACGACCCAAAAGTTACCTAAACGGGCATCTCTGCCAGCCGTCGACCAGAGCATATGCAACAGAGGTGGTCATGTGTAGCCTAAGCACGGACATCTGCACGAAAGAAGGAAAAAAAAAAAAAAGGAGCTCACATTTTGGGTATCACATCAAAAATATGTGTAAGCCCCCTCAGCAACCAAAAATGACATACACTGTGCATGCATACAACGCATGAATATGTCAGCGCAACTTAACAGTGTTGGCCGTTTATGTCATATCATAATTATGGTGCAGTGAGGCTTGCTGATGAATTAAACAGGCTCTGCTCATCACAAACCTCTCAGCAGCACATTCCCACAATCAGTGTCCTGACCTTTCAATAAGACAGCTTTCTCCTCCTCGCATTGCTAGAATGCATCAGAACGTTCTTGCTCACAGCATATAAATACGATCAATATGATAAAGCTCACCATGAATGTCATTACGGTTTCTTCCCCTCCCCCCTTATCATCTGTCTGTACTGTATGCACAGCTCTCTTGACCTATCCACATCCAAATGAGAACAACTTAAGGGAATAGTGAGGGCAAAATGAAGTTGGTCTATACCAATAAATTACTGTGTTCTAATAATGAAACACAGGCTTTTTCTATGGTAAAAGTTTTATAGATTACAAAAGTATGGAAACTAAAATACAGCTAAGCCACCAATGGCCACTTTTGTAAGTAAACCGCGGTGACGTTACTTAATGTTTACTCCGGCAGATCTCCAATGCACGACTACACAGCCGTTCACTACTGATTGATGATAAGTGTGTTTTGCAGCATGAGCTGCATCTCGTAAGGATTAAGGGGACTCTCCTGGAGAAATTTGTGATGGCTACATGACATTTTCTGAATTGTGACCATGTGGTCTGTGCATGTACAACAGTATGGTGCATGCGCAGAAATAAAAATTGCCTGCAAGCAAATTTCTGGTCTGAAGCCCTGAGGCACTAAAGCCACTCTCTTGTCGTCGGAGTGTGACGCCACGCACCATGTGAAGGGTGCATAATAAAAAGCATATAAATGGCACACGCCTACGAATGTGATTTGAACCCATGGCAAGCTACACAAGTCAGATTCTCTGGGCGCTGCATTAAACAACTAAGCTATAGCTTCTTTTTTTTTCTTTATTTCCTGGCTTTGGTTCATACCATTTCACAAGAACACAACACGAATAACACAAAACAAAGTACATATTGGAAGGTCATCATCAGCCAATGTCAGGCTGGCTTCGTCTCAGTTCATTAAAACTCCCGCAACGACAGCAAAGGCCCTTGAGAGCCATTCGGGAGGTTCAGCAGCCACTTTCTGTATAGCAATAAACCAATTCACACTTTCTCGAAAGTATATTCTAGCGGGTCGAGCATCCCTGTCGCAGTGATAGCCCGCCATTCTGGAGCGCCATATAGAGTGGAGGCCCATGAGCATGATTAAATCATACGGAACGCCATCTTCATTATCAATGCTTAAATACCGGATGCTATAGCTATAGCTTCACCTTGACATTGCACGCATTATACAGCCACTTTCTCATGCTGCGCATCACTGTCTTCATGAACTTCCACTTGTGCACAGTTTAGTCACAAAGCAAGACCATGCAGACAGAAAACATTTCAACATGTGGTTACTGAAAAAAAAAAAAATCGTCTAATGCTCATTTCATATGCCTTAGGGAAACCCTCCAAGGTTAAGCAGACTTGCAATAAAAAGTGATTACTCACTGCCATCCAACCGATGGCAGCCCTATTGCTACAAGAAAAGATATGCAGCTTTTTCAACCAAAGAGGTTTTGATAAAGCTGCATAGCTTTCCTTTGCAGCCTTATCGCTGTGCTTTGGTGGATGCTTATGAGTAATTACTCCCTTATTCCACTAGTCTTGTAGGTCAGAGGGGAAGGGGGTAGTTTGGTAACGCTGGGGGCTTCCATCGGCCGAGTCCGTAACTCTGTCTTCTTGGGCAGCCATGCTGTGCTACAGGCCACAACAATTTTTCAGACTGTTCTACGCCATTTCTGTGAGAGCAAAGCTTACTGCCTTCTTGTCGTTGTTTTATTCGTGCTACAAATGGGTTTTACTCTACAAGTAGTTCTTATGGTCATGACACCACAGGTGCAAATCAAATGTTGCATTTTGATTGTTTTCAGAGTAATAAATGCACCTCTTGCTGCCAAAAAAATATCAACCAACCTGGAAGAACGCACATAACAATTTTTTTTAGATGAGTAGGATGAAGCTGTCTGCAGCGTCCCTTTAGGGAAGCAGCAGTGCAAAACTTAAATGAAGGATGTAAAAGCTGAGAAGCTATGCTATATCTAATCGATAACTTAGACAAAAAAATTGAGTTGCTGCACATTAGTCCCATAGGCATCTGTACTTCGGTGAACCTCCGAAGTTTACTACTTTCTTTCTTTCTTTTTTTTACATACTGCCCATCGAAATTTCTCAGCTGTGTACAGCCCAGCCAAGGAACTGAGTGAAGGCATTCCTTTCATTACAATTTCTCAAGAAATGCAACTGTGGGTGTGTTTTCTCTAATTCTGTCTGCTTTCTTACTAAACATATGAAATTTCTAATAGTACTTAGCCATACAACAAGGGGAAGTTTGCTGCTGGAGAAGAGTAAAAATACTGGCATATTTCTGTAGATCTTTCCCTGTGATGACAATAGTAACAGAATATCTGTTTTGCAGGAATTTATATTTTCTCTAAGCTGGGGACGGTGGCGGCATTGCTATGGGCAAAATATTTTTCTTAGCTGTGGTAGATATGACCAGCCTTATTTAACTAATAGCTATTTTTAAATTAGTAACTGAGTGCTTTAAACTATAGCTGTAATGAAACATTATTCGTCTTATTTAAATCACCTTCAGGGGCTCCCCCACGCACTAAAATTAGAGGAGAGGAGAGGTGTCAAAACCTGGGAATTCACGAAGTGCTTGCAAGAGTATGGACGGAGGTCTGGTTCCACCTGGAGCGGGCATGTCGCCTCTTTAGCGAGCAGTTCTCGGAGCTGTGGTGTCGGCCGCCTGTCTTTCTTTTTTTTTTTTTTATATCTAGGTTTGGGGGTGTGACATGGATGGTATAAGTAGGATAGAACTTAAAGAAAACAGCAGTTGCTAACAATGACCAATGAATGTTTCCCGGCATGTGTTTTACTCCACTGAACGGTAAACAATCAGTTTTTGATGTGTAAGTACACCAAACAAGCAAGAAGCATTGATGGTATTCTTCAGCTGGTAATTTTGTCTGATGGTTAGCTTCTTATTTAGGTAACCAGAAAGACCTTAAACAGACTATTTTCTGTGACGAAGAAATTGTGCATGGCAGTTACTGCAGACTTAAATTGTATCCGAGACTATAGAGGGGAAGCAGTTATATTTATTTTTGTTGATGTGTCGCATAGGACAAGCAATATTTATGACTCCGACATTGATGAGAAAATGCAAATGAACACTTTACACAAGGGCAGAGGTCGTACTTAGGAAAAAAAAAAAAAAAAAGGAACTAAAGAACAAGGACTACATAAAATGTGTTGAGAAACTATGTGGCATTTCAGGTTACTAGCAAACCTAAGAATGCTGCAAAACATGTGCACCTTTGCACCATGATATAACAGATCAACATAAAGCTATACACGTGCAGCCTTTTATGCAATGCACACAGAAATTCCCAGTGCTCCTGCTGCTATTGGAATAAACGGTAGAATTTCACCCCTGGTGGGCACTTCACGCAGGTGCATTGAGCATCCAATGATGCAATATTGTATGCGTGACATTGCGAAATCCTTACAACTGCAAACATACTGCCTTATGCCGCCGTGAAACAGCAAGGCATAGGCTTCCACTGGGGATCACATAGCGTCGCTTCCATCTTGTGGCATGATTGTTATACTTGCACCGTGGCTCTGTCGCTTTGAAGTTAGGATTGTTATTGTATTCGCCGTACTCTCTTTCATGAGGAAGTCATAGTTTCTTCCACCATAAGCCAGCTAAAGACAATGTGCCCCTTTGCATACATGCTCGTCTCCCAGCGCTATTAATAAAATTCTCAGTAGTGTGCGAAAAAAAAATAACAAAATATCTTAGAAAAACAAGGGGGCTGTACATACCCCTTAGATTGTGTGTTGGGCATCACTGCATCACTGACCTTCATTATAATGGTGGGCTCGTTACTGCCCGCTATCTAGGCAGCGGGCAGTTACATCATCTTTTACTGTCAAGTTTCAAAGATATTCAGAGCAACATTCCTATTTCGAAAATTTACATTTTAAAATGTCCTGCCGTGTTTCTTACCCCTAAAGCTAGGTATACTTTTTTTATCTGGACGCGGAGTGTTCGACTGCCACAAACAAAATATAGTTGAAAAAAGTCAGCAGACTGTCCTTCAGATGTGAAGCATTTGCTACATTGTACAGAAAATGCTTTGGACTTCTGCACACTATGCCATTTCATACACAACATGCAATGCTGCCAAAGGCAGTATGCCTGAGTACCGACTGCATTCGTGCCTGAGAAACAGTTTGTCCTACATCCAAGTCCAAAGTGCAGACATGGATCGTCCAACTGAGCTATGGAGACATCTATCTTATCACTGAGCGTATTCATCAGTGCCACCCTTGACTACAGCAACGGATGCAGAATTACCAGCATTACCGTATCTGTCATGTGGAATGTGATGAAACAGCGAAGCAGTGTGAGAACCTCCTTATAGTGCCAATGGCATCAAGACTACCAGAACAGAAGCTGTCATTAAGTTACTGGCCAGACAACAGAAAGGAAATCAGCAGCTCTTTATGTAGCCAACAGCCACTGTGACTAAACAATGTTGAGGAGAATGTTTTCTCTTCTTAGTTCGTAGTTCTGGTAAGTGGAGAATGAGGTGTGCATTTTTTTTTTTTTTTACCAGACAGACTATTTGAGAGAAAATAAAACAATCCTACTCACTGAAAATGAGGTTCAGTCATTTATTCGTCTTAATAAGCATTGGCGGGTCGCGATGGTTCGGTACATACATCGCCACTAACTGCTCAGATGCTTTAAACTGAAGGAGGAGTCAAGAAAATGTGCAATAAGGAACTGTGACATCAAAGTTACACAGGCCTACGCGAATGGTATATAACAACACGAGCCCTTTCAAAGCAGTTATTTTCATAGCTGCAGATAAATCAGGTCATAAATGTACGGCGCTGCAGTGTTCTAAAAGGTAAGAGAATTGTTATTTTAAATCTATGGAGCGACCTGTAGTAGATGATTTTGGTGCACGAAATGCTGTTTTAAATACAATAAAGGTTATACACATATATTTCATGCAGAACTTTACAACGAACAAAAAATTTTAGAAATCTTGCAAACAAGGTCCAGCCATGTGTATACATTGAGCATTATCGGCAGGTGGCAAGCTTCCACGATACACACGTCTTAGGATCCGGGATTTAGAACTGACATGAACAGTCGTTCCTTCAGGAAGAACGTTAGTCACTACTTGACTAACGTTCTTCCTGAAGGAACACCAACCGGAACGACGCCTCCTTTTATACTGGTATTTCGAGGTGATTAAAGTTTACTAATGCTACTAAATAGTGGTGTCGAAGTCGAGGACAACGATAAAAATGACAGCGAGAGCCCATTCGACTACGCACTCGATCGGAGACGAGTTTGTCGCATCCCATGTGTGGCGCTACTTGCGCTGTACACCTTACTTCCGGATGATCCAAAGGCAATGACTCGTGTAAATTTCGGGAAATGCAAGTAAGTACTTGCGATATCGACAAGAGCGGGCTGACATGCATTGCAGAACTAGCGTCGCAGAGTCCACAGGTCGGAGATGGTGCTATCTGTAACTAAGAGAACACATGGGAATATCACAGCTTGCTGCTTGACGAACAGCAGAACGCGAGGCCGAAGCTCAAGGAGTATTATAACAAGTGGAAAGGAACACGTACGGCCACACGGCTACGATATTCTAACTACAATGCCAAGAAACCCGTCCGCCACCATCGCCACAGCCATGTCCGGCTTGCGACCGATCACGGAGCCGGCGACACTGGCGACCAGCTATCGGCCTATCGCTTGAAACGGCGACGAGAAGCGGCAGACATTTTACAAACAAAACAAAACAAGGCTACGTCACATCCGGCAAGTATTTCTCCTCACTTCTTTCAACTGGCGCATGCGCAGAAGCGACGGAGCATTCCAATAAAGAAGGTCTAGTTCAGTTGGCAGTTCTGACGAAAATGGCTGCTGCCGCTACAGTGTTTGCCGAGCCTTCTTCCGGATTTTGCTTTGAAAATTGTCGTAGGTAAGACGGAATTATTAGTAGACACATATTTGTCGATTGTAAGGTACTTCGGTCGCAACCTGAGTGGACGGGCCGGGTAATGTGTGGATGCAGCTGAAACTGTACGTTTGAGCTGCATTCAACGGCAATGATTCGACACATTTTCCTTCGGTAGCTTTTTTCCTTACCATTATGTTGCTACTCATTGCAATACTCCATAAAGCATAAGTGCTTGCAATGGGAAATAGCCTATTTTTCAGCCCTATATGATGCATTCATAAATTTTTGAACGTTTCAGGAATGCTTTCTTGCAATCACAAGGGTTGACACTTCCCAAGGCAACTAAGACCGGTACAACTATTGCTGGCATAGTGTTCAAGGTAAAGTATATTTTTGCCGTGGTTCACATGTACTCGTTGTACCGAGTGTAATTAACGTTATTTCTTTGTTTTCAGGACGGAGTCATCTTGGGAGCCGATACTCGAGCCACCGCTGGAGGTTTTGTTGCCGACAAGAACTGTAACAAGATACACTACCTTGCTCCTAACATCTAGTATGTTTTGCTTGAAATCTGAAAGGTCAAGTGAGCACTTCACTCATAGCCGCACTGCTCGTTGTGTACGCAAAGTCGTACGCGACCACATTTATTATGTTCGAAGACGAACCAGCACGGAGGTGTGCGCAATACTCTGAAATATAACTCTCAGGTAACCGCACTCGGCTGTTAGATGGAATAAAGGCTTTGCAGATGGAACATTAGCTTAAACAAAGCGGCAGATATCGTTTAGTGTCGACTGGCGGAAAGCATTGGAGAGATGTTATGTTACTGTATAGCAGTGACTTGTCATTAGTTTGCCAGTGGCGTCGCTAGGGTTACCTGCACCTGGTGCGGAGGTGACGCGGCACCCCCCCACCACCTCCCTCCCGTTCCCTTTCCTCGTTTTAAGCACCGAATCGCAAGTTACTTGCACCCAACCACATAGTGCGAGTGAAGTGGCGTTTTTTTTTTTTTTTAACACTAGGATGCTGCGATCATACCCACAACTGATAATTCAGCAAAACATCCCATCAAGAGCACATATTTCTGAAAACGGCAGTGGGTGTCTTCAGGCTCATTTTTAACCCTTTATAATTTCTAGTTTTAACAACGACCTTGCGTTTTTTAAAGAAAAGAAAGGTAAGAACCGCATATAATGGACTGCGTGAGCACCTTTGGGTACATTCACTTCCTTAAAGCACCTGGCCTCACTAAAAGTGCCATCCTTCCCATTATTTTTTTATCTATTCAGCGCATAGTGATCAGACATGCCATTCCATTGAGCAACAGGCATTCCGCACCTTTCGGCATTTTTAAAGTGTGAGGCGGATGTGAGTGGATCGAGGAGCGAGAAAAGCACAGGAGATAAATTAACAAGACAAAAGACTGTTGGAGAGATGCTGCCATTGCACATACACAAAAGAGGTGATACGGCGGCGCGGCCGCCGAGTCGTCTGATATGCTCCCGCACAGGGCTTTCCGATGAGTCTCGGGTTAATGCTGGTGTTTCCAAGGTACACCCACGTACACAGGCCCGGTCCAACGTCAAAATGACGTGGAGTCTGCAGCCTAAACTAAGGCATGTGTTTTCAAGCCCTTCTCATAAAAGAATAATTCGTTCTACGAGAAGATCACTCTTGGCAGTCACTATCTCAGCGGCAATAATGGGTGCCTTTCACGTCATTACAACAATTCATTTGGAGTCCCGCCCCTTCCTCCCTCTCGCGGCCCACCTGCACCCCCGTGAGTGCTGCACCCGGTGCGGACCGCACCCCCCTTGCGACGCCAGTGAACTAGGCTACCAGGAACTAGGAATACCTAGGCCAGTGAACTAGGTATTAGCTGCTGAAACAACAGTTTTGTTCTAGGTTGGTTAGTTGTGTTAACTGCGTGGTTAGCACACCTGTTCACATCGTAATAATGCCATGGCTTGTTCTTGCGTCTCGAAATACTACCACCCTTTCCCAAAAGGAGATACTGCCAAGGCATAATGTACAGATATGTGCAGTGAGTCATAGTCAATCTTACTACTCTTGAGTTATCAGTTTATTTGTGTATTGAAATGACTTCATACCAGTACTGTTTGGTACGGTGTGATAAAAAAAATCGCCTGGTTATCTCAATGGAATGTCTTCCAGTAATATCCTGTGCATATGCGAAGCTTCCTTGGCCACCATTTTCACCGGGATGCCAGGCAAAAATGTGGGGAGAAGTTCGCTGCACTTGCTTTTCCACAAAATGATGTCCCTGCTGCACAATAATTATGTGCAGTGCTAGAATCTTCTATGCCCTCGGAAATGCATGCATTGTATTGTCCCTGCCTGCCCTTGCCTCAAGTAAGAAGTCACGACCAGGCTCGCCAGTGTCCGGTTGTTAGGCAGAGCAAGTGTAGGGGGAAGGTGTGTCATGGTCTGTGCACAGATGAATCTTGCATCTTTGCACACTCCAAGCAAGGCCAGCCGTGCACTTGACTGCTTGGAAGATAAATCCAACCCACTATTGTGAAAGAATTTCTGCAGAAAATATGCGAGTGAGCCTTGGTAACCTGTCCCGTCAAACATACATTGCCTGGCAGCTGCAAGAGCGGCGCGCTACTGCAGAAATGTTCATTTGGTAATTTGCTTTTTGCTGGAATGCCTTCAGTGCATCTAACTGAAAATGTTTCTTTAGCAAAAAGTGAATAATTATGCTCATTCATGTGCAAACTAGTGATGAGTGTTTGGCCGGTATGCATAGTATGATGGTTTGGTTACTAAAGTTGTTGTTTTGAAATGTACGAGAAAAAGCAGCACCTGCATTTGATAGCAGTTCTCGCAGCTGCAGGCTGAGAAATCTTTGTAGCTGTCTTGATCTGCATCTCAAGTTACCTTGCGGGGTACCCTGATCCTCCTGCCATGCTGCCGCTTCATTTTTAATTTTCGCATCCGTGCTCTTTAGCAGATTCGTGTGTTGTCGAAGCTGGCAGTGAAGAGCAAGCACTGAGCAACGCTGTGGTTGCCTGCAAGGACTTGCAAAATTATTTTCTTGCTTAAAACAAAAAGTGCAGTGCAGTACCTTTGTAGGCACTGAATTGAATTAAAATGAACCATCAAGTCTCGTTAATTCGAATAATTTGAACTAGCAGCATGGTTCCGGCAGACACCCATGTAAGTCTATGGCGTCGTACGCTCATTAATATGGGCAGGCGATTACATCGAGGTATGAAGCACACAGTCAGTGTTGACTGATACAGATCTCCTAGAACCTCAATTGCATGGAACAGTGGTGCCCGTGCACTTCATGAGCGCTATGACAGGCACAACGACAATCTGAAGTCCCCCATTTCCACCCAGTAACAGTTTGTTTCATTCTTTAATTCACACTTTTCTGCAGCTGCGATTGGGCGTGCCAAATGTGCCGTTTCGGATGTTGCTTGGTGCGTCACTGTTCTTGTTTTTATTTTGGAGTGACATCATATTGTTCTAAAGCCTGCGCATATATCCCTTGCATGCGTCCACATGTTGCTTACGGTATGCTGAGGACATGTAGTTCTACCGCACTGGGATGCTTAACTGCTTGTACTGTGCGGCGATGCTTGCTCAAAACGCAGAGAGCCGATTTGTGAAGGGGCATCGCTGCTACTGCATCGCACTACGGAAAGTGTAGTGGAGGCCTTTACAATTTTGCAGAATTTCATAATTTCCTGAAGGTGTGTACCACCATGCAGGTGAGCTAAAATTACTGTTCTCAGCAGTTTTCTCAGGCCCATTCAGTAATTTGAACCAGTTAATTTGTGCTTTTTTTCCTGGTCCCTTGAAGGCCGAATTAACAAGGGTTTACTGTATATCTGCTTTCTCACGTTGGCTAAATCGAAACACAACTCAGTGCAACAGTTATTTGTCTTCCTGATGGCATAACTTGGGCTTGTAGCATGGGAGCAAGCATCACAATGAATCCAAGCATTGGCAATGCTAGCCTAATGGGACGACGCAGAGCGCAACAGACAAGACCTCCTGCGTATTGTCTGCTGGTGCTGTCTCATTGAAATGCATAGGACATAGAAAGGTGAATCTACAAACTGTGAAGCGGAAACTGCAACTGAAGAACCATGCTAATGGTCCATTTCTTGCACTGTCAACGGCCGACTTTCGAGGCGCCACTTTTGGTGGGTTCACATTCGGGTGCCTAATACGGCGGCATTCAGCCTGCTAATGGAGATCAGTGGCCATGAAGCTCGTAAAAGCAAAACTGAAACTGAGTTTCGGCATACTCTTGAGGTGGCGCTGTCCGTTCATACAATTACCGATGCACACGTCTGGGGGATGCAATCAACTCTACAGCATGCAATTCAGGTTTGAGAAGGGCTATATGCAGGATTGTTTATCATGGCAGTCATACCTGGACGCAGCCTGCTTTCAGGAGCCCGTTTAAATTAACTGCTGCAAGACCCGTAGCATCTGAGCCATAGCCATACTTGGGCATTGTCTATGGGACAGTTTGAATAGACCTTTTCAGTAATCCACCGCGCCACCGAGCGGCCGCGCAAAGCCCCCTGCGAAAGAGTGCCACTGTGCTCATGTCTCTCTGACTCTGCCGGCTCTAGCCAAACTTTTCTCTGCCATCTCGGCGTCCTTGCTGCACTGCTGCTTCCTGCTGTTTTCTTTTATGTTGTGCCCACTATTCCTTTGCATCATGTTTCGTTCTAAATCCATGGATCATCAGCAGACACAAAAAGTCCGGTGTTCGCCTACTGCAGCTTTCCGTGGCGGTGCGCGCATGTGCAGTGCGGAAACAACCCTGCTTTCCACACCGACGCACGCATCTAGAGACCAGCGGCGGAACACTGCCATGGTTACAGCGTGTCCTCTGTAGCGGCGTGTGCCACACACGGCAACCTTGGCTTTACATGACGTGGTGAAGCTTTCACTTAAAAAATCACGAAAAAATTGCTCAAAGACTAGCAGCTAACCATCAAAGCAATCCGGTGCTTGCTGCATTTTTCAAGGAAGCAGCAGCAACGCGCACGAGAAGACGCATGATGGCAGAAAGCAGCGGCACAGCACGGCAACACGTTTGCCAGCAGCCAAAGTGGGAGGCGATCGCTCCGTTCTCTCATCATGCTTTGCGCCGATCTGCCAGGGGATGGCGCGGCGCTGCAATTTGTGGAAAGGTCTATTATCTGGGTTTCCAAACTGACAAGGTCGAATTAATGAGCTTTCACTGTAGTTGCGGGTCTTGAATATCAGGTGGTGTATTGACGAGGCAGCTGCGCCGGTTTTTCTCTGCAGTTTTACTCTTCCCATTTTGAGATGATGCAGCCCCTTGGACACCTTATCGTGGCAGCGTTTTTCTGGCCATGTGCAGGCTCCAGACCACCCAGGCACAGTGGCACCTAGTTTGAATTACCCTGGTGGAACCAACACACACAAATTAACTGGTTATTTTTATATATAGGCTGCTACGAATCTTGGCTGAACTTTAATCAACTGAAACCTCAAGTTATTTTGGGCTAACAAAGTTGCACTTTAGTCCGCGGAGGAATGCACTGCTCCCACTTGCACGCTAATCTCTGCATACCTTACCTGTCAATGTAGATGTTCATTTTTGAGGATGAAGCTACATCTGAACAGTATGTGCGTCATGTCTAATGAAGGGGTCACTAATTCTGTGTGCTGGTGGGGTGTCATTCACCACCCTCATTCTTGGACACTGTGCTCAGACTACCGCACCATGGGCGAAAGGGCTTGTGTTTGCTTTCATTTTGTGTGGTGACAGCAGGCAGATGTGCAGAAAGCAATTTTCAGTGTCTGTGGGACAGCCCCAAGCTGACATTTGATGAGAGCATTTTTCTATTTCTCCTCTTCAGTTGCTGTGGTGCAGGCACCGCTGCTGATACGGTGAAGACAACAAGAATGATATCATCACAGCTGGAGCTTCATCGCTTGGCCACTGGTCGAATTGTGCCTGTGTGCACAGCTAACCGTATGCTGAAGCAAATGCTCTTCCGGTGTGCAGTATTTCTATCCTAGCATTACATTTCATGTATAGGGTGCATGCCTCAGGCAGATGTATTAAGCATATAACTTTTAGCCCAAGCTCTTGTAGTGGCTTGTTTTTGGACGTCAAGTGAGAGAGTTACTGTAGCTTTTGTTAGTTGAAAATACGGCAGCATGAGACTGGAATTGACTGGGGTCATAATTCATAATGCAGTCAGTTTTAGTCAGTTAAGAAATTTTTGTCCATTTGTACACTGGGGAAAATGGAAGTTGTGGAGTCTCGATAGCAGTATTGCACTGTTATTTTCTTCCAGGTATCAGGGCTACATTAGTGCAGCACTGGTGCTGGGAGGTGTCGATACAACTGGCGGTGTCCTCTGCAGCATCCACCCACATGGCTCTACAGACAGGCTTCCATTTGTCACTATGGGGTCAGGATCCTTGGCTGCAATGGCTGTGTTTGAGCGTGACTGGAAGCCTGATATGTCTGTATGTAATTTTTCATTCATACCACATCTCTAACGAAACTGCATGCTTATGTTTTATGTCTGAGTTTTTAAAATATAATGTCTATGTCCTGGTTGGTTTAGTTTATGGGTTTAACATTTCAAAGTGACTTGCCTATAAGAGCCTAGTTTAGGGCTCTGGATAATTTCGACCACTTCGGGGTTTTTTTTTAATGTGCATTGGCATCGCACAGTACATGGGTGCCTTGCGTATTACCTTCATCGAAATGGGGCCACCAAAGCTGGGATGGAAACCTGGTCACCCAGCAAAGTAGTTGAGTGTCCTAACCACCGAACCGTCGCAGTGGGTCTTATTGTTTGTGTCTAACGGTAGCTTCATTCATTCAGTCAATCAATACTGCTGCCAGCCTTTTGGTGACCAAGGCAGGAGCGGTTCTTGTTGTTTGTGTCTAACGGTAGCTTCATTCATTCAGTCAATTAATCAATACTGCTGCCAGCCTTTTGGTGACCAAGGCAGGAGCGGTTAAAATGAGTTGCAAGTTGTAGCAGTTATAAATATTTCCTCGCACTCAGCAAGGAACGACTAGAATGCGCAAACAGTAGCAAGAATAATGCAATGAACAGTCAACAATTACTAATGTATTCACTTGCTAAAATTTAGCAAAGAACACAGAGCAATCCCTTAAGGAACAACAGCTGATAAAAAAATTTGAAGAATGACAGATTCAGCACCTCGTTCGGCAGCCCAGTCTATTCAGTTGTAATCCTTGGCAAAAAGGAATTTGTTTGGAATTTAAGTATTAAAATCTCCTTACTGTGTTTCGTCTGGGTAGGCTGGGCCGTATTTTATTGCCTGTACATCTGTAAATCTATTTATCTGCTTATTAACCACAGTGTGACTTCTGTCAGGATTCGAATGTTTTGAGACCGGATCATTTATTAAGATCCAATACGGACACCTGCCTACCATAAACGTTATGAAAGAAACTAAATGCTTTTTCTGAATGCGTTTTGTGTGGTTAGCTTATTTTTAGCGTGGGGACTCCAATCACATCAGCATACTCAAGCAGCAGCTATACAAGGGATGTTTATGTAACTACTAGTTTAGTTTTGCTGGTCATCATCATCATCAGCAGCAGCCTGACTATAACCACTGCAGGGCGAAGGCCTCTGGTACAGTGTTTCAAATGATTTATAAGCAACCACAGTTATTTTGACGGTGCTGAGATTGTTTTTAACATGAGAGTTTCAGCTTGAGTTAGTAATTATACCCTTGTGTTTAAACTGACCAGTACAGGCAGTTTTGTTATTGCTTACAGTGTTACATAAGAAAGTGAATTTATATATTTTTACCCGTGGTGATCAGTTGAGCTAAAGGTAATTTCTCATGTGTGGCATCAGTAACAGCCACTAGATAGTTGTATAGCTTTGTTTGATCCTTGTTTCATTTTTATGGTATACAGTGCAATCGTCTGCAAAAAAGCAGAAGCACACTGGAAAGTTGATTGCTAAATTGTTCTCACAAAAAAAAAAAAAAAGAAAAAAGAAAAAAAAAAAAAGAAATGGTCATGGCCTGAGCCTTGAGGAATCTCGAAATCACTGGTGTTGTATGCAATTTGGATTTGGGTATTTGTACACACTGCTGTAACTTTGAAATATAAAAAAGAGTACACCATTGTACAAGCTGGTTATTATTTGACAGGGTCCCTAGTTTTGTCACCAAGTTCGAATGGGGCACGCAGTAAAAGGCTTTTTGGGAGTTAAGAAATATTACATCGCCGCCCACCTTTGTGCAGCATCGTGAAGAAGCCATTTGTAAGGTGAATTAGTTGTGTAGTCATTGGTAAGCCACACCACCAACCACGGTGGCTGTGCCTGAAAAAGTTCTTCTTTTTCGAAAATGAGTTTACTTGTTTAAAGATGAAAATAACCCTTACTTGTTGTCCCTCTCAGCATTTGGGACTTGCAAAATTCCTATTATTCACATTTCTTTACTGAACGTGTACTGTGTGATTACTCTTACTAGGTATGTAATGGTAACACAAATATTCAACATATTATTCGACTTGAGGAGTTTTGATCTGCAGTAGACAAATCTCAAAGGGTCATGACAAACATTCATATAATTAAAAAAATGAGCAAGATCTGTACGCTGAAGCATGAGAAGTGCTTGTACACAACCCTGGTCTCTGTTATTTACATGTGCATGTACACAAGCACTCTATTTCCCTTGGCCTTAGTGTTGGCCTTTAATAAAATGTTTCCTCCTCTGCCGCGGTGGCTAGGTGGATAGGGTATAGTGCTCTAGAATGTTGGGCAGTGTGCCGATCGGCGCCGGAGAGTGCGCCATTTTTGCGATGACCGTCACCGACTTCCAAGAGGGAGCGCGACGTGCACCAGGGGTTCTCATTCGCTTCTTGGCACATGGCGGCTGCAGGGATACCAGGGGTACAGTGGAGCGGTACAGTTCTCCTTGTAATTATTTTAAGAGATGCCTTGTTTTATGATCTGGGCAGTGTACGCAGAAAGGGGTCGAATCTGTTTGGTGCTGGCAGTTTGCAGTGAAATATCTGCGAGCGTCATCACTTTCTTAAGTTTGCAGCACAGGTTACGACTACCTAATTACAGACACCAACCACAGCACCAGTGTCAACGAGGACATTAAGAGCAACACCTCCGATAAAAACTTCAGTAATGTTGACAGGGCTTGACACAGTTGCTGAAGGCACAGTTCTTGCCTTCAGAAGTGCGGCACCTAGTTTTCTATCAGAATGGATGGTGAGCGTCAGATCATAGGAGTGTGAGACTGGCGACATGGAAACTGCGACTGGTGTGTGTATGAGTCTAAACGAGTCGGAGAGTGAGGCAAAGACGGATAACCCGATACTAGTTCGGAGGCAAGCACGTCGTACGCTGTCGCGGGCCCGTAGGCGTAAGGCCGGGATACGAATGCACGGCACCACCGGGCCACACGGCCAGCTACAATGCAGACGTAGCAGATCGAGCGGTTATCTTGTGTGCCACGGATTCATAGTGCGCGAACCTGTGTGAGGACGCGCAGGCTATGCAGGTGACCCCGAAGGCATGGACTGCCACCTAGTGAAGTCGGGACTCGTCAGCGTGTATGTAGGCGTGGCAAGTGAAAGCGGGCGGCCTGCTCGCAGTTTCGGCATAAGTCAACGAAGCAGCAACCATAGGCGGTGGGTTGACGGGTGGCAGGATCTCGGCAATCTGCTCCTGGATGACACATTGTATATGGGCATCATAGATAGTGGACTGCTGAATTTGCTGGAGAAGCATGGGCTGATTCTGAGGAGAGGCGAGAAGATCCAGATTTGAAACGGCGTCATCTGAGCAAATGCTATGGCACATCATGAGACGCTGTTTTCTGAGTTCGTCGTAACTCTTAACACAAAGAGATGACGTCAGAAACGGTTTTAGGGTTTTTGCCGATCAGCATCTGAAATGCATCATCTTCAATCACCTTGAGGAGTGCTTGATCTTTTCTTCCTCACCCATAGATGGTTAAGGCATTTGCATAGGTTGACAACATCCTCAGTGTAGCTGGTTAAGTTTTTGCCTTTCTGCTGAGCCCGAGAACAAAAATGTTGTTCGGCAAGAAGTTCCCGAACAGCGGCAGGGTGTGTCTACCAACCAGGAAAACCGTGAATTCTCAGGGAATTTGGATAACCTGGAAAAACTAATAGAAAACTCGGGAAACTTCTGGTTACATTAGGGAAAATTAGTTGCAGTTCTGTTTTTAATGGAACGAAGCTCGCAATAAAAACGGACTGGCATTGCACGGGTTGTACAATACGGCGTTACGCATCCTCAGTTACTGTCAGCCTCCTGCATTGTGCTGTCAAGTGTACCACCCCA
This sequence comes from Amblyomma maculatum, assembly GCF_055883805.1. NCBI lineage: Eukaryota > Metazoa > Arthropoda > Arachnida > Ixodida > Ixodidae > Amblyomma > Amblyomma maculatum. The sequence goes on along the minus strand of NC_139344.1, from coordinate 154,558,404 downwards.
GCAAGGTGGCGAAAAGCGCTGCAACGCCAGCAGTACTTCGAATTTCAAAGCATGTTGAAAGTGGACACTTCCTCGGCGCTCTCGCTGGCAGAAGAACATGCGTTTCCTACAAATCGCACATGGGCTGTTCGACGTCCAACACCTCCCCTTGTTTTCTTAATGGTGCTAGTTGTTCGTCAGCTAGGTGCATGCCCACTGCGTCGGGACAAATCATTGCGGAAGCACTGCCAATGGAATGGAAACCTAGTACTTCGCTAATGCACGATTGCAACACTGTCTACTAAAGGTGTCTACTGTCTATCTTTTGACGTCGTGCCTAGCGGTGTATTGTTGGGGGGAGCTTGGCAGAAATGCCGGTGGTGGCTTGCTCGGCTCGTCCGATTGCACAAGCATGGTTTTTAATTCATTAATTTTATCACCACGGGTGCCGTCCACTGCCACAAAATCATTGAAACGGGTTTAATGCCTTTTTAAAGGGCCACTGTCCAGGGAAGGCCCTTTTAAGCAAAGGAGCTCAGTGTTTCGATCAGATACCGGAGATAGTCTGTGCAAAATGCTACAGTGACACGTGCGCCGCAAAGCATCGAAAATACAATTCAAAGCTCACTCATGCTCTCCTTTGGGAAGCCAGCTTCCCCGTTTTCTGCGCTGGCCCCACGGGCTACAGTAATGTACGTACCGCGAACGACGTCCATTGGTCCGTCTCGCTGACTGACTGGAGAAGGATGGGTGTCTACCGCTCGCTGCGCACTTTTCCCTCGCCACGGCCAGACTGAATCCAGCGGCGCGCGCTCCCTCGGCCGTTTTTTTTTTTTTTTTTTTTTTTTTTTTTTCGCGCTCGCGGAGTGCCACGCCCCACCTCCCGCCAAACGCGGAGGAGGAAGGGGAATTTGTCTTGTGGGGGCTAGACGACCTCGGGCAGGAGAGTGAAAAACCTTTGCGAGGGAACGGAAGGAGAGAAGCATGACAGAATCGGGTGATTGCGGTGGCTGTAACTGCGTTATTAGTTACTCTTTTCAAAAACATTTTGCGGCCTTGCGTTCTAGGGGCGAAGTCTCACAGTCACCGGGGAAGAAAATATTTTCGACCGGAGGGTGGACACTGGGCCTTTAAGTGAACGATGCTAAAAGCCGGCGTCATGATCGCTGCTAACCACATGCTTTCATTGATGATTGATAGGTGGAAGAATGGATGATGCTTACAAAAAAAAAATCGCATAATGAACTCTCCTTCTAAACTGACTTCAATTTTTCTTGAAAACGAAGTGGAATCATTACATGAGTAAATACAGTATTTGGCTGAGGAAATTACATATTCATATCATTGAGATTCTACAGTAATTTGGCTTTAATAGCCATTCTTTTTAGCCATATTTCTCACAAAACTGCATCATTGTTTTAATGTCAACAACAACTGTTGTGGCAAGGCCACAACAGCTTCTAGCTAAAACTTTGATATCTGAAGTTGTAGGTTTTCCTGTTTCCAAGCAAGAACTCTATAACTTAAATCTGATGTGTTTATTTGGGGGAATTGGTTTTGAATGGTTGAGTGGTAGAGCAGTACTTTGTGGACCATGCTGTATAGGTTAAAAATAAATGGCTGCTATATGAGCATAAAGTAACCTCTTAAGTTTTCTGCTCTGTGTGACACTTTTGCTTCCTTTCACAGCTGGAGGAGGGAAAGAAGCTGGTGAGGGATGCTATTGCTGCTGGCATCTTCAATGACTTGGGATCAGGTAGCAATGTGGACCTGTGTGTGATCACTCGTGGTGGATTAGCCCACGTACGCCCTTATGAAGAGGCAAATAAAAAGGGCGAACGGTAGGAGGTTCTTACTGTTGAAATATATATATTTTTTTTCTTGTATCAGAGAATTGCTCTTCTTCAGTCTGATTGTATATAGTGTGCTAAATATTAGAGTAGTTTGTGTATTTTCCTTGCTTTTGCATGAATATTTTGAAAGTTGTGAAATAAGACATGCAGAGGTCAATCTTACTTAATTCATTTATTTTAAAGGAAAGCAGGAAAAAACAAAAATTCGTGCTCTGTTTTAGATGCTGCAATAAGTACTTTAGCACTCCTTACCATGAAAAAAATGACCGTTTTTTGCAGGTTTCGGTAGCTTTTCTTTTTTCTTGTGTGTGTGCGGTAGTTTATTATTTTATGTAACACATAAAATGGAAGCTAAATAAACATTCTTTTTAGCTATATAGGTTTGAACAACGACATATTTGTTATCAGTAGCCAAAAACAGGATTTCACACACAAAAAAAAAATAGTTAAAAGTTTTCCAGAATATACAAAATGTTCGACGTTATTGTCCACTATTTGTGAAAAGGCAGTTCTAAATTGAATTGTATACTTAGCACAAAATAATAACTGGACACGCAAAACAAGGTTGGCAATGAAAATGAAACTCACCGGCGTGTGGACGCCAATGTTCCAGCCTGGTTTCTGTCGTGTCAAAACTTTCGACGATAAAGGCATGATTTTCAGACTTGCTGCTGCTCAGGGTGTCAATAAAATCAACCACAGGCTAAGCAAAGTCATGAGATTTGCAACATTTTCAAATTGGCCTTTCTTGTTTTTGACTTGGACACTACCGCGCCTTTGGAATGCGGTAAAAAAAAAATTTGTGCCTTGAGAGAAAAAAAAAGGAAACAACATTGAAAATGAAACTTCAGTTGTCTCATTATGTGTCAGATGGCTCACTATGTCTGTAAGCAAAGTGGAAAGCTCTGAAATCAACATGGAAGTCATTGGTACTACTAGATGTACCGCATCTTTGTGATACGTTCAAAAAGTGCTGCCGTGAAGAAAAAAAAAGAAAGCTGCATTGTGAATTAAACTTCAGTTGCCTTATTATACATGCTAAATGGTGCTTTGTGTCAGTAAGCAACATAAAAGGCTCAGAAATTGTCATGCCAAGTTATTGTTAGCTGGCTAACGATGTTCAGTAGGCGCAGTGAGGAAAGTCAACCGGGAAACTTCCTGAAACTTCCTAAATGCCTTGTCGTGGTGGCTTAATGGTCAGGGAGCTCTACTACTTTGCCAAGGACCCCAGGATTGAACCCGGCATCGTTTCGATAAGGCAAATTGCAAGGTGCGTCAAGTTCAAGAACCGCAGATGGTTGAAATTATCTGAGTCCTCCACTATCGTGTCCTTGATATCTTGAGTTGCTTTGGGACATTAAACCCCACAAACAACCGAAAACCGAACCAATACTTCCTGAATATATGAAGTCAGTGCCCTAGCTGTCATGAGATAAGGGGGAGAGTAGTCGTTGAGCCACAACTTAGCTAGAAGAGAGGTGGGATTGCATGACAAAGTTAGGATTGTTACATGAAAATGGCTGTTCATTTCAGTACAGTTGTCTTGCATTTCAGGAACTTCATTCTCGTTCTATTTTTTTCTTTTCATGTGTTGTGCTATAGTCAGGTGACTAATCAAAATATTACCTTTATTTTTTGCTTAGGCATCTGAGCTACAAGTTCAAGAAGGGAACGACTGCAGTCTTGGCAGCCAATGTAGTTCCAGTTGAAGTGGAAGAAACACTTGTGAAGCATGTGGAAGTTGAAGCCATGGATATCGCTTGAACAGAGGCACCATTTGGGTACAGTTGTCAAATAAAGAGAGCTTATGCTTTGTGGTACTGGTTTATTACCACTGTACACCAACACCTGCCTAGATTCTACCACCTTTTTTATAATATGCATACTATTGTTTGATGGCAATCTAAGGATAAAATTTATTGCTATCATGGATCCCTAGGAGCTAAAATAGCTAGGAAAGCATTAAAGTGAGTGCCAAATAGTCCAGATTCAGGTGAAGCTAGCAGCTTTCTGATATATATGTGCAACCTAGGTGGCTACCTTGCTTGCCATGGTCAGGCATTTTGGATAGTTGGTAATATTGCACTAGTTTGCTCAGGTTGAAACTGCTGCTTTTTCTAAAATGTCTACTGGTTTTGAGGTGAACTTGACAATTTTTCTTAGAAGTATCCCTGAAAAAGATCCATGTATGAGCCTGCTAGATGTTCCCAATTATGAATTGCATAAAAATGAAATAGCTTTAAAAAAAAGTTCCAAACAGCATTTACTGCACTGTATATGAAGTGAGCTGAAGACTAAGCATGAAACAAGCTCAAACTATTCTATTTGAAAATGGCTGTTAAGCTTTTTTTTTCACTGACATCTTTCTGTAGCCCACAGCAGCTGCTTTTTTATACCAGATTTTTGCTTTCCATCCTGCTCCATGCACTTCTAAGGTCACCCATAGTGTAGCTGTGTGTTCCCCTCTTATCCATCTGCAGCATAGCTGTTGCCCACTCCATGAACAGGCACACCACACCATGTACAGTGCTGATAGCTGGCTACCCCTCCACCTTTCAGTTTGTGGGAGGCAGTGCAAGAGCATAGATCTGATTATGTAGGATCTCCACCAGTGGGGGTGAATTGTGCCTCGCCTTTCCAGTCTCGCTGACAAAGTGTGCTCTTGCAAGATGGCTTTCCTGCAATTATTTGCAAATTGCGCAGAAATATTCTTGTGTGGGTCCACGTTTCACAGCAGCATGCCAAATTTTTTAAGAGGTAGCTCTGCAAACGTGGAGTACGGTACCTTGCCAATAAAATGACCTTCAGGCAAATCTCAAGGTCAAATCATAGGTTGGACACTCATGCGTATGCTACTGAAGGTGGAACCAGCCAGTTATTGGCAGGTGACTCAGCTGAACAACCATTTGTCAATGGGTTGTGTGATGTAACAAAGTTGGGAGGAGCTGCAAACTGCTAGGTTGATCACTTGAGGTGGGAGGATGAGATCGAAATCAACCTTGCAGGCCTCTTGGATAATGAGTAAGGCATGTGGCTCCTAGGCCATGTAGGAACGTTCATACGGTGTTGTTAAAGCAGAGCTTTCTTGTATCTATGTTGAGTAGAAATAAGCCAACGAACAGCATAATCATGGAGAACTATCACTTGATCTTCAGTTTAACCAAGTTGAAGTGCAGCTAATCTTTCTTTGACAATGCCGCACGGATGCCCTGTAAGTGCCATCAGCGGTGTCCCCATTGTTTGTGGTCGCGGCAAAAGCTCGTCTCAACCTAAGGACATGCTAAACTCTATCTCAAGTTCTCTTCATCATGATGAAATCTGTGATCGTGGTTTTGCACCTGAGAGCCAAGAGCACAAAGTACTCAGCTTCTCTGTCATAGCATTGTGCTGCTTATTAAGGTTTACTAAAAGGGACCAAGCTGTTTTTAGAAAATGCTAATTTGTTCCCCAGAGTACAAATAGATAAAACTCTTTGAACACTGGCGATAGAGTATGCCGTCTTTGGAAGACTCGCTATACATTTATCAATTCTTCCATTCAATGGACCTCTGTTTACAAACAGTGCAAAATAAAATGTGTAGCCTCAGCTCAGAAATGGCATTTCAAGGGCGTTTCTTGAACATAGTACTGCGAGCATAAGAAGCCCCCGCCAGCGAGTGCTAACACCGCCGCAGGAGTTCTTCAGGTGGCACATGCATGCTGTGCAGCATGGTGCAGCATATGCTGACAAAGGTCTCTATTAAGTCATATAAGCTGGTTTTCAAGGTAAAAGCATTGCCTCATGAGTTGCATGAGCAAGGAGTGTGAACAAGAAGTTCCAACAAAAATATAATGAGACTTCATTTAAAAATTGTGGCGCAACTGTTCTTTGGGCACTGTTCGAGGTGATGCCATAACATTCTGCTTCTCATTTAGCACCCATCTGCTAGTCAATTTGGAGGCTAGTTTGTGACAGGGATTCAAACAGAAGACATGTACCTCCAATTGTATGCTGTTAATTATAAGCGTAGATGTCCATCGAGAAGCGAGAAAAATACTGCACCTTTGCTTTCTCTGAAAACCAAATCAACTAAAGATGTTTCTTTGCCAAACTCTGTGCCAGCTTCTCAATGCTAAACCACAAAGTAAAGTCATGCCAGGTGGTAATTTCGCACGTCTTAATTGGTTGAAGCAGAGTCAAACCCTGGAATTTTCAGCAACATAGTGCTTGTACAAGAGAATGCTTTGGTGGGCAAGTCATTCAAGCATAATACATATAAGGGGCACTGATCAATTCTCGTCCTTGTCTTGTTGTGCAATACCCCTTATATGTAGTGCTGGTACTCAGCGCTTTGTGTAATGCACCTACTGAAAAGGTTGGTATGGTTTAGTGTTACTGATTGAAGTGGAAAGCATGACCTTGCATGCTTAAACAATTCATGCGATGTAACAACATTGGCACATTTTCATGTCTTTGGTACCGTTTTGTGACGCTGTGTGCTTTGTTTTACCATCTTCATTAAGAAATAGAAGTGCATTATGTAGAATTCAGGTGTCTATACTACAATGTTTGTCCTCATTGCAGTCCTTTTCAAAAGGACTGCAATTACTTTTCAATTACGGCAGTCCTTTCCAAAAGTTTCCAGGCCACCTAGCTAGTTTGCTTTTGGACAAAGTCATCGAGGGTAAATATGTTTCTTTAACCTTAAGTGCTTTAAAAAATCAGGTGTGCAAACAGCTTAATGTTTATGGTATTCAGCTACTAGTCCCAAGGTTATGGTATATGTCAAATCCTCACTGTGGTAGCCATACTCGACTGGAGGTGAAATGCAAACACATCTATGTTCTATACAATGTGTTAAGAAACCCCGGTAGGTCCAAATTAATCTGGAACCCTCCAGTATGGTACCCCTTGGAGCCCACGTGCACTAAAGGAACAAGGTGGCTTGTATAGAATAGATAGAGTAGTGCATTTTAATGACAAAGAGGCTATACTTCCTCTGAAGACAGCTTTGACGAGCTAGAAAGGGCAAAAAAATGAAATACAGACATCAACATAGCGATTTTGCAAGCAAGCCGTGTGCATAGTTTTGGGCATGGATCCGATAGGCTATCCTACACTGCCATTATTCGCTAAATTGGTGACCAATCAATATTGAGTCTAACGACAGAAATGTTTAATGTCATTTTCTCAGCAATAAATGCACCCTTTGCTGCCAGTATTTAAGAAGAGATGCAGAATCGATATTATAGTGACAGCTGTTAAGGGGCCCATTTCCTGGGTTTTGTGGCGTACCAGTGTATGACCGTGACTATAGTTGCCATGGAAACCACTGGAAGGGTGTTTACTTTGGAAAGAAGAGGACATGGCAAGAACGAAGGAATCTGCAATCAAAGATGGTTGCCACAGGGGAGGAGGCTAGCTGTAGCGAGAGCATACGAATGCATAATCAAAGGGTGGTTATCGTACAAGCAGAAGAGTATGGTGAGAGTGTAAGAATGCTCGACCATATTGGTGTGGAAGGAGGACGATGACAATATGGCAAGTGTGATGAATGCTCAAATGGAGAGTGGTAGCCATAAAAACTACCTGGTAACCATTAGAGAACTTATGAGATCATGAGGTGCACAAACGGAGGAAGTTAACAATAGGAGGAGAATATATGACAAGAATGGAGAGCGTATCTGGAAGGTGGTTACTTTGGGAGGAAGAGGGTACGTAAAGCAAAAAGAGCAGACATGTAGAATATGTGCACCCAGTAGGTGGTTACCATAGGAGGAGGGAGAAAAGAGCAACATGGTGTGCTAGATGAAGAAAAAGTATATGGATAATTGGCCAACAATTAAAGTACTCAATAATGTGAAAAATCGGCCAACAATTACAGTACTTGACATAAAATTTAAGTGCAGCTTTGCAATATGCAGTGTTAAAGAATTTGAGAGGCATATTTCTAAATATATGCAGTTTGAGCCTACTCAATATTGTCCCCCATAACCATCCAACTGGCACTCAAGCCTTTCCGATTTCTTGATTGTTGAGCTGTTTCATGGCACCTGCCAGAGCCCCTAGCTGCATGCAGTGTTTTACCTCACCTCGAGCGGCGCATGAGCGATACAGATGCATTTCTCTTCTGCACAAACATATACAGTGTTCTGCAACTTTATCGGAACCGTCTTGGAAAATTTTCCCACTGGTCGAGGCAGGAAAATTTTCCAAGACAGCTCTGATAAAGTTGCAGAACACTGTATACACCATGGATGATTTGCATTTTCCGCCTTTAAGGCCATGATGCGACCTCGCTAATGGTTCCAGTCTGTGACTCCGCTTTCTGATTTATATTCCCGTTCGTACACTCTCCTATTCGCTAAATAACTGCTCTCTTAATTTGTGCTCTTATTATATCCCACATATCATAAGCTTCCGTGAAAGACCACCAAACATTTTTACAGGGGCGCGGCAAGCCGATGCATGAACACATAGAACAGAGAATAGACAGATGATGATCGATGACAATGAGATGATTTTTAATGAATCGCGGTGGGCTTAGCGAGCGCTCCTGCCCTAGCCACTGCCAGTTTATTTATCGTCCCTAACATTACTCGGGGCCACTGAGCGATCGTCTCAATCATGGACGAGGAAGTTTATCGATGTTGATGAGATCCATGGCACGACGATGGGTGTGACTGGATGGTCGACGATAGAAGAGGAAGACAACGGCTTGCCGCCATCATGATTCTCGGATAAAGCCTGGCCCAGGACGCTTTCGGGCCACAGGTCACCAAGCTCATACCGCATGACATGAGTATGTGTTCATACATTGTTGTGGTGTCTTGGGTCGTGTAGTCTTAGGTCGGCACATCGGGTCTGTGGGGTTATGTGCATAGTCATTCGGCTCTTTTGTTGTGTCTTGTGGATGTGTGGATGGCGTCTCGGGTCAGTCTCCTTCGTCGTGTTTTGTGGTCGGGGCTGGGGACGGGGCAGTGGAACATAGAGGTTGCGTCGGGTCCGGCAAGCTGGGGACCAATGCCTTCTCCTTCTGCCGACGGCGCAAGAAGACACAGGGTGCCGAAGCTCAAGGCCAGGATGAGGAGTGATGATGACGTACCCAGCACCTCCAACCAAAATGTTACTGGCCAGAAAGCCGATAAACACGTAGAACAGAGATGATGTTCGATGACCGCGAGATGATTTTTAATGAATAGTGGCAGGCCTAGCGCGAGTGCTCCTGCCCGTTTATTCGTCCCTAACAATACAATAATACTTTATTTAGCATTCATGGCGGGTGGCCCAGGCATGCTTGGGTAGCAAAAGGCAGTACTGCCCATACCAGGACGGCTTACTGATCCTGACCTGGGGCCCAAGGTGTCCAAGACCTGAAATTGAGAGATGAGAGGGAATGAGATGAGGGATGAGGAAGAAAAAGGATGAAACTTTGAGAGCCATTGCACCGTCTTCGCAATGGTCGAGCCATCAAAGGCTTGAGGTGGGAAAGATCCGCCGATGGTGGCAGGCAACCGTCGCCACATAGAGACGGCACGGAGCCAGGATTATTCGTGGTGCACAGTGCTTGCGAGAAGCAGCTGGAGGGTACCAGTGCGACAATTCGGGCTTAGGGCGCGGGTTATCAATAAGTGTTTGCTGGCCTGGTAAGGCAAGGCGGCAAAAGAGGCGCATCGTAGAAGCTTGTACGCGTGAGGAGAGGGGGCTGCCAGGATGCGTGTTGGAGAAGAGTCGCAGATGAGAGTTTGGTGTAAGGTAGGCATTGATTTCGTGGAGTAGTCCGTCGATAAAAGGTATATGCTGCACGTCGCTGGACACTGGAAGGCGGATACCTAAAGCAGCAGAATCTGGTAGCCGCAGAGGAATGTCTGCTGTGAGGTGGGTGATGAAACCCAGCATGCACCTGGATTCTGCAAGTGTGCAGTGAACATGGCATGAAAATGACAAGCGTGCACCCAATTCAATGCCAAGCACTACTATGGTTGTCCTGCGCTGAAGGGTTTGGCTTCCAATGGTCGGCGCAGGTGGAATAAGGTGAGGATGATGCAGGGTTTAGAAGGTCATTGTGGACGACTTCACGACGTTTAAGGGTAACTGGTGTTGCAGTGCCCAGGAGTGACAGGTACTTAGGTCGTTCTGAAGAGCGGAGTGGTCTGCTAGGGTGTGGAATGGTTGCAGTAACGAAATGTCATCAGCACAGAGAATCGGGAGACAGCCTAGATTGACAGTAATACTGTCTATGAATATGGAGAAGAGCGTAGGGCCAAGAACACTGCCTTGGGGTACACCGGACAGAACGGCACTAGACGTGAAAGTGGCCCCTTGGTATACAACGTGCAGAGTTCTGCCACGGACAAGGGACTCCAGCCAAGAAAGCACAGACCCTGAGAGCCCCTTGGCTGCAGCGCTGGAGAGGAGCCCATGATGCGGAAGATGATCAAATGCACGGAAAAAATCTAACTGAACGAGTTTGCAAGGTGTCTGGGTGTCAAGGTGGGCACTGTCTGTGTGGACCAGCACATCGAGAGCAGTTTCACAACTGCGCTGCTGACGAAAACTGTGTTGGACTGGAGACAGGAGGCCGTTTTTTTCTAGGTGGCTGCGAATCTTGGTGTTCAGAATCTGTTCAAATGTGCAGCATACGATAGATGTTGATGCAACTGGGCGATACGAAGAATACGAAAACAGGAGGTCACCTCATGTCCTATGCCCTTTGAAGATTGGGGTGATGCGAGCCACCTTCCATACAGAAGGCACCACTGCAGCATCTATGATGCGCTAAAACATCTTGGACATTAATGGGGCCAGATAAGAGGCCGTACGCTGATGGATGCCATCAGGTCCAGGGCTCTGGAATGGTCGGATGTGGAAGCAAGCTTCAATGACATCGTCAGGAGTTATGTCGAGAGAGGACAAGGTAGGCATGTGATTTGGAAGGGCCACTTCTGGTAACGATGGCAGGTCGAATTCAGGAATGGAATGGGTCTGTTCAAATGGAAGAAAAGTGTTTGTTGAATGCTTCCGAGATGCGAGTGGGAGAGTATAGTCTCTCCATCAATCTGGAAGGAGGGGCACTGTGATTTCTACCGTTGTGAGTTAACATATGCCCAGAAAAGCTTAAGTTCTTTCGCTGCGCGAGCAGCAATACCTTCCAAAAACACCCGATGAGTCACCCAAATCCGTTTTTTCAAGGCACGCTGGTGCTCTTTGGCAGCGAGAAGGTCGGCAGGCAACAGACATTTATAAAGTCTTGCTTTACCCAGCCGTCCAAATGTGTCTGCATGGCCTAGTTGTTGCTAGTTTGACTTGGGATTCAAGGGCCCCGGGTTCGATTCTCATATGTTCCCTTCCCATCTGACAGCTCACGAATTGACAGCTGGATACACTGAGCTATATTAAACCACCTCCATGCCTGAAATCCATGTGACCTGCCAACTCGCACATACCAGTGACATGCTTGAGCCAGATTTTTTGCTCTCAATTTCCTGGTAAAAGATAATATATTGGTCAACAGATTGTTCCGCCTTGCTGCCCTTGTTCAAGGTCGTGCTCTGTGTAGTAGTTAAACAGCATGTAGTTTTGACAAAGGCAGTCTTCAAGGGGCCAAAAAAAATAATTTGTCGAACAAATCTTTCTTCCTATTCTGGCAACATGAGACGCTGAAGATCACTATAACGCTGAGTGCTGGTTGGCAGCCACCCTTTTCCCTCACAGTAGCACCAAACATTCTGACCAGAAAAATGTGGTTGCTAGTGGGAACATATTGGCATCAACGTATGTATGCCAGTTCCACATACATATGAGTACAATGCATCTAACCAGTATGTGGCTAATTTGGGAAACTGAGTGTTAAGAGTTAAATATGCTCTATGCAATTTGCCAAATATGCAAACATACTTACACTCCTCAACAAGTCCTAACCTCCCCCACAATGCCCGCCTACTTATTAGAAAGATATAGCTTAGTGTGATCCGTCACTGGTGACCTGCTACCACTCTGTTAGTGCGTACACGCTGATTGGTCCCGATGCTGCAGGTCTGTGTGCTGATTTCCAGCCGCCATCTGGCACCACCAGAGTGATCTGGACATGCAGCAGAATGCTTGGTGGCAGATTATGGTAGCAGATTATGCTATGCTAAATCTCCCTACTGATAACATGAGTTCAAAGACATGTTCAGGAAAGAATATACAGCTTATATAAGCGACGTCAATTGCATGGCAGGCCAATTTACATGGGCAACCATAGAGCACAAAAAGATTGTGGTCGCATCACAGTCCTGTTGCACGGCACATCCGATAATGAACTCCGTGCCAAAGCGTAGCGGAGACTTTTGGCAGTTCCCTTCAACACACCTATCAGAGAAGCATGGTACGCTGCCCCCTCCCTGCTTTCCTTTGTGCAGCATCTTTTAGCTTGTTTTGAACCTTGGCGGCTGGGGTGTTATTGTCACACAGGAGCCTCCACTCACCTACAAAATCTGATGGTGGGCAGGGTCTATAAAGGATACCCTTTGAAGCACACCTAAACGTGGCAGTATATTATACTATAAAAGGAGAACCTGCGGCCCTTATTCTACATGATGTCAACTGTGGTATACATAATGGCACTCCACAGCACCAACTCAAGTACAGAGAAAAGCACTCACCTACCCTTTGAGGCGCTTTATTGCCAGCAAGGTAAAGCATTTTAACTGCAAAAAGCTTTGGTGTTTGAGTATTATGATAATTTAAATGAAAACAAGTCTAATTAACATCTCTATTCTGCTCTTACTTGAATATGTGGCAAGCAACATCGATTAATGACCATTTGCTTACCATGCAGCAAGCACGACTCCTCACATCTATATATCAGCTGTGTCATTCACTCTTCCTGTACGCAGGAATGCAAGGTACACTTTCATTTACATACGAGTACACAGTTCTGTTAATGCTGAATTTTCAGCAGCTTTGAATAGTGCTGAAGAAACATCTTTACTCAGTCAGTTTATATTTAAGGAGAAAAATATTTTTTGACCACAAGTTAATCCCAACCTTGACAAAAAACTTGTATATAAAAAATTGAATCCACCCTGGCTTTTCTTACACAAGTAATAGAAGCAGCGATTAAAATGTAACAAAGACAAATATGCACAAAACTCCCAGAACAACGGCAACTCAACATATAAAGTTCAATTTTGCTGTTTGTCTGTATACTACCATACATACTTAGCACTCCATAATGAATTCATTTGGGAGGTACGTTCGTTGTGTGGGGTACTAAATTGTTAAAGCTTACCCAAAGTAGTAACAATAGGGAAACAAAACAGTAAAACTCTCCATCAATAAAAAAATTTTTAGTTAAAACAAAGGCGAGAACATGCGATCTGGTACACAACTGGCTGCAATATAGTTTGGAATGGCATGTGTGTGTACAACTCATGGCTTTCAGCGTGAGCAGCACAACATTGGAAGTGTCATACTTTCTAACTGCACAGTTTTTATAAAGTTCAGATACTCAGGTACAGGTCAGATACTTTAGTGGCATGCCTAAATTTTAAAACGAAAAGAAAAAAAAAATTGCTAGGGGTTACCTTAAGGAAGGATCAATTTAAGAGTGAGGGCTCTAGAACAGCAAAGAGTGGCACACTGTTCACTAGATCAGTTAATCTTGAATGCATGCAGAGGTGGAACATGACACTACATTTTGCTACATACCTACTGGTGCCTTTGTACAAGCCACAACTTTTGTGCCAATGCAGTAGAAGTTATGTATGCTTTCTTCACACCAATTACTTTCCTAGGATTTTATTATCAGACTGCCATTGTCATTAGTGCAGCCACATGGACAGAAACAAACCTGCTGCAGTTGCATTTTCCCCCGCCACCCTCAAGAGTTCAGTGTCATAAAGTAAAAAAGCCACGCCACAAAGTGAAAACTAACGCAGGGCCACATCTGCAAAGCAAAGTACAAAGCAGCTAGGCTACAGGCACAGGCAACAGAATCTATGACACTATCCAGAACACCTGCGACATGAGCATAAGATCATTAATTTATCAATGTATAATGAAAAAGACGCACACTAGAGAAGTATGACAAGGGTGCTACAAAATCAGCAACAGAGATGGTAGCAGTTCCTGTTTACAGAAACAAAAGATCCACTAGCAACACTCATAGGCGAGGCAGTGTTATGTAGAATAACTGCAAACAAAAGTGTAAAGTGAGAGTTTATTTAACACTGCTAGAGTTATTACTCATATCATTTTCATCATTATTAGTATTATAATTATCACAAGTGTCAATAAATTACATAAACCACAGTGGACAGCTCAATATAAGCCACCAATTTTATCTGCAAAGTGAAAAAAAAAAAACTTGTGTTTCTGCTTAATGTATCTGAAATAATTTACCCCCAAGTTTTGCATTACAAAATTGTCACTTTCTACAAACAGTAAATAGTATTTTGCTAGTCACTTACAGAGGAGCCTCAAAATTGATACATAGCAGTCCGCCTCGCAGAAGCTTCCCATTTACAAATTCACAAGGCTCTGTGAAGCTGCTCAATTGAATATTTAAATCAAATTGTACATTAACAAATAGTACTGTGACAGTTTCTGCATCATAATATGATGTCACTGAGTAAGCACCATAAATAACATTTGTTTACTGAACTTTTTCCAATATAATGCAGCTTCATATAGGAAGTCCTTAATTATAAACATAGAGCTGTATTCAGGGTACAAAGTCGAAAGTATTCTCCTAGAAAAAAAGAAGGCGGCACTCTGAAGAACAGCAGCTGTAAATGAGCAGCTAAGGGAAAACCAAGCTGTGGCTATCAATCCTTGTGTTCATTCAGCAGAAAAAAAGTTGTAAGTAGGTTGGTGGCATAATGCAGCTGAACATCCACCAATCAATGGTACTACTTCCATGCATATACTGCAAGCAAGCACTAAAACTGCAATATGGAATTTTGCATTCATTTAAGCATTATGCACTAAGAGGCTGCACCCTAGCCATACAGGTCTATCTGTAAAACAGGCATTACACATTTATCAAGAACTTTCACAGCATAATCTTTTAAATAAAGAAAAAGTGATGCATAGCCACAGCTGCCAGGCGCTAGGAGCAACACTAGCATGAAAGAAGTGTTACATATACCTGTAAGCCAAGAGAGCATGTGCACATCACCTGGAAACCACCAAATGCCATCTAATTGGCCTTTTTGCACGAATTGAGCATCCTATGCAGGATGTGCACTTTCACAGTTAAAAAGCCTTCACTGGTTAAACACCGTTAAGTGAATTTTCAAGATGACAAACACTACCTCTCTTCAAAATGTATGGTATGAAGCTACTAGCACGATATAACAGTCTGTTAATCATTAGCCACACCTCAAATATATGTATCAAGCAGCCAACAGACAAGCTGGCAAAACAAAAGTAGGACTTGTAGTTCCTTCCTGCCACTATTTAAAGGCAAAATATCAGGATGCTGCAACATTCTGAGTCTTTGCCCTTCAAAAGCAAGTACCAGCATACACATGACAGTGACAGTGTCACCACTAATAAACATGGGTATAGGTAGTCATGATGTAACCAGATGTGTGAGCTGGTGCCTGTAAAGTGGGCTGTCCATTTGGCTGTGCCATGTATATTTAGCGGAACTCTGTATATACGTCTTCCTTGAAAGAAGAGATAACTCAGAGGTACACTGCTGCAGCAAACATCTTTTTCCACACGATAAGAATAGCTACAACTACAAGTGAAATTTAATGCCTAATACTAGTGATAGCAAACAGAAGCAGCATGACAGATGATTTCAGAAGTTACTTATATTACTAGAGTACCGCAGCTCTTAAGCACGAAGACAATTTTTTACACGATCAATTTTCACATATTTGCAAAACCTTGCATAAATAATAATGCGCACTTGGGCCAGAAGCATTATTCAACTCGGAATTGTGTAGTACTGAGCGCCTTGCCTATCTGAACCAAGCAGACAGTAGTTGAACCAGTCACTCACTGCATTAAAGCTTTGGACACCTGTATTCAGTGTTGGTGCACTGAAAGCATGCCACTAAATGTATGCATAAAATGCCAAAGCAAACAAAGAACATTTCTAGTGAAGAGGAATCTAGGAAATCACACAGGGTGTAGCAAAAATATTCATAACATATTTAATTCATTCATTGCAGCATGGGTGACCAGTGGGACACATCATTTATTCATGCTGCATAACAACAAAAACCTGGATCCCATGATGAATGTGCGGGTAAAATGCTATTGCAAGGTCTAAGAAGGTGGCACACTTCTTCATCATGTATTCTTGTATACACAGTATGAATAAATGATGCTACCAACCAGTGACCCATGCTGCAGCAAATGTATTAAATAAAAACATCAAAATGATATTCGTATCATTAAAAACAAACAAAACCTGTAAGCTGAAGTATGAGAAATGCACTCACAGAAATACTTTTATGGCTGAAGAAGTTTATATATGGCTTTATGACACCATTCAACAAGTGTGGTGCATACTGTGCGACAGGCGATCGCACTGTCAGTGATGTGAGAAAAGTGCTTAGTGCTGCGGTCGTGAATCCCACATTTATGTCATCCAGTGGTATGGGCGTACCAGGAATTTTGCATGTTTTACACATTTTCCTAAAGCCAAGGAATGTTCACAAATCCACTTCATACCAAAGCGTTGTCAGCTGTGATCGTACCATTGCGATTCTACAGTAATATACAAATCTTGTATTCATCCTTCACAAAAAGTAACCATTTTTGCAAAGAAAAAACGCATATTTAACATTATATTTTAAATTCCTATTTAAGGGACTATAAACACCTAAAATCAGTAGCAGTAGCATAACAATGCACAATACATTAGATACATAGATCCCAATGTAGTATTCACCTACGACTGCTAAATTCATGCCTTAATTCCTTCTCTTATGCTGTTTTATTTGCAGTTTTACCAACTGAGATATGGAATACGTAGTGGCGGACTTGTTGGTTCATCATTCTGAGGACTACAGTGCAGTAGCAACATGGACAGAACAAGAGAGACGGATGGAGCTCCCTTATTTGCATCTGTCTCTCTTGTTCTGTTAGTGTTGCTACTGTGCTGTAGTCCTCAGAATGACATACAGAAATGTGGGTAATGCAAAAGACAAACACAAAAGAAGAAAATAGACACTACTACTTCTTGCCCTTATCGTTGGTTTGGTTTGTGGGGTTTAACGTCCCAAAGCGACTCAGGCTATGAGAGACACCATAGTGGAGGACTCCGGAAATTTTGACCCCCCGGAGTCCTTTAGCCCTTATCGTTCGTGCTACCAAAATTTCAATATGTA
The DNA here is from genome assembly GCF_055883805.1 of Amblyomma maculatum. Classification (NCBI taxonomy): domain Eukaryota; kingdom Metazoa; phylum Arthropoda; class Arachnida; order Ixodida; family Ixodidae; genus Amblyomma; species Amblyomma maculatum. The sequence goes on along the minus strand of NC_139344.1, from coordinate 154,541,257 downwards.
CCACAACTAATTAGCCCAGCTTTCCATTCTCATTCATCAGCCGAACGATCGCTGGTGCATTTAGATCATGAAAGGCATGAAAAAGAAATGCATTATAATGCTGATATGACATTTCTTGCCATTCCAGACTTGAAATAGGCTGGTTTAAGCATTATGGTGAATTAAAACTGTGTAGCAATGACATTTCACCATTTCCATGCATCAAACAACCCAAAGCTCCACACATCACAGCCATCATCACATTTTGAAACAAAAACAGCATTAAGATGAAATGCAACTGTTAATTATTTAGTGGTCTTAGGCAAATAACTAGTGGCGGTCCATGCCTACTGCATCATTTGAAAAAAAAAAACACAAGTAAAATTTGGTGTCTATTTTCCCTAAACCATTGCTGTCAGGAAAACTGTACCTTGTGGCCAGGAATTTTAGACAGCAGAGACACAAGTGCTTATTAGTGAAATAAATATCTGTGCAATGTCTTTGGATCCACTGGTCTTTCAAAAACATTTTCGCGTGTATGAAAGAGCCGAGAGCATTCTTTTGGATGGAGGCTAATGCACTTGCCACATGATCATTTCTGCCACCTTTGCCGTCACTGCACTGCCATCAGATAAACTAGCTCTGCTATCACATGCAGGAAAATAACTGCCTTCTTCACAAACACCACTTTTTCTCTAAGAGAACTCACTTTAGATTACTCTGTGAAATACAAGCACTGAAAATATTGCCATGACTGCACAGTGTACTGAAATTAATTACATGAATTCATGCTTACTGTTGGGGCAAAAAAGAAAAAAACTGCAAAAAGCCTCCAAGGTGTGGCACTACATGTCTAACATAAAATGCACTGCAGAGCCAAGAGTTTAAAAACCGAATGGAAGTAAAAAGAGGTTCTGAGAGCTGCCTGGCACCTGGCCAGAGGAGCTGATCTCTTCAGTTGGGTAGCACCGAAGTGCAAAGGCTTTACACTCGCACACAGCATGATCATTATTAGCCAGCTTATGTTCAGAGCAGAATGATGGTCTTGGCCACTGACCGCCAGTTAGTCCTTTTTACACTACCTGCCGCCACCCTGCATCAACAAATTTTGTAATCTTTTCTTTCCACACTACTCCTACACCTATCTATAATCTCCTTCCCTTGGAATCCACTAGTATTCACCTAAAATACCATTGGGTATTTCTTAGCATTACACAACCTGCCAATGTCTATTTCTGCTTCGATATGCAATAGTGTGTCATTAACTCATCTGTTCTCTAGCCCTACACCGCTCCCTTTAGGTCTCTTTAATGTTATGTCTATCATTTTCATTTCATACCTTGCTGTACTGTGCTGTCATTAATGGATTTCAAGCATTGGTATTACCTTTCAAGTTTGAGTCCCATAACAGATACTAGCAGGATGCTATTGACAATACTTTTCTTTTGGGTTATATACTGACAAGCTCCTGTTAACCCGAGAGTTCCTGCGAAATGATCCGTCGACCCATTTTTGCTTTTAGTATTTTCTCTCTCATGGTCAGACTTGCCACTCACTGCATGGCCTGAATTGACATGCTCCCTGATATTTCTAATACCTCACTGCCAATTGTAAATTACTGTCTCCTTCCCAGACTTTCAAACATTACTTCGGTTTTCTTCCTATTAATTTTTAAACCTGCTCTTGTACTTTTAGCCCTCAAGCATGCAGTGCACCTCCTGAATTACATAAGAGGACAATGTAATGTTGAATGCTGCTAATTTTGCAAATTATGTATCTAGTTCTTCCAGGTTCAACCCTTTATTTCAGAATTTAACTGCTTGCTCAATCCTCAATGTTATATTTGCTAGTGTCACTTTACTCCTGCTTATCAATTCTTATAGTTCATCAAGTAATAATGCCTATGGAGTTCCAAGGTATTCATGATCTAGCATTTAATACCAAGGTCACTGGCATCATGCATCTGTAACTTTTAAAATTTAATTAGGTACATACATGAAACCAATATTAAGGCATTACCTTCACTGCTCATAGGAATGCTTCAGTTACTGTAGTGCAAAGCTCAAAAGAGAGATCATGCCATAGATCCAATCAAGCAAAACAAGAATGCAGCAGGCCCTAATTGCTGAACAATTTAGGTGAACCCATGAAACACATTACACAATAAAACATGCGATGATAACATTTGCCAATTTTTCATAGCCTGCCAGATGCAACAAATAATTTGCATCATGACCTTTTTTTTACAAACAGAATACAAATGTGGCCCCAAGCATTTGGATCAATATCATTCCTATTTTAGAGTTGATCAATTCAGTACAGTATAAGTCAGTACAGCGACTGCCAAAGATAGCCGTTGGTTCTAGGTTCAAGCCTCAGGGATTTTTTTTTTTTACTATAAACTTGTGTGGAAACAGTCCTGTTTTTTTTTTTTGCACCCATATGACTGCGTTTGGATGATCTGAGATCACTCCCTTATTACAGAGCATAAATGTGTGAGACAGGAACTCTAAAATGCTTACTATTTTAAATACGTTGCACGTTTTGGCCTCATAACCCCCCTTCAGGGTACCATGCAACAAATACAACTAATTTCAGAGCTCTGGTTTTACAATGTTGTTCTATGCCAGTCACCCTGTGCATGCTGACTGGCTAGCTAGGGCACACCTCTTATCAACAGGTAGTTGCAAAAGCTGTGATGTCAACATGCGCCATTATGCTTCCATGTGATCACCTTCCCATGGGTGCTTAAGTGACTAAATGACATCTCAGCTTTTGGTTACTAGTGTGCACAGTGATGCCAACGACATAGTCAGCTGTGAAAAACTTTCTATATACAACTCAATTCAGTTTTCTCAAGCATCGACACAGAAAAAAAAAAGCTTTACTGAGCTCACTGGTCCGAGATGAAAAAGTCACCTTTTGTGTACATTTTTTTCCCTCAAGAGAACAGTAAGAGTAAATAATTTTGCACCTGGTACTGTGCTGGCTGCCCAAAATAGCATTTTTACATCATTTTGGTTTAAGTTCTTAAGCTTCAGAATTCTTTAAAGCAGGCAACAATGTTACAGCACTTCTGAAGCGGCAAGCCAAAGGAAGTGATCAGACATCAGTGAATTGATGAAAGCACATACCAGCCTACATTACAAATTAGGAAGGGAGGGGGGGGTAACAAAAAAATGCATAAAACAGTAATGCAAAGAAGTGTGTGCTCAAGGCAGCAGTTCTGATCTCACAGCACTCAACCAAGCAGCAAATGTGGCACACCATTCTGTACACAGCACAAAAGTACAATGTAAAATATACCAATGTTCACATAAAAAAATCAAAGCAAGAACTAGGAATTAGGAGACATGCTGTGCCTTTGTTTTACCCTCTTCTGTCTGTACAATATGGCATTGACAAACTTAATTTTTTTCTTGCTAAAACTTTTTTGGTTTGGTTTGGTCTATGGAGTTCCCAAAGTGACTCAGGCTATAAGAGATGCCGTAGTGAAGGGATCTGATGTTCTTTAACATGCACTGACATCACACAGTACACTGAAGACTTGGTTTTTCCCTCCATCTAAAAGGCGTGGCTGGGATTTGATCCTGAGCCCTTAGGTTGACAGCAGTCAAGCACCTTAACTATTCAGTCACCACGGGGAGGTGCTCCATCTTTTTTGCTCTTGTAGTTTTTGGTACCTCAAAATAACAGCTTGAGGGCGAGTTGGTGCTGCATAATACCCAGAAATGTGGCGCAACAAACACAATCACACAAGATGAATATGGCGCCTGTGTTGTATTTTCTTCTCATGTGACTGTGTTTGTTGCGCCCCATTTCTGGGTAGTTTGGTACTTTTGTGCTTTTCATAAAGCAGTGAAAACAGCTCTGGCTGCTTGAAAAAAGAAATCACTACCACAACAAAAACAAGTGCTTAGGCTTTACTGAATTATTAAACATGTATTAGCAATGGCACTCATTTGCTACAGCGGCAAAAGATGCCATCTCCAAGTGCTGGATGCGCAAGAAAACAACTAAAGGGTTGTGCTGCCAGACATCTTGCATAGACTGTTTTATAGTAAAAGGATGCTGAACAAAATTTGACACTTCCATGCTTTTTAATTATGTTTAACTGCAAGCAACAAATTGACAATGCTGGTTTAATAAAACTCCCAAGTACAAATTTACCGCTTCCATTATGGCCATTTTTAACTGGTAAGTATCTTAAATAAAGAACCAAAATGACTCACAGACTTGTTAAGTTTGAAAATGCAAGACCATTAGGTGTTGGATGCTTCATAAAAGCAGAACGACAGGATTATATTTTTGCTGGCTACCTTACTTCACTAAACAGCCTATATGCCCCTTGTAGCTTTTAAGTTCATTGCACCACCTCCAACTCATACTCTTTACTTCATGTCACTAATGGCCTTGACAGTTGCACAGAGTGCTTTTCAGCATGGTAGATGCGAAAGATTTGGCTCAGTAAAGGTGCAGTGTCGGAGTCATTCAGCCATCGGGAGGCACATCCAGGATTTTCCAGCATTTGTAGAAGAGCTGCAAGTAAAGAGAAAATGCCTCATCAACCTCTGGCCCTGCATTCTTCTTCTTGCATAGCAGAATTAGTTTTCTAGAATCCCGATAACCACAACACTTTCATCATGACTAACTCATAGGAAAAAGTCTAATGGCTGCTGGTTATGACAGCGTTACAAGTTAATTTGCTCCAGCTAATTGCCAATCAAAGGAGTAAGACTACAGCAATCACATGCCAAGGTCATGTATGATAAGTAGACTTGTGCGAATATTCAAAATTTCCAAATACACCGAAAACTTTCGAATTCACCACAATTTCCCCTGCATTGCATGCTTCACCGCAATGCTTGACCGCATTGACTGTGCAGTGAAGCATCCTAAAAATGCAACAGGCCTGTTTTGTGATGAGGGCCTTCCCGACAGTGTGCGCAAAATGAAGCGTTTGACTCAACAAGCAAAAAAAGTCATTCTCGCTTCAGTTTCATCTGAAATGCAGACATTCATCATACAGGTGTTAACGAGATGAAATTACTGTGATGCAAACAGTTTTTGGCAATTTGTCATGTCCATTCGATAATTCGGGCTTTCAGTTATAATACGGAAATTTTTTGTCTCTTGAAGGCTGAATTAACCAGAGTTTAGTGTATTCAACAGCAATATGACAGTTCCACCAAGTTCCACAGTTCCACCTGTATAAAAAAATCTTATACAGAACCCCCTATAACTTTTATACTGGATTTTTCAGCAGGCTATACACTTCTGTGAAATTCTACTTTAATTTTGTTTGCAAATGCCACGTGAATTCTACAATGAACAAGGCGAACAGCGTTTGCTATTTCTTAATTTTCTTTTTCATTGATCTGATATTAGATTCGATATTCGAAGGCCTTTTTTTCCCATATTCATATTTGAAAATTTTAATATTCACACACCCCTAATGATAAATCTCATTTAACATCTCAAAATCTGCATGCAAACATTTCAGGAAGTGAAAGGCTTCAGATTAATTCCAGCCACTTTAGTTTGTTTAATGCGCATCGATATTCCAAAGCACGCTGCTGTTTTTGCATTTTGCTTCCACTGAAACGTGCTGCTGCAACAGCAAATACAATCTGCAACCTCAGTCTCAGCAGCCACTGTGCCACAACAGTGGATGCTACTGTAATTGCAGGCTTTTCTAATGATCTCATTCATGTGGTTGTGGAGCACAATTAATGTTGCACAGTTCAAGATACAAATTAAATTATATATGGTACCAAGGCACTGACAGCATGCTTGCACCCTATGAATACAGTCTCACCATTTAAGATGCCTCTGCGATTTTGCATGCAAGTTGCATCATACTTTATCCTGTCAATCTGAACTCCTGAAACTGGGACTTGCAGCTGTTTTGTTAGAAACGAAAAATTATGCATTCTTATTTATCTTGCCACACATTGTTATCATACTCCCAAACATGATTTAAATGTTGCTGACTGAAGAACAGTGTGACAGTATTGACAACACAATCTGGATATGCAACATAAACCAGCTTATGCTGAATTGATGCCTGCATTTCTTGCTTATGGCCTTTGCAGTCCTTCTAGCAAGTGTCACCAGTTCATAGCAAGCCTGAAAAAATTGCGCATCATGTGAATGTGCAGGCAGCTACATATCCCTGATAAACTAACCACTCTTGCCGGGACTGTGAGGAATCAGGTGATGCATGGTGCATGCGCAAAACTGGATGTCCATACCATCCCTTTGCAGCACACAGCAAATGTGTGGTGAGGAAAAGGAGGAGAGTTATCTACGCAGAGCAGGGCATACGAGTATCAGTCAAATTTGGAAAGTGCGGGGTGACTGGACAAAGTACAGCAAAGTGACAGTTTGGGCATGCCGGTAACACATGACATAAAATACGACACTTAGCGCATGCATGACACATCATAATGAATCTGCAGAGGACAAAGTGCAGTGCAGATCGCATGTGATATTTCAGACATATTTGAAACATACGAGTCAAGCTAATAAGTGAAAACTAACACACCATCACATTATGCACGCACATTCATTCTGCCTCACTGTGCTGCTCATTTATTTCCTGTCCACATGGCACACATGTTCTGTGTTGCAAAAATAAAATGAGCTAGATTGTCACAAGCTTCAAAATGTTGTCTTATATAATTTTGCTGCAAGCTGCAACTTAATGTCCACAATGTCCTCAAAAGATTATTTCACCGCAAACAAAAGAGAAATTAAAGGATGAAAAAATTTAAATGCATGATGAATTAAATCAAATGCATTTCTTCTATACTGGGCACTTTTCTATGTTATCTGTCCAGTCACGATTCTGCCACATTGCTGGTAAACAACAGCTGTAAACAACTGCCAGTCTAGGGTGCTGTAATTCTGCCTGAATAAGAGAATAGCCCCACTTGATGTTCAAACTTTGTTTGGGGCTCTGGAGCCTCCCCGGGGCAGTGCACGAATTACGGAAAAATCCTGAAGTCTGAATATTGGACAAGTGCTGCAGTATCACGACTGCTTCAGATGCACGATTCATGAAAAGGGAAATGATCGTATAGAACACTAAACATACCAAGACTTCAAGAAGCTGGCTGCACAAACAACTCCACTTTTGTGGCAAAGTACACATTTGTGCTCTCACTGAGCACTACATTGAAGAGCATTCCGCAACACTCTAACATTTCTTAGACAAGCTACCCTGCCAAGCGATACCCAGGACATCCTTCAAAAGACGGTGCCCATCCTGCTTTCATTACTTCTTTGTCCATGTCTTGTTTTAGACTGCTTTGTTATGTTTAAAGTATGAACCAAATCACCCAAGCAGAAGTGATGATCAAAAAAGGAATTACAGATTTAAATATTTAAAAAAGATTTAAATAAACAATACAAAGGAACTTTAAACAAATACCTGTGACCAGAAAATGACATAAAACATAGAAGGTGATAGAAGGAGTATGTGACTGCTCTAAATTCTAAAATATCAAATCAAATGTTGTCCTATTCAAATCACCGAGAGAATGAAATAGTGCATACTCAAAATTGAAACGTGTCAAATACCATCTCAAGTTCTCAAATGATTTTTGAACAACAGACAAAGTTGAAATCAGGCATGCTGTAGTTTTCTTCAGCTGTCACCCTGACTTCGCACAGAATGCTATCATCACCTTGCACGTGACACCGTCCATTCGTGTGACGGCATGTATGATGCTCTAACATACAACTTCTTACGTGTGGCTGACGGGGCAGGGTTTAGCCAGGCAAGTCTGCTTTCAAGCTTGATACTGAAAGTCATAGTTTATAATTCATTCCTCTCATCAAATGAGATGTGGCTCTAGCTTTCTCTCATAGTCAATAGCAAAAGGTAATTTTGCAAGGTGCATGAAATGATCTTTACAGAGTAATATACTGACTTCGTGCTTGGTACCATCATCATCATTATCAGCCAGACTATACCCACTGCAGGGTGAAGGCCTCTGCCATACTTCTCCAATTAACTCAGTCCTGTGCTGGCTGCATCCACTGGACCCCTGCAAATTTCTTGACCTCATCCACCCCCCTAATTTTCTGCCACCCCCTGCTACACTTACCTTCCCTTGGAATCCAATTGGTTACTCTTAGAGACCATCGTCCTCCCTTCGTGCTACATGTCCTGCCTATGCCCATTTCTTCTTCACAGAGTAATATATATAATACATGAGTAATGTGCAGCGGTGGCTTAGCGGTAGAGCATCCGCCTCGCATGCAAGAGGACTGGGGTTCAAATCCCGGTGCCGCGCAATTCTCCACCGGATGACAAAAAAGGATCCGCGTGTTGATGGAATTGCATATACAGGTTTGGGGTGCGACCTGATGCCGGTGAACACCTCCGGCAACGCACTCCCTCACCAGAACAGGAGTTGGCCACCCTGGTGCAGTAATTGGCCACAACCTTCTATGATAAGCCCCATAAAACCCCGGCCCTCAGTCACCAGCGGCTGCGGAACAACTGACCACGGCGGCGGTCAGACCTGTGACGCAGCAGGGGGTGCTAAGAAAGCCTGGCTCCGCTGGACAGGCCGCCATTGGAAACTGACCCTGGCAACGTTTAATGCTAGAACCCTAGCTAGTGAAGCTAGTTTAGCAGTGCTGTTAGAGGAACTAGAGGGCATGAAATGGGATGTCATAGGGCTTAGTGAGGTTAGGAGGCCGAATGAGGCATATACTGTACTGAAGGATGGGCATGTACTGTGTTATCGAGGTTTACCAGAGAGGCGACAACTAGGAGTAGGTTTCCTTGTCAATAAGTATATAGCGGGTAATATAGATGAATTCTATAGTATTAATGAGAGGGCTGCAGGCATCGTAATTAGGCTTAATAAGCGGTATAAACTGAAGGTTGTACAGGCCTATGCACCTACATGTAGTTATGATGACCAGGCAGTTGAAAGCTTCTATGAAGATGTAGAATCGGCAATGCGAAAAGTAAAGACGCAGTATACTTTACTAATGGCGACTTCAATGCCAAGGTAGGGAAAAAACAGGCAGGAGACAAGGCAGTAGGTGACTATGGCATTGGTTCTAGGAATAGCAGGGGGGAGTTACTAGTTGAGTTTGCAGAGCGCAATAACTTACGAATCATGAATACCTTCTTCAGAAAACGGAAGAACCGGAAATGGACATGGAAAAGTCCTAACGGAGAGACTAAAAATGAAATCGACTTCATAATGTGTTCAACCCCCGCCATTGTGCAGGATGTAGAGGTAATCGGGAAAGTTCGATGTAGTGACCACAGGATGGTGAGGTCCCGAATTAGCCTAAATCTGAAGAAGGAATGCAATAGATTAGGAAGAAAGAAACCCATCAACGAATTAGCGGTGAGGGGGAGGGCAGAAGAGTTCAGGATCTCGCTACAGAATAGGTATTCAGCTCTAACTGAGGATGGCGACATTACCCTAGAGGCAAGGAACAATAATTTCAGAGATATCATTACTGAGTGCGCGGTAGAAGTAGGCGGTAGGATAGTTAGAGAAGATACCGGTAAGCTGTCTAAGGAGACGAAAGATTTGATTAAGAAACGGCAGAGTATGAAAGCTTCCAATCCACCAGACCAGATCGAATTGGCTGAGATATCAAAGCTAATCAATAAGCGCAAGGTGGCCGATATAAGGAAGTATAACATGGAGAAAATTGAGCATGCTGTAAAGAACGGGGGAAGCCTTAAAGCGGTAAAGAAGAAATTGGGCATAGGCAAAAACCAGATGTATGCGATAAGGGACAAGGCGGGCAACGTTATCACTAATATGGACGAGATAGTCAAAGTAGCTGAGGAGTTCTATACAGATCTCTACAGTAGCCAAAGCAGTCAGGACCGTAATGAGATTGGCGGTAGGGAAAAACAGTCAGACGTTCCAACAGTGACGAAGCACGAGGTCAAGAAAGCACTAGAAACTATGAAAAGGGGGAAATCAGCTGGAGAGGATCAGATAACTACAGATTTGCTGAAGGACGGGGGGGATATCGTGCTAGAAAAACTGGCCACCCTGTTCACGCAGTGCCTGGTGTCATCGACGGTACCGCAAGCATGGAAGAATGCAAACATTATCCTCATTCACAAGAAAGGGGACTCTAAGGACCTCAAAAATTACAGACCAATCAGCTTACTGTCTGTTACGTATAAGGTATTTACTAAGGTAATCGCTAATAGAATCGGGACAACCTTAGACTGCAATCAAGCAAAGGATCAAGCAGGGTTTCGGAAACGGTACTCTACTATCGATCATATCCATACCATCAATCAGGTGATAGAAAAATGCTCGGAATATAACCAGCCCTTATACATAGCATTCATTGATTACGAAAAAGCATTTGACTCAGTTGAAACCTCGGCGGTGATGCAGGCATTGCGAAATCAGGGGGTAGACGAGCCGTACGTGAAAGTGCTGGAAGATATATATAGTGGCTGCACAGCAACCATAGTTCTACATAAAGAAAGCAACAAAATTCCCATAAAGAAAGGTGTTAGGCAAGGAGACACAATCTCCCCAGTACTATTCACAGCTTGTTTAGAGGAAGTATTCAGAGACTTGGAATGGGAGCAGTTAGGGATAAGGGTAGATGGAGAATACCTAAGTAATCTGCGATTTGCTGATGACATTGCCTTGCTAAGCAACTCGGGGGATGAACTGCAAATAATGATTGATGACCTAGACAGAAAAAGTAGAAAGGTAGGCTTGAAAATCAATATGCAGAAGACTAAGGTAATGTTCAACAGCCTCGGGAAGGAACAGCAGTTTACATTAGGTAGCGAAATACTGGAAGTAGTAGGCGAATATGTCTACTTAGGACAGGTAGTAACCGCAGATCCGGACCATGAAAAGGAAATAACAAGAAGAATAAGATTGGGATGGAGCGCATTTGGCAAGCACTCGCAGATTATGACTAGCAGCTTACCGGTATCGCTCAAGAGGAAAGTATACAACAGTTGCATCTTGCCTGTACTCACCTATGGGGCTGAAACGTGGAGGCTAACCAAGAGAGTTCTACTTAAGTTGAGGACAAGCCAGAGGGCTATGGAACGAAAAATGGTAGGGGTAACATTAAGAGATAGAAAGCGTGCAGAGTGGGTCAGAGAAATAACTCAAGTTACCGACATTCTAGTGGAAATTAAGAAGAAGAAATGGACGTGGGCAGGACATGTAGTGCGAAGAGAAGATAACCGATGGTCGCTGAGGGTAACAAACTGGATTCCAAGGGAAGGAAAGGGTAGCAGGGGGCGGCAGAAAGTTAGGTGGGCGGATGAAATTAAGAAGTTCGCAGGGGTCAAGTGGATGCAGCTAGCACAGAACCGGGTTAAGTGGAGAAATATGGGAGAGGCCTTCGCCCTGCAGTGGGTATAATCAGGCTGATGATGATGATGACATGAGTAATATATATAACAACCTCACAGTGGCAAATAATGTTGAGTTTCTTCAACAGCAAATGCTTCATCTCCATGAGTTAATGCTGTCGTAGCTCATTGCTGTTTTTTGTATGAATATTTACACAAGTAGTTAACAGTAATACAAACATTCAATCTGTATGTGATTCAGTAATGCATCTAAATTATTCATATTTGATATTCGAGAAAACTAAAATGAGCAGACCACTAGTTATCAGGTATTGTCTACCATTACATGCTACTACAATAAAACCAATGAACCGATTACGACTAATACAAACTTTAGGATGATTGAAATTGTTTTAATTCCCAGGCTGGAGTGCTCTCCACACAATGTACAGAATTTCGCATGCTTTGAACTTTTCTGCATCGCTACAGATAATACGAACATACAAGCCACAATTGTATCCTGAAGCATTAAGTTCCCTCACCTACACACGTCGACACGCAATCACCAGTCACTCAAAGCACATCACGAGCAGTGAGTGACACCACACAGCCTACATACTGCTGAGATGGTGAGTGATCTCGCAGTCATGCAGTATGCGTTGTAAGGAGCGAGCAGTGGTGCATTACCATAAATTACACCCGTCAGCCCGAAATAGATCTGTACGAATGCACTTCCAATGTTTCTACGCATGAATTGTGCTTGTTTTGGGTGGTACATATCTCAGAAGATACAAGTATTTCTGGGACCCCGTGAAATTTGTATCATCTAAATTTTACTATAGTATCTTGAGTTGCTTCGTGCTAAGAGAGGCCTGTAATTTTTTTTTTTTTTGTGATATCACTCAGTTTCTATTGCTTGTATCAGCTTTTAACGTGATAGCATTAAAAATCCCGCTCAGGAGAAAAAGTGACGTTGGCCTGACATGAAAATCCTGATTTGTTTAGATTTGTCGTGACATAGTTATAAAGTTACACGTCTTAATATTGCTGAAAAAAATATTTTGGTGGTCAAGTTATAGATTACCCTATGCCACCAAAATAATGTCAGCCAGAAAAGCTTGCGGGGTCTCCAGTGCATGGAAGAGTGAGGCAAAACTGCATTGTTGCACCATCTGCTGCCACAGTGTGCTGTGTTGAGGCTCGCAGGAATTGCGCACCAGGCAGACTTTGCATATGCCTGACCTTTCTTTACTACCAGGCATGCCTTGTCACTTGTCTCCCCGTTACGCACCTTTGACAATCGCAGCAGCCGCTGATGCGGTGCATGATCATTGACGTGCATCTGTTAATGCTGGTGTGATGAACGACAGAGCTCGTGAGAGCCTTCTGAGCAATGCGAAACGTTGCCAAAATATATGTTACCTTCCAAGAGAAGTCCGGCTAAGCAAAATATTTATTCGCACTTATTTTTGAACTCAGTTCCTGTGCGTGTGCCAGCATTTATAATGAGTGCACCTTTCCATCGTCATGAGAAAACCATAATATAACTGGGATATTTGCTGTGAACATAACAGTTCTTAGGTTCACTTCAGTTACAAGCAGGCGCGTGGCCTAGTGATATATGTCATTTATTTATTTACTGCCATCTTCTATTATCACACGGTGCATGGCTCCCATTTGCATCCAGGCCTTACAACATTACGACCACAGCTGCCGTAATTTGTGTCATAATGCTTAGCTGCACAATGCATGCACCACCGAGCCTCCATGGCAGCACCAGATGTGTAATGTTACATATTATGCAACGAGTTCCAGCTTTGAAGGTGAAGCTGTACAAAGGCATTTGAAAATATGAAAAAGAAGCACCCAATAAATACTGGGGAAATGGTGATATCTTCATGTTCAACCAGCAACAGCTTTGAAAGGTAATATTTATCCATGCAATATTTAGGCACCGAGAAAAACATGCTTGTGAGCTCTATCGTCCACTGTAGCAGCTGAAGCAGACGTGCAGTGATCACACGACCCTGAGCAGCTGCTGTGAGTGTTAAAAGAGCATCATGGTGATGCGAGTGATGAGATATGTCTGATAGTGAAAAAAACGACACACATGTGCGAAGCGCACCTGGCATGTATGTGCTGCCAGCATCGACACCATACTCTGTGATGGCAGATGGTGCAGTAGCGCAGTTTTTCGTCACTTCGCCACACACTGGAGATTCCACAAACTTTAGCAGGTGACAGTAAATTCTTTCGACTGGATTAAAAAGCAGTGCAGTATGTTAAGGCAAGAAGCATGTTGATGTTTGCGACAGGGTGCATTAGAAGACTCCAAGAGTGGAAGGATCCTTCCTTTAACACTACTGTGTCATAATCTTAAGGTGGACTTGCGCACCTCAATTTTTTAGATACGAAAGCATTACTAGCCCCATTAGGTTAATATTCGTCTGTCTGTTGGAAAAACAATGAGCATGCTCTTGGCAAGTGGTACGTGGCAGGTAACATGGCCGATCAGTTAGTGGTCAGTAGTCTCTTCGACGTCACGAGGCCACATCACGGCCAAATTTTCAGGAACTTCCCCACATGGATAGCATGTTTGAGATGAAAATCATTGGGACTTTGGGTTCCAAGTCAGACACCCTACTCCTAGGCCATGCAGGCACCTTTCTACGCCTCGGTTCAAGTGGGGTTTCATATCTATGTCACTTCTGCCAACTTGAGCTGGCAGGTGATGTGGCCAGGCACTGATTAGCTGGCCATAACAAGACTCAGCACCTTACAACGTAAAGTATTGCAATGTTCAGAGTTCATATAAACATTACGAATAGTCATTACTCATAGCCGCTATGCAATGCAGTATGACTCAAAACTTTACAAAGTAACAGATTGTAAAGAAACATAATGCTTTCGCATTTTGTTACATGTAAGCAGTCTTAAGTGTTGCTGACAATTTTTTTTTTTTTTTTTTTTCCCTCCTGGTGTACCCTTGTCCCAATGGCACGAATGATGAGCTCGTCACTCTCAAATCTGGATCCGCAAAGTACAAAGATGAAAATCAGATGGTGCAAAGTCAGGAGTGCAAAGAGGCTAAGGCAGTGTAGTTCAGATAAACCTGGCAATCTCTTGTTTTATTTTCAGGCTGGTGTGGTACGGACATTGTTGCCTGTGTCTGTGTCATGAACAAAAAAGCTTATGCAAGGAAGGCACGTGTTTCTTTCTTCATCAGGGATGCGAAGCCATGCACACTGACTGAGATCACACTGAAAAGTAATATAGGCCTCGAAGATACTATGCAGCTGTAATAACTGTGAATTTCGTAAATTTTGAGCAAACAGTACTCGAGAAAAAAGTGAGAGGCATTACCTTTTGAAAATCCCTCGTACAGGTATCAGTTCAAAATTCCAAGAATATTAGCTGGCACATAGGAGGCACTGCTTACACAAGTCCAGCTTTCAAGGACATTGCTTTGATTTGCAAGGAACCTTTGAAATACTAAGATATTATTATGAACATTGATGTAAATGATATAACCTTTCTATGCATAGCAAAACCTCACTTATGTTTGTCCTGCGCTCCACCAATAAATTAAGACTGCCATAAAAAAGAAAGGAATAAATTTTTGATAACAAAAAAACTAAAATAAAACTAAAACTAAAGCTTCCCAAGAAATGATTTGTGGATATACTGATCGTCATGGTGCACCTTATGCTACACACAAAACTTGCACTCGTAAACAATTTCCTGCTGAGAACGTACTTGTCCAGAGATTCTGGGTGAAATCTCATGTGGTTGGGTAAATTCATGTTGAAAGATAAGGAATGCCAAACTAGAGTTTGTTGTTGAAATGTTTGGACATTTAAGATTCCATAATGAAGCCTTGTTTACTCTTATGTATGGAAGCTGAAACATTTAACATTTTAATGACAACCTTTTGTATGACGTTCTTTTCCTTTTGACGTGACTTTCTGGCCATATAGAGTGACTGATATGTCCTAAACACTGTCAGCTTCAAACATTCGGATGAGTATAGATCAGCTCAAGCTAACACTGCACGCTTCCTTAAAATGACAAACCGGGGGTCTCCCACACACAGATGAAGAACCCAATGACAAGTATGACACACTAAAGCACACAAGTTTATAAGAAGGTGAATGAGTGTGCTCCATCTGACAACTTGGTGCCAGTAGAGTGGCACCTACAAGCATGATGTGAAGATTCCATATTATGAAAAAAGCATTCAAAAGTAAAAAAAGTTGCCATGCACTCCCGAGCCAATTCCACAGGCCTAGAAGCTGCCACCCAACTGCAACAGACCATGGGATGATGTGCTGAATTATTGGATTTTGTGTAAATGACAAATTAAGAAACTCTATAAAAAAAACAAAACTATCCCATTAAAGGAAAATCTGGGACATTCCAGCAAATTAAAGCACATTTATAAGGATGAGAAAAACGTCATTAGAGTTCAAGCCACCACATATTTCACATACCTGAGACGTGACTAAACCTACCACATGCAGCAACAATCTGCTGCTTTTCAAGTATTTTTCAATATTTTTTCTACACCTGCAACACTGCAGGCATTGCCCCTTGTGAGCCTTTGTACAGAATTCTCTGTCTTGCTTGACTTGCCTGCAAGATGGCTCTAGTTGTTAGAACGGTGGTGCCTCCACACAAGCATGAGACTTATAACAGATAACGCAAATTTTACACATACCCAGGAGAGTCTTGGGAGAACACAAACCGAGCTGCACCACAGGGTTGCTAACAATGGACCTATAAATTGCACTGCTCGTATCAAGGCCAACTTGCAAATCCCCGGGTTTAGGTCGTCGATCCCCAAGTAGCCACTCGCACTGCAAAAGCAGAGCGGAATTAAATGTAGGCATCGCAACATAAAATCCTCTTACTGCATAAAAACAAATACATGCAAAAAAAATATTTTGTGCCACTTCCATTGCCTCCTCTCTGTTCATTATCTTTTGAGCTGTTGCAACACCATTAAGTACGAACTAACTCATCCAACTTTCTGTGCTTCAGAACCATTGTGTATTAACTTGAGGCGGAGCTGTCATCTTAACACGTATAAAGATTTTTATTCAAGTATGTGACTCAGGAGCTGCACTACAACCAAACTCTTTTATACTAAAATCGGACAATATATGTTATTTTATATACTTAAAAACTGTCTATTATGTGGCTAAGGTTGTTTCTTTATACACTGAAACAGCAAGCTGTGTCAACTTACAGGTAGCCTATTTTCCGGCACATCAACATGGACAGTTACAGTTCGATCATGTACGATCATTCCTCAGCAAAATTCACTTTTCAACTAGGACAGATAAACTAGAAATACCAATGCAATATAGAAAGGGTAAATACAAGCACACAAAAAGTTTGGATTTACATTAAGCAGATTATCCGATCAGAATGAATTATTTTTGAGTAGTGGTACATGCTTACAGGTATGACTCCCTCGAAACATGCATTCTAAACTTTCTAGGCATGAACAAGTGATCAAATGGTGGCACTAACGCTGACAGGAGACACATAGAATTTTGGCAAAAAGCAAACCATGACAGTTTTCATGTGAATAAAAAATCACAAAAGCCATGGCCAATTCACAAATGCTAAAATGTTGAGTACATACTGCAGCTTCCTGGCTGTTGCTATGGATCCGAAGAGCATCCAAGACTGCAGTTTCAGAGAAGCCCATTTCTTTGAGATTGCTCATGGCCTAAAAACAAAAAATGAATAAGCTGGCACATGTTTAATTCAATTATAGGAAGAAAACGGAAATTAACTTCAGTGCATTTGCATCATCTTTTACCACCTTTTTGTTGGGCTTGAAGTCCTTGCGTTTGTATTCTTGAAAGCATTCAAGCATTGCATTCACAATTCCTTTTTGTTCTAGTCCACATGACACTGTGCTGCTATTTGAAACTTCAGCATTTCCTGGAAAAGTGAAAAAATAAATTGATTAAGAAGAAAGCAAAAAGACAGTAACTGTCTTACTCTTATCAGACACCTCAACCATGCCATGAGGGAAGCAATGAAGGAAGGGGGTGAAAGGCGGCAGAGAGAAAGGCGTAGTAGAGGGCTCCAGACTAATTTAGAACACTTGGGATTTTTCAACAAGCGCTGACGTTACACAGCACTTTGGTGTCATTTCAAAATTTGTCAAAATAGAATCAGTATCACTCATCGGCTCCTGCCGACAATTCCCAAGTCTTACCACATTCAAGACTCGCAAAAGTTAGATTTTTGTTAAGCAGTAAAAACCAGCAGACAAAGGCACAACAACAATGAGACCTAAGAACACTGCATTTACAAATGCAGTGAATCTTCTTCAGTATGACTGGACTGTGAGAATTTGTGAATCTTGCCAAAGTTCATCATATTAGAAGTGCCCTAAAAATGGCTGTGCATACGCATACAAGGAGTGTATCGATAGCTCTTACATGAGAACAATGAATCCAATCGCCTAGCAGGAAAAATACAGGAGCATTTAGTGCATTATGTATGAAGCAAACTGAAGAGTGAGGGCTAAAACAAGCTCAAGTGAATACTCTTGACAACACCTTTTTGTTTTGTTTTTTCCGCAGTTTCTTTTTCTATCTTCCGTAACAACCTCTATTTGTGTTATTTTTCTGTCTGGATTCGCTTCTGGCTCCCAGCACAAAAAAGGTGCTCGTAGGATTTGATATGAAATATTTTTTTGTTTGATTTTTACTATTGTGTCTTTCACCTCACTCCTTCTGCAGCCCAGCCATTTTAAACTACATAAGCAGGTACAGTGTATCTTCCTGTCCATCACAGGTGACGTGCATGTGCGGCTGATATCTGGCAATGTCACACCTCTGCACTACGAAAGCATGTATTGCGACACCGCATTATATGAAAAAAACTGCTGAAACCCCAAGTCAACGAGCAGATGCATCTAACACCTTTGTGTGCACATACAGGTAAATGTAAAGGCTTTCGTTTCTAATGCGATAGTATCGGGAGCACCGTCAAGGCAAAACTGCCCGGCGTTGGCTTGGTTTATGGTGTTTTAACGTTCCAAAGTGACTCAGACTATGAGAGACGCCGCAGTGGAAGGCTCCTGAAATTTAGACCACCTGGGGTTCTTTAACGTGCACTGACATCGCACAGCACATGGGCGCCTAGCTGTTCGCCTCCACCAAAAAGAGGCCGCTGCGGCCGGGATTCAATGCCGCATCCTTGGGCATAGTAGTTGAGCACCCTAACCACTGAATCACTGCTGCGAGGCACCCGGCATCGGCATCTATGTGATGCTTCAGGTAGGGAGAGGAAAATCCACTTTCTACTCATGGGGGAGAGGCAGGAGTAACAATGACTCAGCAAAAAAATGAAACAATAAGAACAGAATTAGAATTGGAATATATTGTTACGACGTTTATTTACACAGATGGTAGGATACGCTGGAGATTAGCACACCACAGCGGATAGACCCAGCTTCCTCGTCCTCTTCTGCTTATTCCGCCAAACCTCATCTTCCTTCAATAAGGACCGCGGGAAGTGCGTGACACTGCCCCCTTCACAGACGATGCCCGCCGGGCGAGTCAAGGTTCGTCACGTTGATAGAAGGGCTTCATGCGGGCCACGTGGACTACTTGAGTCTTCCGAAAACGACGCCCTTGGGTGGTCACGCGAGAGACTACAAAGTTTACTGCGCTGAGGCGTTCCAATACAACGAAAGGGCCAGTATAGTGGTTCAACAGTTTCTGGGACAAGCCGCGCTTACGCAACGGCGTCCAAAGCCACACCAAGTCACCAGGGACATAATTAACATCTTGATGACGCTTGTCGTAGCGTTGCTTGTAGCGTTCCTGGGAGGCTAGAGTGCGAAGTCTAGCGAGTCGACGAGCTTCTTCAGCCAAAGAGAGAGTATGCGCTAGTGAAGTTTCAGCAGGGAGTGAGAAAGGCAGAAACGTGTCCAAAGTGCTTCGTGGAGGTCGTGCATAGAGAAGAAAAAACGGACTGTAGCCTGTCGTTTCGTGCTTAGCAGTGTTAAATGCGTATGTTATAAACGGAAGGACTTCATCCCAGTTTTTGTGGCGGGAGTCGACATACATTGCGAGCATATTGCTAAGCGTCCGATTGGTGCGTTCGGTAAGACCGTTTGTTTGTGGGTGGTAAGGAGTTGAATGGCGAAAATGGGATGAGCAGAGGCGAAGAAGTTCTTCTACAACTTCTGCCGTAAACTGTCGGCCACAATCGCTTATTAACACACGAGGAGGCCCATGTCGAAGAACGATGGACCGTAGGAGGAACGCCGAGACATCAGAAGCAGTGGCTGACGGTATAGCAGCAGTTTCACAGTACCACGTAAGGTAGTCTACGCACACTATGACCCAGCGGTTTCCGTTGGAGGAATGGGGAAACAGTCCTAGAAGATCAATTCCCGTCTGTTCGAATGGGGTTCGTAGTGGCGTTATAGGCTGAAGATGACCCGGCGGTGAGCAGGTTGGGTGCTTGAAACGCTGGAACTGGAGGCAGCTGAGTTGAGTAGTTTGACGTTGAGTAGTTTGACGCATCTTCGGCCAATAAAAACGTTCCTTAGTCCTGTGCAATGTCCTTGCGAAACCCAAGTGTCCAGCTGTGGCATCGTCGTGCATTACCCGAAGAACCTGACACCTAAGACTTGTAGGAACTACCAGAAGAAGCCGCGCACCTACTGACGAGTAGTTCGTCCTGTATAGTACACCGTCACGAATGCAGAATGAGGTCGTAGGGTTCCGGGAACTTGCTGCCTCAAAAAGCGGCGCCAACTCGTTGTCGTGCCGCTGCGCAATCTTGAATTCACCAACATCAGGGAAACTTGTAGAGATAGCAGCTATATATTCATCCAAGACCTCATTGTCGCAATCAGTAGTTTCAAGTGGCAACCGTGACAAGCAGTCAGCATCACCGTGCTTACGACCACTCTTAAAAGACACAGTAAAATTGAATTCTTGAAGGCACAAAGCCCACCGTGCAAGGCGTCCACCGGGGTCACGAAGGTTTACAAGCCAACATAAGGAATGATGGTCCGTCACAATTTTATATGCACATCCATAAAGATATGACCTAAACTGTTGCACACCGAATACAACAGCTAAGCATTCCTGTTCAGTTACTGTGTAATTACGCTCAGCCTTGGTCAAAGAACGGCTTGCATATGCAACGACATGTTCATCGCCATTGTGGCGCTGTACGAGCACAGCACCAATTCCAACTGCGCTGGCGTCAGTGTGAAGATCTGTTGGAGCTGATGGACAGAAGTGGCGTAGTACTGGTCCTGATGTCAAAATAAACTTTAACTGACGAAAGGCGGAGTCACAATCGGCAGTCCACTTGAAAGGCAGATCTTTTTGCAGAAGACAAGTAAGGGGATATGCTAGATCAGCAAACTTCGGAACAAAACGCCGAAAATAGGAGCAAAGCCCCAAAAAACTCCTGAGCTGTTTTAACGATTTCGGCGGTTTAAAACAAGTGACAGCTTCGATCTTTCTCGGATCAGGCCTGATTCCATCCTTGTCTATGAGATGTCCAAGTACCACAGTCTGGCGTTCTCCAAAACGACATTTCTTGGAATTGAGTACCAGACCAGCTTTCTCAATACACTCCAAGACAATCTCTAATCGACTGTTGTGTTCATGAAAAGTTGTCCCGAATATCACTACATCATCCAAATAACACATACAAATGTGCCACTTCAGCCCGCGCAAAACTGTGTCCATGAATCTTTCGAACGTGGCTGGCGCGTTACATAATTCAAACGGCATCACATTAAATTCATACAGCCCGTCTGGGGTGATGAATGCCGTCTTTTCTTTATCTTCCGGGTGCATGGGGATCTGCCAATAGCCTGATCGCAGGTCGACTGAGGAAAAATAGGAGGCGGAATGTAAGCGATCAATGGCGTCATCAATATGTGGCAGAGGATACACGTGCTTCTTGGTAAGTATTCAGACGTCGATAATCAACACAAAATTGCCATGTGCCATCTTTCTTTTTGACTAGAATCACAGGGGCAGCCCACGAACTAGACGATTCCTGAATGATGCCCTTATGCAGCATGTCACGAACTTGTTCTTCGATTGTTTGGCGCTCTAATGGGGATACACGATAAGGCTTCTGGCGGATTGGATCAGCAATTCCTGCATTGATTCGATGCTGAGTACGGGAAATAGGAATCCGTGGTGGCGAGTCCCGAGAGAAATCGAAAGCCGCAGTATGTTTCGCCAGTACTTCCACTGTGACGGTCACTTGTTGGCAGGGATTTGTTAATCATGGCAAGAAATTTTGTCTCATCTTCTTCTGAGCATGCGGTAGGCTGGGAATTGTCTGTGCTGAGCACGGCCACTGATTTAAAAGTGTCTTCGTCAAAGTTGGCAAGTTTTAGACCCCGTGGTAATACAACAGGTTCGTTAGAGCAGTTAGTCGTCCACAAAGAAGAATGGCCATTCATGACTGAGATGATGCAGCGGGGAATCAGAATACTTTTCTTCGCGCAGTTGAGGGTGAGTGGTTCAACCACAGCGTCGAACGCATCACTGGCACAGCTGGAACTAACAACTCGTATAAACTCTGCTGACATTGCAGGAATGACTATGTCTTCCGAAACCGAAAGCGTGCTAGGATGGGTCCGCGAATTTTCACGCAAAGCAGATTCAATTAGAGTGCTCACAGAAATGTCTCCATTGCGAAAGTCGAGAGTGGCCCCACATTGCTCCAGAAAATCGAGTCCAAGAATTACGTCATGCGTTGATCGAGTAAGTACTGCAAGTTCAGTTCGGAATGTGTGGCCGGCGATAACAAGATTCACGGAACAGACTCCAAGTGGGTTAAGTGGTTCGCCACCAACACCACATAATGTTGTCGCATTACCCCAAGCAAACATAATTTTACGACCAAGGCGGTTTTTAAAAGCGGGACTTATAATAGAAATAGTTGCACCTGTGTCCAACAGCGCCATAGCACGTACACCGTCCACAAACACTTCAATTCGGTTCTTTAATATCGAAACGGGCAGAGGCATGGGTAAGCTAGAATCATTTGCGACCTCACCTCCATCGGCCGCACTCACTAGTTTCCCGGAGGTGGCGACCATCGTCGGGGAGAAGGGGAGCGTGGTAGGCGCCGAGATGGTGGTGTCAGGCTACGGTCAGAGGCCGGTGATTCGTTTCCGTTCAACGCCATTCTGCGTTCTTGTCGGCTAGCTGTTGCTCTGTACTCATTCCGGCCAGGTGTTCTTCTATATGAATCATCGTCAGCAGGAAGCCTTGTACGGACGACGGTTGCGGCAAAAGCGGGAAATGTGGCCGATCATGCCACAGGCATAACACACTGGCAGCTCACGTTCATTCGATGAATAAGGCTCATCGTCGCTTGTATTAAACGTTTCATGCTCTGGATGTGGTCGACGAGGAGGACGAGAGTGCTCGCTGTTGTAGGCGTTGATGGTGAGAGGCTGGATGTTCGGGCGATGAGCAGCAGAGCATCGGGTGTCCGAAGGAGACGTAACAGAGGGATCATAACAGGTAGAAGATGGGCTATTGTCTGACGAAGAGGTGCCACTGTAGACGGGTCTGACGTGGCCCCCAATATCTTGATGCCTCCGAAGCTCTTCGCGGACGATCTGGCGAATTGTATCTGCCAGGCTTGTCATTTCAGACACATCCACACTAGCGACAGTTGTCACATTAGGCAGCCGACCAAACTTCGGAATGATACGGCGTCGCTTCAAAGATTCAAACGTGCGGCAGTGTCGTGTTACATCAGCGGTGGTATTCAAATCGTCCTTGCAGATAAGAAAGTTGTACACGTCTTGCGCTATTCCTTTCAGGAGATGACCCACTCTGTCTTCCTCAGTCATCCGAACATCAACTATTCTGCACAGTTTGAGGACTTCTTCTATGTAAGTTGTGCAGGTCTCCCCCGGTACTTGCGCTCGTTGAGCCAGTCTGTTCGGCGCTTTTTTTTCGAGCATCGGCATCACCAAATCCTGCTCTCATTTCTTCCATGAAGCAATCCCAGGTGGTAAGAGATGCTTCATGATTGTCAAACCATGTCAGCGCAGTTTCTTCAAGAAAAAAATACCGCATACGCCAACTTGGTAGTCGCATCCCAGCGGTTGTATTTGCTCACTCGATTGTAGTGGGTGAGCCAGTCATCCACGTCTTCCCCGGGCTTGCCATAGAAGTGTCGGGGTTCCCGATAAGGCTGTGCGGTGGTCGGATGAGCTGCTGGCGTAGGCTGCGTTGAACCATCTGCTTGCGCCATCTCTGTCCGAAGGGGGGGTTAGCCCCGCAATTCTTCTGCTCCGGCGAAGTAAGAGAGGTTCTGTGGTGATCTGTAGCCCGCAAACTCCACCACACTTGTTACGACGTTTATTTACACAGATGGTAGGATACGCTGGAGATTAGCACACCACAGCGGACAGACCCAGCTTCCTCGTCCTCTTCTGCTTATTCCGCCAAACCTCATCTTCCTTCAATAAGGACCGCGGGAAGTGCGTGACAATATTATTAATAAAAAAAACAGTCTGATGTGAGAAAAAAAAAATATGCTGTCATGTTTTTTCAGCATCAATCCAATCAATAAATATTTGCTTGTGTGGCGACTGCTGCATGAACACTACAGACGTTGACATAGTATCTCTCTCTGGTTTGTGGTTTAACCGAAGACCACAGGAAGCAATTTGCCTTGGACATTTACACTGGCTCTGTAGAAAACCCATCAAGCATTCTCACATTCATCTCATCCAAGAATTCATTTTAACATAGGTTCATCTTAAAAATGTCTGTTGTGCAGCTCAAACAGACACCTGTCTTTTCTCTTTGTCCAATGAATTAAAAAGAAATCTGCCCTACATGTGGCCATACAAAAACAAAAAAGCTATCTGCTGCTCCCAACTCTACACTTTACGGCGATAAAGAAGGACATTTGCGCATACTTCCAGTTATGAAATTAAATCAAAACATGCTCCGCCCCTATTGCAAAAACCAGTGCCACTGGGAGCCAGCGCCCCAGCGCCATACCTGATTATGGTCCCAGTATGACGCTGGACACTGGGCGCACTGGGACGCGGCATACTGGGACGCTCCGCGCTGGCGGCACTGTTCGCCCGGGAAAAAAAAGGCGTGGGATAAAAATTAAAAAGTAAAAGGTAACGAAACAAGTTAGGTACATAAAAAAACCTAAAAAAGTAAAAAAAAAAATTAGTGCACCAAGCGTGCCTCGAACTAAGTCCCTAGCTACATACCAATCCCTAGCTCAGCACGCTAACCACTCGGCCAAGCCGAGAACTAGGTTTTCTATAAACATTTTTGCATTTTATGTCATGACCCGCATTTATAAGGTTGGGACTTCATGTTTCGCAGTCTACAGGCCATTGCTACCGCTCTAACAATTGCAACTTCTTGATCATTTTAGCTTGCTGTCTGCTCTCATGACTTGCAACTAATGTTCTGGGTGCCTATGCGCGCTATTTTGTGCACTGGAATCATTTACACATGTGGAGTTTGACATCGCTGGCAAATTTGCCAACGCCGTCTCTTGGGTGGTGCACTGCTACCGTGGGCGTAATTTTCGCTGAACACGGAGCTTTAGTAGAAGCCTTCAAGGAAAAACGTGCGACCAAGCTTCAATACCGGCAAGCGCCGCAGCGATGACCCTAATTGCGTGTAACTAAACCTTATTTGTATGTAAACATTGCGGGAAGCGTTGCGATGACCGAGGGCTCGGCTGCTTGATACGCAGAGTAAGAAGGAGCGCGAAAGCTTGAGAAACACGCCAAATATTATGTATTACAAGCGCTGTATGTTGTTGCTTTTTCTCTCATGGACCCATCGCTCGGTAAACTACTCTCTTCCTCGTTTTAGTTTTTCTTTCTGCTGTTTTGATACTGGGCCGTGGTGCAGGCTACGCTCGCCTGCGATTGAGCCCGCATTGAACATTTTGGCAGTAATCATTGTGTTAGAGTGCCCTTAAGATCAGCTGTGAAGTTGCTTATGCATGGTAGCCCACATTATTCAATTCCAGCTTTAGTAGTGCGTTAATCGTCAGTCTGTCATGAGATCGAGACGCGGCGATCGTTGTCGCTCTCGAAACGCTCGAAACGACCTATCGAAACATGGAAACTCTAGAAAAAAGATATTGCCTTTGTTTTCTTACAAATGCGCAACG